>NC_079508.1:11031376-11369455 GCF_030052815.1 Hevea brasiliensis | reverse complement strand
ATGAAAGTTGTTCCTCTATGTCTTAGCTTTAATTATCCTTTTGAATCACTCAATTTGAATGTAACACCCTCGTTGCATAGCCTGGTATATTTCACTGTTCCGGTGACCGGTGTTGGTCTGGACAATTAATGGGATTAGGGCCACACATAAGACAATTTGAGAAGCCATAAACACAAATAATTAGTAATGTTTAATTAGTTAACTATAAATAAGAAAAACATAACATAAGAGGTTAAACGAGCCGAGAGTCACAGCGATGAGTGACTTCCTCAGGAACGACTGCGAAGTCATTTTAAACTCAAATTTCGAACCGTAAAAAGTGATGCTACGGTCCTTAGGACCCTTATGAACACAGTGGAAAAGAGAAAATCATGAAAAAGAACTGTTAAGTCAGTCAAATAATTAGGTCAGGGAGCCGGAAGAAATATTGGATTATTTGCAAACCGGGATGAACTGGGGAGGGGCGATTTGGTCAATTAACCCCGAGAGCTGACTCCTGACCTAACTGTCAAATAAAATCGGAGAAAAGAAAATTTCAGAATCGAGAATTAAATTAAAGAACTAATAGAAAAAAAAATAAATAGAAAAAAAAAGAGAAAGAAGTTAGAAAAGTCAAAGGTGATGACATCATGAATGATGTCATAAAAGAATTAATTAAATATTTATTAAATTTGATTTTTATGGTCTTCCAAAGCAAAATAAATAAAAGGAAATAAAAGAAAAAAAAATGAGAAAAGTCTCATTTTCTTCTTCCTTGTGCCGCCCCATCCTCTCTCATTTTCCTCCATGAAAAGCCACCATTAAAGCTTGCATACAAGCTTTAATTTTTCCACTCACTTCTCATAACTCCCCTAAAAATTCTACTAAAGCTTGTTATTACTACTTAAGAAGGAGATTACAAGAAGAAAGAAGAGCAAAAGTTAGGGTTTTGAAGATTTAAGAAAGGTTAGTGTGTTAACTTGTTATTTTACTTCTTTAAATGCATATGCAAATGTTGACATGAGCTTAGAATTTATGAAATGAAATAAAAACATGGGAGAATGACCAAACTGAATTTCAGCCAGCATTGTGGAGAGTGTGATTTGCATGGCTTGATTGACTTAGATAGGAATATGAACCTTAGTGAGTTAAGTGATGATAGTTAAAGGCATTGAAATGGTTAAATGCAAGAGTTAGTGAGTTAGGGTTTGAATGTTAGGGTTTGTGAACCAAAATTTGGAGAAATGCATAAATGGCATGTTGGACCTATTGTGAAGTGAAATAATGGTCAATTATGACCAAATAACTTGTGTGGGAATGATAGGAAACTAAGTTAAATTCGGAGGTAGCAGCATGACCAAACCCACTTTGAATGACCAAAACTTAAATTTTACAAGTCCAATTGATATGCCACCAATTGGGGATGAAAATAGACATAAAATAGCATAATTTTCATCAAGGAACCATGGCCAAAAACTGACTAAAACTTGGTGAAACAATTGACCAAAGTGAAATGAGAGCAGGCTGCCACTGCACCAAACTGACCAAATGAACAGTAACTGTTCATTTGGTCATAACTCGAGGTAGGAGGGTCAAATTGACATGAAATTTTACCAGAAATTAGATAAGATATAGACCTAAAACTTTCATGAAGAACACCATCCCAAATTATGCCATTAACCTAGTCAAATTATTGAGCAAAGTGGAGTTACTGTACCTGCGGTTTTGCAGAATTGCCATTGAGCAGTAAAGTTCCAATGGCTATAACTCTCTCTAGAAAACTCCGATTTAGGCGATTCTTAAACCGATGGAAACCTAAGACATAGTAGAACATTTCATATGAGGAAATTTAGACCAAATTATGAACTTAACTTGATCAATTTACTGAACAAAGTTGGACAAAAAATCTACCAGAACCAAAATCTCAGCATAAACAGTGCACGTGAACAGTAATTGTATTTTGGCCATAACTTGAGCTACGAAACTCAGATTGGGGTGATCCAAAAATGAGAATACACTTAAGACAATAAGGAACATTTTCTATGCAGGAAGTTTTGCCAAATTCCAACAGAAGATTGACCAATGGAACAGTGCAACTTCAGAGCATCAAAACCGAAAATTGGCAATTTTGCCAAAATGACCTAAGCTTTGAGAAAATGACCAAAACCAACAAGTTTAAGGACCAAAATGTGGTATGTGGGTGAAGTTGGAGTTCCCATACCTATTAAGCCTTAAAAAGTCAACAATTTGACTTGAATAGTGCCGTGAATAGTAACTCGAAACACAAAAACTTCGAGAACGTCGAATTTAACGCAATAGAGCTAGTTAAAATGAAGTGAAATTTATTTTTGGATTTATGCTAAGTTATGGTACTGAAACACTGTGAAATTGTGTGTTTCAGCTGAAAAAGACTTGGAAGCCCTTAAAGACTGAGTCAAGGCCTAGAGGCGACTCCAGTCAGGTTTGTGCACAATAAATTTATGTAATTGTTTTCCAATTGAAAGTTTGAATTGCTATACTTTATGAAATCGCTGTGTTATTTATGAATTGTGTTGCCACTTTGTGACTACAAAAATGATTTTGAAAATTATTTGGGATCTCTCGTAAATTATTGAAAATAATTGTTTTAAATTGATTTTGGATTCACACTTAGCATGACAGTATCACATTTCTTCCTCCATTTATGGGGTTGAGATCGTTTATTTTCCTCCCTCTCTGGCTTGCCAGTTGAGGTTGTAGATCGGATGAGTACTCATTAGCTAGCTAGCCACCTCCCTCATTGATTTCGATTAATGGGGTTGAGATTGCTTTGTCGTGGTGTACAACGTGGCATTGATCGGAAATTTTGTGTCATTGCTTAAGTTGTGTATGACTTTGGCAACACTGTGTTTATGAAATTATTTGACTAAACTGTGTTTAATAGATTATTTGACAAAATGATGTTATTATGAACTTTAATATTTGTGAAATGTGATTGAGAAACATTTGAATTGTGTTTGGCAATGAATGATTTATTTATTGCATTTTAAATTTTTATTGTGCACCACTGAGTATTTTTATACTCAGCGATGGCTTATTTTGCTGTCGCAGATAAGAGCAAGGAAAAAGCAGCAGAGTGAGCTGCAATTAAATCGAGGATTACATTGATCTTTTGTACGGGTATTATTTTATGCCCTTGTAGATAAATTTTGATGTAAACATGGAAATGTTGTATGTATCAATATAAAGTCGAGCAGTTATAAATAAATTGTAATAATATTATTTTGGATTTTCTTCTGTAAATTTAATATTTGTACATATGAATATCCTACTTTATGTTTTTTGAATGGAATTATTAAATATTCTGAGTTGACAAATTTGATTTGGATTGTGAAACTATTTTGGAATGAATTGATTTGAGTTGAATTGTGAATTATTGAAGGTTGGGAGTTGTGAAACATTTTTGGAAGTGCTTTTTACAGGTCTTTGAAGAACTGGTTTCTCAAAATACAGAGGGAACTCTGTCAAAATTTTTATAAAATTTGCGGCAAAATTTAAAATGGACAAAATTTTTACTAGTATTTAAGCTTTGAATAAATGGTTTTTAATTCTCACTAAAATGCTCACCACTTCCAAAATGTAAGAAAATCGTTTTAAAATCCCTTGTAGGGTACTTAATGGGTTATCGATAGGTGAAGTTCGGTAGTTCATTAAGTATTCTATGGGATCATGTTACGCCTTACAGAGGGGTAAGGTGTGACATGTTTTAGTGGTATCAGAGCATGTTTTCTTTTTTTTTAATAAATTTTGACTATGTGTATGAACATTTTATTGATAAGTACAACTACTCAAGTGTCTTTAATTGATACATATGACATATTTACATTATGAATATGCACTAACGGAGGTCAACCTCCTTGTGTTTAATCTCAGGAAGTAGAAAATTTGAGAAAATGGAATGGAAGGACGAGATCATTCCGAAGAACAATCTGTTGAGGCTGAGGTTCAAGGGGAAGCCCCAGCACTCCAGAATGTGAGTGGGTCAGCCACTCCAGCTCCTGCTCCAGCACCGCAGTTTCCTGCTCAATTTATGCAGCAGATGGCTGCCTTCTTTCAAAGAAATGGCGGGTAATGTGCCACCCCAAGCTCGGATGCCAAGATCAGAGCACAACCACAAATTTCTCACTTCAAAGATGAAAAATTAATGAAATTTGAGGCCACCGAGTTTAAAGGCACCGTGGATCCACCGAGGCGTAATGCTGGTTGGAAAGAATGGAACGAGTTTTCAGAAAGCTGCAATGTACGGAAGAGCTGAAGTTTGAATATTCTGTTTCCTTGTTGCAAGGGGATGCGTTTGAATGGTGGAAGACCATCCCCCACAGCCTGGTTGAGCCACCTGTGCTGACATGGACAGACTTTTTGAGGGAGTTCCGACAGAAATGGGTTCCCGATGCATATGTGGACATGAAGTTGCAAGAATTCTTGAGTTTGAAACAAGGGAACAGAACCATAGCAGAATATGAAAGAGATTTCTCAAGGCTAAGCCACTATGCTGGAAGCTTAGTCTCCACCCCCAGAGACAGATGCAAGAGGTTTGAGTCCGGGCTAAGGCAGAGTCTGAGAATGTAAGTTGTGGGTTTCAGACATCAGAATTTTGCTGAATTGATCTCACAAGCCTTGGAATTAGAAAGGATAGAATCCGAAGGGGCAGTGAAGAAGGGTTCACAAGAGAAAGAAAAGGCTGAAAAGACTACTGGACAAACATCTGAAAGTGGTTCTGGCAAGAGGAAACAGTTTGGGGGATCTAGCTCCCGTAGAGGCAGAGGTCGATTTTCTGGCCAAAGACCACCTCAGTCTGGTCAGCCGACCCAACAAGCTTCTCGAGGATCTCTATCGGTCCGGCAGTGTGAAACGTGTGGTAGAACTCATGGTGGAGTTTGTTTCAAGGCTACTGGTGCATGCTTTAATTGTGGAGGAAGCGGACATTTCGCTAAGGATTGCACTAGTCCGCGCCGGTCTGGATCTTTTACCACATCTGAAGGATCAACCCAAGTCTCTGCACCTGCAGGGTCACGATCACCGCTAGAGGCGAGGCGAGGTAGGGGTCCCGTAACACCCCGAAGTCGAGCACCGTTAACCAGCCAGTACCTAGTGGCGCACCAGTCAGAGTGTATACCATGCGTCAGAGGGAAGAGGCTGAAACATCAGATGTTGTAGCTGGTATTTTCTCCATCCTTGACCAAGATGTGTATGTGTTATTTGATCCTAGCTCCACACATTTGTATGTTAGTGCTAGTGTCATGTGTTCTACTGCTATTCAGTGTGTACCAATGGACTATGATGTGTTAGTAACTAGTCCATTAGGCCAGGAGGTCAGGGTAAATAGGCTATATAGAGATTGTCCTTTGGTGATCCAAGGACACACTTTTCTGTCTGATTTAATTGAAATGCCCTTCAGAGATTATGACATTATCTTGGGCATGGATTGGTTAGCCAGGCATCACGCCATGATTGACTATAGACTGAAGACAGTCACTTTTGGTCTCCCTCAGTATGGTGACGTAGTAATACATGGGGAGAGACAGTTATTGCCTTCAAACATCATTTCAGCTGCATTGGCCAGGAAAATGATTAGAAAAGGGTGTGAGGCGTACTTGGCACATGTGATAGACACCCAAGTGGGGAGTCCAACATTGGAGGACATTCCTACTGTATGTGACTTTCCGGATGTATTTCCTGAAGAATTGCCAGGATTACGTCCAGAAAGAGAAGTGCAGTTTGAAATTGATGTTATGCCTGGTGTGGACCCAATCTCCATAACACCATACAGAATGGCACCCAGCAGAACTAAAGGAATTGAAAGTGCAGTTGCAAGAGTTGCTTGACAAGGGCTTTATCCACCCTAGTGTGTCACCTTGGGGAGTGCCAGTATTGTTTGTAAAGAAGAAGGACGGCACTCTCCGGTTATGCATTAATTATCGGCAGTTGAATAAGGTGACGATAAAGAACAGATACCCATTGCCCCGCATTAATGACTTGTTTGATCAGTTGAGGGGTGCAGCTGTATTCTCCAAAATTGACCTGAGATCAGGTTATTATCAGCTGAAAGTTCAAGAGCAGAGTATTTCAAAAACTGCCTTCAGAACCCACTATGGTCATTATGAGTTCTTGGTCATGCCATTCGGGTTAACTAATGCTCCGGCTGCTTTTATGGATCTGATGAACACTATCTTCAGACCATACCTCGATTAGTTTGTTGTGGTATTTATTGATGATATATTGGTCTATTCGAGGAATGCAGAAGAGCATGATAGACATCTGCGGATTGTACTGTAGACTTTGAGAGAGAAACAGCTATATGCCAAATTGTCGAAGTGTGAATTTTGGCTGAAGGAGATATCCTTTTTGGGGCATGTAGTATCAGAAGAGGGTATTAAGGTAGATCCTAGCAAAATTGAAGCTGTCCTTAATTGGAAGCCACCCAGAAATGTCACAGAGATTCGCAGTTTTCTGGGTTTAGCTGGATACTACCGTAGATTTGTGAAGGGATTCTCCATGTTGGCATCTCCATTGACCAAGTTGCTTAGAAAGGATGTGAAATTTCAGTGGACGGACAAATGCCAGCAAAGTTTTGATGAATTGAAGAGATGTTTGATTGAGGCTCCAGTCCTAACTTTACCTACACCGGGTAAAGAATATACAGTTTACAGCGATGCTTCTCACAATTGGTTAGGTTGTGTGTTGATGCAAGATCGAAATGTCATTGCCTATGCATCATGCCAGCTGAAACCGCATGAGAGGAATTATCCAACACATGATTTGGAGCTTACAGCAATTTTGTTTGCTCTTAAGATCTGGAGACATTATTTGTATGGGGAGAAGTGTTACATCTACACAGATCATAAGAGTTTGAAGTATTAGGGCACCCAGAAAGAGTTGAATTTGAGACAGAGGAGATGGTTAGAGTTGATAAAAGACTATGATCGTCTGATAGACTATCAGCCAGGAAAAGCTAATGTTGTGGCTGACGCCCTAAGTCGCAAGACTATGACAAGTCTACAGGTTACTCCTTTGTCTTTAGTACATGAGTTGAGATCATTACATGCCAGTCTAGAGATTAATGATGAGGGGCAGACAGCAGTTGCATGGCATGTACAGCCAGTGTTAATTGATCAGATCAGAATGGCTACTCAGAATGATGAAAGGTATAAGAAGTTATTAGAAGAAGTTCAGCAGGGCAAGAAACCAGAGTTCTCAATCAGAGATGATGGTCTATTGCTACACCAGGGTAGAATATGTGTTCCTAATGATGTTGATTTGAGGCAGATCATTTTGAAGGAAGCACATGAGTCTCCTTTTGCCATGCACCCTGGTGGTACAAAAATGTATAGAGGGCTAAAGGAGCATTACTGGTGGATGGGTATGAAGAGAGATGTGGCAGAGTTTGTGTCCAAATGCCTAAATTGTCAGCAAGTAAAGGCAGAGCATCAAGTACCAACTGGGTTGTTACATCCACTACCAGTGCCGGAATGGAAATGGGAAAGAATAACAATGGATTTTGTAATGGGACTTCCGCGGACACAGAAGAGTCATGATGCAGTATGGGTCATTGTCGATAGACTGACTAAGTCTGCTCATTTTCTGCCAGTCCGGATGGACTACAGTTTGGACAGATTGGCCAAGTTGTACATTGATGAGATTGTGAGACTGCATGAAGTGCCAGTATCCATTGTATCAGACAGAGATCCTAGGTTCACTTCTAGATTCTGGGGTAGTCTTCAGAGAGCCCTAGGAACTAGATTGAACTTCAGTACTACATTCCACCCGCAGACAGATGGCCAGTCTGAGAGGGTAATTCAGATCTTGGAGGACATGCTACGGGCTTGTGTGATTGAGTTTGAGGGTAGTTGGGATACACACTTGCCTTTGATTGAGTTTACTTACAACAACAGCTACCAATCAAGCATTGGGATGCCTCCATATGAAGCTTTATATGGCAGAAAATGTAGAACCCCGTTGTGTTGGAATGACGTGGGTGAAAGAAAAATGATTGGACCCGAAATTGTTCAACAGACTGAAGAGAAAATCAGGGTAATCAGAGACCGACTTAAAAGCGCATCGCATCACAAAAGTCCTATGTTGATTTGAAAAGAAGGGATATTGAGTATGCAGTGGGTGAGAAAGTTTTCCTCAAGGTTTCTCCTTGGAAGAGGATTATGAGATTCGGCAGAAAGGGGAAACTAAGTCCTCGTTATATCGGGCCATATGAGGTTCTAGAAAGAGTGGGTCCTTTGGCATATCGGTTGGCACTACCTCCAGAGTTGGAGAAGATACATAATGTCTTCCATGTGTCTATGTTGAGGAGGTATCGATTAGACCCATCTCATGTACTACCAGTAGAAGAAATAGAAGTGAATCCAGACCTCACATATGAAGAAGAACCCATAAAGATTCTGGCTTATGAGGTGAAGCAGCTACGAAATAAGCAGATACCGTTGGTAAAAGTGCTGTGGAACCATCATTCGGGCCAAGAGGCTACTTGGGAATGAGAGGAGGACATGAGGAGACAACACCCACACTATTCGTAGATTGATACGTGTAAAAATTTCGAGACGAAATTTATTTAAGGGGGGGAGAATTGTAACAACCCCGTTGCATAGCCTGGTATATTTCACTGTTCCCGGTGTCGGTCCGGACAATTAATGGGATTAGGGCCACACTTAAGACAATTTGAGAAGCCATAAACACAAAAAATTAGTAATGTTTAATTAGTTAACTATAAATAAGAAAAAACAGAACATAAGAGGTTAAACGAGCCGAGAGTCACAACATGAGTGACCTCCTCAGAACGCATCGCGAAGTCGTTTTAAACTCAAATTTCGATCCGTAAAAAGTGACGCTGCGGTCCTTAGGACCCTTATGAACACAGTGGAAAAGAGAAAATCATGAAAAAGAACTGTTAAGTCAGTCAAATAATTAGGTTAGGGAGCCAGAAGAAATATTGGATTATTTGCAAACCGAGGTGAACCGGCGAGGGGCGATTTGGTCAATTGACCCGAGTGACTCTCGACCTAATCACAAATAAAATCAGAGAAAAGAAAATTTCGGAATCGAGAATTAAATTAAAGAACTAATAGAAAAAAATAAATAGAAAAAAAAAAGAGAAAGAAGTTAGAAAAGTCAAAGGTGATGACATCATGAATGATGTCATAAAAGAATTAATTAAATATTTATTAAATTTGATTTTTATGGTCTTCCAAAGCAAAATAAATAAAAGGAAATAAAAGAAAAAAAAATTAGAAAAGTTTCATTTTCTTCTTCCTTGTGCCGCCCCATCCTCTCTCATTTTCCTCCATGAAAAGCCACCATTAAAGCTTGCATACAAGCTTTAATTTTTCCACTCAATTCTCATAACTCCCCTAAAAAATCTACTAAAGCTTGTTATTACTACTTAAGAAGGAGATTACAAGAAGAAAGAAGAGCAAAAGTTAGGGTTTTGAAGATTTAAGAAAGGTTAGTGTGTTAACTTGTTATTTTACTTCTTTAAATGCATATGCAAATGTTGACATGAGCTTAGAATTTATGAAATGAAATAAAAACATGGGAGAAGGACCAAACTGAATTTCGGCCAGCATTGTGGAGAGTGTGATTTGCATGGCTTGATTGACTTGGATAGGAATATGAACCTTAGTGAGTTAAGTGATGATAGTTAAAGGCATTGAAATGGTTAAATGCAAGAGTTAGTGAGTTAGGGTTTGAATGTTAGGGTTTGTGAACAAAAATTTGGAGAAATGCATAAATGGCATGTTGGACCTATTGTGAAGTGAAATAATGGTCAATTATGACCAAATAACTTGTGTGGGAATGATAGGAAACTAAGTTAAATTCGGAGGTAAATGGTCATGCTGCTGGCAGCATGACCAAACCCACTTTGAAGGACCAAAACTTAAATTTTACAAGTCCAATTGAAATGTCACCAATTGGGGATGAAAATAGACATAAAATAGCACAATTTTCATTAAGGAACCATGGCCAAAAACTGACTAAAACTTGGTGAAACAATTGACCAAAGTGAAATGAGAGCAGGCTGCCACTGCACCAAACTGACTAAATAAACAGTAACTGTTCATTTTTTCATAACTCGAGCTAGGAGGGTCAAATTGACCTGAAATTTTACCAGCAATTAGATAAGATATAGACCTAAAACTTTCATGAAGAACACCATCCAAAATTATGCCATTAACCTAGTGAAATTATTTAGCAAAGTGGAGTTACTGTACCTGCAATTCTGCAGAATTGCCATTGAGCAGTAAAGTTCCAATGGTTATAACTCTCTCTAGAAAACTCCGATTTAGGTGATTCTCAAACCGATGGAAACCTAAGACATAGTAGAACATTTCATATGAAGAAATTTAGACCAAATTATGAACTTAACTTGATCAAATTACTGAACAAAGTTGGACCAAAAATATGCCAAAACCAAAATCTCAGCATGAACAGTGCACGTAAACAGTAATTGTATTTTGGCCATAACTTGAGCTACAAAACTCCGATTGGGGTGATCCAAAAATGAGAATACACTTAAGACAATAAGGAACATTTTCTATGAAGGAAGTTTTGCCAAATTCCAACAGTAGATTGACCAATGGAACAGTGACACTTCGGAGCACCAAAATCGAAAATTGGCAATTTTGCCAAAATGACCTAAGCTTTGAGAAAATGACCAAAACCAACAAGTTTAATGACCAAAATGTGGTATGTGGGTGAAGTTGGAGTTCCCATACCTATTAAGCCTTAAAAAGTCAACAATTTGACTTAATAGTGCAGTGAATAGTAACTCGAAACACAAAAACTTCGAGAACGTCGAATTTAACGCAATAGAGCTGGTTAAAATGAAGTAAAATTTATTTTTGGATTTATGCTAAGTTATGGTACTGAAACACTGTGAAATTGTGTGTTTCAGCTGAAAAAGACTTGGAAGCCCTTAAAGACTAAGTCAAAGCCTAGAGGCGACTCCAGTCAGGTTTGTGCACAATAAATTTATGTAATTGTTTTCCAATTGAAAATTTGAATTGCTATACTTTATGAAATCGCTGTGTTATTTATGAATTGTGTTGCCACTTTGTGACTACAAAAATGATTTTGAAAATTGTTTGGGATCTCTCGTAAATTATTGAAAATAATTGTTTTAAATTGATTTTGGATTCACACTTAGCATGACAGTATCACATTTCTTCCTCCATTTATGGGGTTGAGATCATTTATTTTCCTCCCTCTCTGGCTTGCCAGTTGAGGTTGTAGATCGGATGAGTACTCATTAGCTAGCTAGCCACCTCCCTCATTGATTTCGATTAATGGGGTTGAGATTGCTTTGTTGTGGTGTACAACGCGGCATTGATCGGAAATTTTGTGTCATTGCTTAAGTTGTGTATGACTTTGGCAACACTGTGTTTATGAAATTATTTGACTAAACTGTGTTTAATAGATTATTTGACAAAATGATGTTATTATGAACTTTAATATTTGTGAAATGTGATTGAGAAACATTTGAATTGTGTTTGGAAATGAATGATTTATTTATTGCATTTTAAATTTTTATTGTGCACCACTGAGTATTTTTATACTCAGCGATGGCTTATTTTGCTGTCGCAGATAAGAGCAAGGAAAAAGCAGCAGAGTGAGCTGCGATTAAATCGAGGATTACATTGATCTTTTGTATGGGTATTATTTTATGCCCTTGTAGATAAATTTTATTGTAAACATGGAAATGTTGTATGTATCAATATAAAGTCGAGCAGTTGTGAATAAATTGTAATAATATTATTTTGGATTTTCTTCTGTAAATTTAATATTTGTACATATGAATATCCTGCTTTATGTTTTTTGAATGGAATTATTAAATATTCTGAGTTGACAAATTTGATTTGGATTGTGAAACTGTTTTGGAATGAATTGATTTGAGTTGAATTGTGAATTATTGAAGGTTGGGAGTTGTGAAATATTTTTGGAAGTGCTTTTTACAGGTCTTTGAAGAACTAGTTTCTCAAAATACAGAGGGAACTCTGTCAAAATTTTTATAAAATTTGAGGCAAAATTTAAAATGGACAAAATTTTTACTAGTATTTAAGCTTTGAATAAATGGTTTTTAATTCTCACTAAAATGCTCACCACTTCCAAAATGTAAGAAAATCGTTTTAAAATCCCTTGTAGGGTACTTAATGGGTTACCGGTAGGTGAAGTTCGGTAGTTCATTAAGTATTCTACGGGATCATGTTATGCCTTACAGAGGGGTAAGGTGTGACATTGAAGGTCTAGGTCACTGGTGATGGTCAAAACCTTAGGTACTACTCCTGGGTGTCTTACCCTGTGATTCTTAGGTTTTCCAGATTTTCACCTAAATTTGTATCCAATATCTGAGCATTTTATGCAAAGAATTTGTACTAGGCCTCTGAAACAAAGTTTTAGGCCTTTGTCTTAGGTTTCTAAATCATTTTTTTATCACCTCAATTGGAGATGTACAAAGAAAGTTATGCTCTGTTTACTACCCGGAGGTCATAGGGCAAAATTGCTGTGTTGTAGGAAATTCCAGTTTTGGAGTTCTGAATTACTCTAACATTTTAACCAATTTGCTAGATCAAAACATAAAAGTTGTAGTTCTATGTCTTATGTGTATTTTGTTTTTAGAATCATCTAATTTGTATTTATATAGCTTCAGTTATGATCATTTTGACAAAAATATTCTAGTGACAATTTCTCAGGTTTCAGGGCTATTCTAGAATCAGGGCAGATTTTTGGACTCACATTGTCTAACTGATTTGGGTAGGTTATAATCATAATTTGCCTTCATAGTCTTCATAGAATTGTTCTCCTATGTCTCAGGATTACACAAGTTCAAGAATTACTCAATTTGAAGTTTTGTAGAGTGAGTTATGCTCAATTAAGTTCGTACTGTTCATTTGGTCGGTTTTTCTAGGTTCCAGGTTTGCATTGCCAGATTCTAACCCTAATTGAGATACATTCTGACCATTTTCAAGTCAAGTGTTCTACATTAAAGTTTTAGCATTTTGCATTAAGTTTCATTTTCCATTGGTTTCACATCAATTGGAGTTATATAGCTTAAGTTATGAGCTAATAACCTTACTGGACTCAAGCTGTCCAGATTTAGCACTTAGGGCATCACTTCAATTCACTTAATTTCCCCTCCAAATCTTTAATATTTCTTAATAAAGGTACCTCAAATAGTCATAATATAACCATTTTAACATTAATTAAGCTTCATACCATAGAAACTCTAATTACATATAAACCCTAATTGCCATATTCCAATTCCAATCAAATTCAAGTTCCTAATCATGTCTACAATTTCATTTCAAGCATAGAAACCATGTTGAACTCATCAAAACTCAAAACCCCCTAACTTTTTCCTCCATGGAAGAATTAAGCGTTAAGAATTCTCCAATAAAATTGCAAAATAATTCAAGTGGAAGTGTTAGGAAGCTTACCTTATGTGTTTGCCTTAGTAAATTTCTTGATAACTTTGTTAAACCACCTTGGATCAAAGCTTTCCCAACTCTTCTATGGCTTCTTCTTCTTCTTCCTCTCTTTTATTCCTTTTGGCCGGCACCTTGGATGAGGAAGAATGAGTTTTTTATTTCAATCCTTAATGGCAATTTTTTAAATCATTAGAATGGCAAACTTGTAAATTTTAAGTCTTTCATAATCATTTGAATTTGACTTTTTAGATAATTAAACTAATCCAACTTCATTAACTCCATTTATCTCATTTTTTGTCAATTTTGAACTCTTAAATTTGATTGATCACATTTGTCTCTTACCGAGTTTCAGTTCTTCTTTTCCATAATACTTGATAAGTTCCTAATTTCGTTTTCACCTTAGCTTTAAATGTACTTATTTGAACTTATTTCTTTTCATTTCCTTGCCTTTTTAAATTTGTAATACCGCAATTAGGTATTAATTAAGGGTCTTACAAGATTCTACGGGAATTGGAATAGCCACTAGTGTAACACCCCTTGCCCATCTACAGTGTAGCCGAGTAAAACATGCCACACAAGGTGCCAAAGTACTTCTTTTACCTTATTTCTTTACCATTCTTGATTGTATTAATTAAAAAGACTTTTATGTAAAATTCAAATATATAAGTCCTTTAAAAAAAGAAAATTTGATTAAGTTAAAATTTTCGCAAATTTTATACAAAATCCGGCAGAGTGCCGGCTATAAATTGGAAAAAAAAATTCTTTTGAACCTGTTAAAAGACACTCCCAATAATTGTTTAAATCCATAACTCCAAATATGTCATCAATTCTGAACAAATTCTCATCAATTTCTGAAACTTTCTATTCATTCAATTCACCTCATATTTATACTAAAATCATGAATAAATACTCAAATTTTATTTATGAACACAATTTACAAATAATTTCATTAATACATAATCACATAAGTCTCAATATATATGATGAAATAAAAGTTTAATTACAAAATTTATAAAAATACAAAAGACAAATTACAAAATGTAGCCTAGCATCCTACCAATGCACTGTAGCTGAGAGGTGACACAGGACACTAGCAGATCTGACTCTCACCCTGACTGGGGTCTACTAGGATCGGGCTCCGTATCTCCAGTGCCTACGTGAGGTAAAAGCAACACGCTAACCAATACTGCTTATTGGTGCCAATAATAAAATAAAAAGAGCTAAAATAAAATAAATATGCAGAGTATTTACTGATTTTTCATACGGATAAGTTTCTAGTACTTATTTGTAGTATTATTAATTTGGTACTTTTTTATATCAATTATTTGATTAAAATTTATCAATCTTTATTTTGGTTGCCCAAGTAACCTATACTAGTTGACTGGATTGGATAAATTGGTAAATTAGCACTGGGTACCAAGTACCTGGGGCTGTCACACCATCAGTCACAAAGTATCTCCCGGTGTGCAATAGAATAGCTGATAAGCTATCACAGTAATCGGGCATAAGGCCAAGTATCATAATAGCATCAGAATGGCTAAAAGCCATAAAATCACGGAATAGTCACTTAAGCTATAAATCACATAATGGCATGATGCCATATGCAATACTGCTATTAGAACCCTATTGGTATGCCAACCTATCCAAACCAATCATGTTAGGCCTACTAGGGCATATTACAAGTTTAAACGTGACATTCTTTGCAATTGAAGTTCAATAGTTACTATTCATCCCATTAGTCAACTAAAATGTTGACTTTTTAATAGACAATAGGTATATTATTTCTAATTGTTAGTAGTATGCCCTAGAGCATATCATTTAGTATGTATCTTGTACATCTTTTATTAATAAAAGGCATTTTCACTTTTTCATTTACATAATATATTTATGTGTAATAGAAAAGGTCTATTGATATTTTGCTAGACATTCTATTCTTAAGTTATTAAGAATATAAGTGACAGTATTTCTAGCACAAAGTATCATAAATAGGTTCACAATCGAGGATACTTCACAATAAGGACATAACTTATCCAGAAAGATTATAATCATATTTGTTCCCAAGTTATTTATATGAGATGTAAATAAGATGGAATTGTGAGTATCATGCCATATAACAAACATGATAAACACTTATACATGATAAGTAGGTCGAACCAGTGACACTTATGACAAGCACATGGAGTTTACTCTTGTTAATGCATTGTCATAAATCATATCAGTGCATATAATCTTTAGACCTGAGATAGCACAGTTATCTTGTATATAGGTGATTTGAGCTTGATACTGCTTTCATACTTGTACTGTGTATGGGTATATGGGCATGTGTTGGCTCCTACTAGTTATATATGGAGGTAGGTATTGATAAAGATGTAATATGTTCCTTTAAGTAAATAGGAATAAAATCCTATATTCATTTAATTGTTCTTGATGTTTCAAGTTCCTAGCCAGGACAGATAGATTTAATCAGAAAAGAGTTTCCGATGAGAAAATATTTTTAATCAAGAACTGAAATTAAAAGAGAACATAATATTCATAGCAAATGGGGTTTGACATAAACCATGACTCCAGCTCGAATTGAGATTTTGTAACAGAGAGATTTTAGTGCATGTAACATATGATTATAAGTTCATTTAAGGTAAACCTTATTACAAATTGGGTGGCTATGGCATGCTATGCTAGGTGTTAACCATAGTCTATGAGGTGCATAAAATGGTTTAGAGAAATCATTTATGGTAAGAAAGAGTTTTGATGATATTAAGAGTTGATATCATGTCTCATTGCCAATTAGTGATGAGCCTAGTAAGTCACACACATACACAAGTAGCATGGCTTGAAACCAAATCTAGGTTATTGGATGTATAGTATAAGTTAAATTTATATTTAAAGTGTTTAAATATGAATTTAATTAATGAGAAATTAATTAATAGAGATTAATAAATTAATTTATATTTGATATAAATTGATTAGAAGAAGAGAAATAATTATTTTGGGTTAAGAACTCAAAATTAAGACACAGGGGTATTTTGATCATTTCACAGGGTGACATGTGGCACCATGAGATAGCGACACATGGCACTACACATAAGCTTGCCATTTGTCTTTTAATCATGTAAGATGATCAAAGTCAAGAATAAATATAGGTTTGACACTTGGCATAATGTGATTGGGTCAATTAAACTTAGAGCCAATCAGAAGGTGACATGTGGCAAGGGTTTTAAGTGGTGACCTAGCTATATAAGGAAAAGGATAAAAAGAAAAAATAACAAGCTACCATTCTTCATTTTGTGCTGCCACCCTTGGCTGCCTCTTCTTCTCAACTTCTTCATCTCTCATCAATTCAAAGAGATTTGCCAACAATCTCTTGAATTAAAAATACTAGAAATCGTTTCTAGTGTCCTGTTTACATCTGTAATCTCTCAAAAGGCAAAACTTGATTTTCTAATTGATTGGAAAGGCTTTAGAAGCTATTCAAGGGGCTGTCATTGGTGATCTTGGTGTGGACAAGCTAGAGGGGCAACATCTGCTGTCCTAGGCGCATCCCAAAGGTTCCAAACACACTGCAGTGCATAAAAAAATGTTAGTGCACTTGTTCTTGATCTAATCTAGGGTTCTAATGAATTAATATGTTAATTCTAAAATCTTAAATGGTAAATATAGATCCAAAAACATATTAAAAGAGTTTTAATATGCTGTTTATCATTGAAATCAAATAGAAAATGAATCTTGCATGATCCATGTGATCCTAGATGAAAATTTTTTGGATTCAATGATCTAAACTTATGTTTTTCATGCTTCCACTCCTACAATTGGCATCAGAGCCACTACATTTGCCCTTTAGATTGTTTAATATATGATTTAATTGTGTGATTTGATCATGAGATGATTAGTTCATTGCTGGTTGCAAAAGAAAAGGTGGCGGCATGCCTGGTTGCACCATTGTACGCATGGTTTGTGCACCACCATGGTACGCATGGAATTGATGGGTGTTGTATGTGCAATTGTTGTATCATCTAAGGCCCATTTTATGTCTAATTAAATTGTTTAATTAGAAATATAATCACATAATTAAATTTGTTTGAATGTGATTGAAATCTAAATTTTTAAATTTGTTTGAATGTGATTCAAATCTGAATTTTTAAATTTGTTTGAATCATATTCAAATCTGGATTTTTAAGTTGAATATGAGATATTCAATTTAATTAAAATTTTTAAGTTTGTTTGAATGTGATTCAAATTTGAATTTTTAAATTTGTTTGAATCATATTCAAATCTGAATTTTTAAGTTGAATATATGAGATATTCAATTTAATTTAAGTATGTATGTTTTATTTAATTTTTAAATAGTGATATGCATAATGGATGATCATGGACAATAAAAGACCAATGTGATTGGATTTATTTCTTTTATGTTTCTTTGGGTTGTAAATTAATAAATTTATTGTGCTAAATGGATAATGTGCAAAGTGAGAACTTAATAGTAATTAAGATGACTATAAAATATTCCAAACAAATGAGTAAGTCGGAAATGCTATAACTAAAATAATTATAACATAGGCTCTCCATTGGGGCAATTATTTTAAGAAATTTTAAATAGTTGCATATAATGCAATTAATTTAAGAGATATTCTTAAGAATAATTGTTAAGCATGAAATATTGTGAATATGTAAATAGTTTGGTGGCTAATATTGGATGTACCTGAGGACATTAAAATTTTTGCATAATTACTGGCTCAATGGGATCAACTTAACTAATGCAAGATAAGTCAATAATGGATGTACCTGAGATTTTGAGTATTAAGGGCTAGGTAAAGGATTGAACATCACATGAGATGTGATGGGCAAGGAGTTGCTCACTTATAGTTTATTGTAATTCCAATAATGGATGTACCAGAGGATGATTAATAGAATTATAAGAATTCAATCACCCACTAGAAATCATCCAACTAGGATTTCCGTTTTCTACTTTGTAAGTATAGGATTCGCTAAGTTAGTGGGAGGACCAATTTGATTAAAAGACCATAATCATTTTGGTTAATTACATGATACATTTATTAATTAATCTGGTTATTTTTTGTAGTTAATTTTCTGATAATAATGAGCATAGAACAACCACCACCATCCAATATTCTTGCAAGCATACTTGATCGCAATAGGTTGACAGGACCTAATCTATCTAATTGGTTAAGAAATTTGAAACTTGTCTTGAACCTTGAACATATAGGATATGTTCTAGACTCAAATGTTCCTAGTCCCTTACCTCTACAAGCCACACAAGAGGAACATGAAACTTTGGATAAGTGGAAGGAGCATGATATGAGAGCCAAGTGTTTCATGCTTGCTTCTATGAGTAATGAGTTACAGAAGCAGCATGAAAACATGCAGAGTGTGAGTGAGATCCTCCTTCACCTACAAGAGTTGTATAGTGAGCACAATAGGAATGCTAGGAATGAGATATCTAGACAGTTTTCCGCATGAGGATGTCTGAGGGATAGAATGTTGGGGATCATGTCTACAAGATGATTCGGCTGATTGAGCAGCTGGAACATCTTGACTTTTAACATGGATTTTCAACTGCAGACGGATTTGATCTTCAGTCCCTTCATGACTCTTTTGGGAATTTCGTGACAAATTTCCATATGACTAAACAGGAATGCACCTTGGCTGATTTACTCAACATGCTGGTTATTGCCCAAAAGAATATATCGGGCAATAAAGGAAAAGAGGTAGCTTTGATTGCATCTTCTTCTACTGGGAAGTCCAACAAGAAGAAGGGCAATAAGAAAAAGAAACCTCAGATTCCTGGTCCTTCCAAGAAAATAGCTAAACAGAAAGGGAAGACTAAAGCTGATGGAGGTAAAAGAAAGTGTTTCCACTGCCAGAAGGATGGGCACTGAAAGAGAACTGCCCAGAGTATCTTGCTTCTCTGAAGAACAAGAAGGATACACCTTCGGAAGGTATGTCCATTTCTTGTTATTTAGATTCTGATGATACTCATAGTTCATCTACAGCTTGGGTTTTAGATACTGGTGCCAATTCTCACATTTCTTATGATATGCAGGAACTAGCAAATAGTAGTAGCTTGCTTTCTCAAGATGTTAGACTTCGGATTGGTGATAGCTCAACTGTTGAAGCTTTAGCCATAGGATCTAAATCTTTTTACATGTCTGGACATGTTTTGTGTTTGGATAATATTTTATATGTACCTGAAGCTTTTAAGAACATCATTTCTATATCTAGTTTGACTAGAAATGGCTATGAATTTCAGTTCACAGATGATGTTTGCAATATTTATTTCGAAAATAAATATGTTGGTTCAGGTTATATGAATGATGGTCTTTATTATTTGGATAACAATGACAAACACAAAATAAATGCAAGTGATCTAAATGAATGCAATGCCATGGTGAAAATCAACTCAAGTGCAAAATATATTTGGCAGTTAAGGTTAGGTCAGGTTGCAGAAGGTAGGATTGCAAAACTGGAGAAAATGGGGATTTTATCCTCATTGGGCTCTGAGCCTACTCCAACTTGTTAATCTTCTCTTCAGGGTAAAATGACTAGATCACTCTTTGTAGGACAAGGGCTAAGAGCTGAAAATATTTTAGAGCTAATACATAGTGATGTATGTGGTCCATTTAAAGAAATGGCTAGAGGTGGCTTTCATTACTTTATTACATTTATTTATGATAAATCAAGGTTTGGGTATTTGTATTTGATGAAATACAAACATGAATCCTTTGAAAAGTTCAAAGAATTTAAATATGAAGCAGAAAATCAAACAGGAAAGAGTATTAAAGCTCTTCGATCAGATCGTGGAGGTGAATACTTGAGTACTGAATTTGATGAATACTTGAGAGAACACGGCATTGTTTCCTAGCTGACTCCTCCAGGAACACCACAGCTGAATGGTGTATCTGAGAGGAGAAATCGTACCCTATTGGATATGGTACATAGTATGATGAGCTATACTGATATGCTAATCTTTTTTTAGGGATTTGCATTAGAATTAGCTTTGTATATTTTGAATAGGATTCCAACAAAATCATTTTCTTCCACACCTTATAAGATATGGCATGGAAGAAAACCAAGTCTTAAGTATATTAAGATTTGGGGTTGTCTAGCTTATATCAAAAAGCTGAACACTAATAAATTGGAAACCAGATTAGAAAAGGGTTGATTTGTTGGATATCCAAAAGACAGTTTTGGATACTATTTTTATTTGCCTACATCACAAAAGGTTGTGATAAGTAGAGATGCCATATTTCTTGAATAACAGTTTGTTTAAGAAGGAGGCAAAAGAAGGTAAATAGAGTTGGAATTGGAGAATTCTGACTAACCAACAGATCAGATGGATATAGATCCATCTAGTCAACCTACACCTATTGTTGAAACATCTACAACTGCTCCTCGTAGAACAACCAAGGTATCTCACCCACCAGTGAGATATGATTTCCTTCATGAAGAAGAACAAGAGTTGTCTACTCATGAAGAAGTTAATCATGGAGATGATCCACTTACCTATGAAGAAGCTATATCAGATATAGACTCTTTAAAATGGATTGATGCTATGAAATTCGAGATTGATTCCATGTATAAGAATCAAGTTTGGGATCTTGTTAACCCTCCTGAAGGTATTGTACCTATAGGGAAAAAATGGATTTTCAAGAAGAAAATTGGTTTTGATGAAAAGGTAGAGACCTATAAAGCAAGGCTAGTAGCGAAAAGGGTTTCACCAAAGGTAAGGAATCGACTATAAGGGGACTTTCTCGCTTGTTATTATGCTTAAATCAATTAGGATTCTATTAGCAATAGCTGTATACTATGATTATGAGATTTGGTAGATGGATGTCAAAACAACTTTTCTCAATGGATACATTGAAGAAAACATTTTCATGGAACAACATAGGGGTTTTGAATCCCAAGATGGTTCCAAAGTGTGCAAGCTAAAATGATCCATTTAAGGGTTAAAACAACCTTCGAGGAGTTGGAATATCCGTTTTGATGAAGCCATTAAGTCATTTGGTTTTATCAAAAATGAGGATAGCCATGTGTATATAAGAAGGTTAGTGACAGTGCTATCACTTTCCTTGTCTAATATTTGGATGATATTCTATTGATGGGTAATGACACAGGTATGTTGACAACTATAAAGGTATGGTTGTCAAATACATTCTCTATGAAAGACTTAGGGGAGGCAACTTATATTCTTGGGATTTGCATCTATAGAGATAGAGTGAAAAGAATAATTGGTTTATCACAAAGTCTATACTTGGAAAAAGGTGTTAAAGAGGTTTAACATGCTTGATTCCAAGAGAAGATTATTACTAGTGAGACATGGTATCCACCTTTCTAAAGAGATGTCTCCAAAGACACCTGAAAAAAGAGATAAAATGGCCAGGATTCCATATGCTTCGGCTATTGGAAGTTTGATGTTTGCAATGTTGTGTACTAGGCCGGATATCGCATATGTTGTGACACCCCTTACCCGTGTATAGTATACCCGAGTAAGTAATGCCACATGGTGTACCGGCACACTCTAATATACCTTAATTAATTTATATCATGCTTGTGAATATAATTTATGAAATATAATTTATTTTAGCCATTTATCAAAAGTATTATTTAATTGAGGTTCCGAAAATTTTAAAGAAAATCCGGCGGAGTACCGACTAAAAATGGAGAAAACAGTTCTTTGGAACCTGTTAAAAACACTTCCAAAAAATTTCCAAACAATCCCAACTTCAATTCATCTACAGAGTCTCAATATCAAAGTCTCAACATTTTTTTTTCAGTTTCAGTTCTCAATCATCATTTCTCAGGGTTCTCATATATAAACAACAATTAAATACTCAATTACTTCCATACATAACCATAAATCTTTATTATTTACAGGAACCTCAAAATACATTACATAAATCCAAATACATATGAGAAAATAAAAATTTAGTTACAAAATGACAAAATGACACCTAGTGCCCTACCAATGCACTACAGGTAGTGAGGTGACACGGACATTGTGCAGAGCTGCAGGATGAACTCACCTAGTCTGCGGTCTACTGGGCTCACGATCTGTATCTCCAGAACCTACGCGTGGCAAAAGCAACGCGCTAAGCAATAATGCTTAGTGGTGCAATAATAAAATAAAGGAAATAGCAAGAAAATAAATATGTAGTGAATGTACATGTTATATTTGTTTGGTATTTGTATATCATTTACTTTGTCCACTTTTATTCATTTAGTTGCCCCAAGTAACCTACACTAGACGACTGGACTGGATAACGGGTAAACTGGCACTGGGTATCTAGTACCTTGGGCCGTCACACCATCGGTCACATATGCATCTCCCGGTGTGCAACAGAACAGCTAACAAGCTGTAAATACATCAGGCACAAGGCCAAATCTCAATACAAGGTCGGAATGGCTAAAAGCCATAAAATCACAGAACGGCATATTGCCATGTGCGATCGCTAATGAACCCTATTGGCATGCCAAACTATCCAAACCAATCTTGTTAGGTATACTAGGGCATTTGAAACTTTTAAATTCTTCAATTTGTGAATTTTAAGTTTTGGTGTCACTATTCACCTCATTGGTCAACAAAAATGTTGACTTTTAGATAGAAAATATGTACATTGACTTTGGCACTCCCAACATACCACATTTGGCATTCAAAACTTGGTGGCATTAAGCATTTATACCATTTCAAAGTTTAAACCAAGGGAAGCAGAATTTTCAGTTTTTGGAACTCAATTTTACTGTTCCATTGGACACTGTTTCAGTGGGAATTTAAAGAAATGGCAAACATGAAAGTTGTTCCTTATTTTGTCTAGTTGAATTTCCTTTTTTGAATCACTCCATTTGGAGTTTTGAAGCTCCAGATATGGTCCAAAAATCACAGCTGGCCGGATTTCCATTCTGCAGAAATTACCAAATCTACAGTAACATGAACAGTGACTGTGACTGCCATTTGGGTGAGGTTCTGGTCATAATTTGGGGTAGATTTCTTCATGAAAGTTGTTTGTCCATGTCTTAACTTTTTGCTGTAAAAATTTCAGGTCAATTGACGATATTGTTGCAGGGGATCCGGATTGGGGCCAAGTTTTGGTCCTCTTGCTTTGGTCTTTTGGGCATGGTTTCATCAAAAAAATGTGCCATTATAAGCCTAGTTTCATGTCCAATTGGCCAAACACCAATTGGACCAACACAGCCAAAGATATGGCAGTCCAAGTGGACTGAAATCTCAGTCACCCTGCTGCCCTCATTGGGCAGCATACTCATTCACTTTGCCATACTATATTTCAGTCCAATTTATGGTCAATTTACCTCAAATGGTCACTAATTGACCATTAGAGTGTTGTTTAACAATTTCATAAGCCAAGTCAAATTTTCTCTCCTAAACCCTAGCTCAAATTCATAGTTTTGTACAAACTACCCTAGTTAACTAACTAAATCAATATCCTTTTGTTTATATACTTTAAACTTGATTTGTAGTTCATTCCAAGTCAATCAAAAACACCCAATTCTATTCCTTCTTTAGGGCAGCCGAAATCCATGGGGTGCATATTCTCAACTTTTATTCATTTAAGTTACAAAATCTCACCTATTTCAAGTCACCATCATGGATTAAAAGAGGTTTATGTATAAATATGCACTAACCTCTTGTAGGCAGATTTTTCCAAGCCCCAAACTTCACTTTCTTTCTTCTTCTTGGCTGCCAATTGCTTTGTCTAGGTGTGGGATTAATTTTTGATGAAGGGACTTATGGGTTTTAGTGAGTGGATGAAGAGAAAATCAAGTTCAAAGCTTGATAAAAATGGTGGAAGAAGGGAGCAATGGTGGACGGCAAAAAGGAAGAGAAATAGGAAGAAGATGAAACTGAATTTTAGTCAAATTTGTCCCATTCTACTCATTTATCTAATGAAAATTTAAGTTTAATTAATAAAATTTTTAATGACATCATGAGTGATGTCATTAATCCTATTTTATTTTTCCTTTTTCTCTTCTTTTCTTTTTCCATTTTCCATTACAATTTTCATGATTTTAAATTTATTTTATGTGTCTTAATCTCTCTTATTTTAATTGACATTTAGGCCAAAAATCACCTCTGAAGGCGAAATGACCAAAATGCCCTCCGTTTGGCTTAACGGGTCAAAATTGTCTGTACCGATTGAAAATTTTTTCTAGGTATTTTCTTGGCATTCTAATGCCATGGGAACCTCAATAACCCTTCTCTGGAGTCCCATAAATTATTTTATAATTTTTCCCCTGGGTCTAGGGCTCCTCGTTGCGAGAACCACAACTTCCCTCTGGTTACCCATCGCTAGGGCACCGGCTCGTTTAACTTGGTTGTATTTTATTTCTAAAATTTTTACCAAATTTTTCTTATTAATATTTGAGTTAATTATGGTCCCTCACTTTAGTTTAAATATTTTTCCGGACATTCTAGCTATCCGGACCGACACTGGTCACCGGAACAGCAGGATGTACGGAGTAGTTACCGGGAGGGTGTTACAACTCTTCCCCTCTAATTTAAATTTCGTCCTCGAAATTTACTTGATGCAAACAGTTGAGGGAACTGTTGCCTCATCGTCTCTTCACTTTCCCAAGTTGCCTCCTCGGTGTTGTGGTGCCTCCAAAGTACTTTCACCAGTGGAATCTGTTTGTTCCTTAATTCTTTTACTTCCCGAGCCAGGATCCGTAGAGGTTCTTCTTCATAAGTCAAATCCGGTTGTATTTCAATTTCTTCCCTGGAGATGACATGTGAAGGATCTGAGCGGTATCTTCTGAGCATGGATACATGAAACACATTGTGGATCTTATCCAGCTCTGGTGGTAAAGCTAGCCTATAGGCCACTGGACCCACACGTTCAATGACTTCATATGGGCCAATGAACCTAGGGCTTAACTTACCTTTTCTTCCGAACCTCAATACCTTCTTCCACGGTGACACCTTGAGGAACACTTTGTCGCCAACTGTGCATTCTATTTCTTTTCTCTTTAAGTCGGCATAGGATTTCTGTCTATCTGAGGCAACCTTCAGATTAGCTTTGATTAGTTTCACTTTCTCCTCAGTCTGTTTCACTAGGTCTGGCCCTACCAGCTTATCTTCGCCCAATTCAGTCCAGCACACTGGAGTTCTACATTTCCTCCCATACAGTGCTTCATATGGGGCCATTTGGATGCTAGCTTGGTAGCTATTGTTGTATGCAAATTACGCGATGGGAGGTATCTATCCCAACTTCCTCAAACTCAATGACACAACTCCTCAAAGATATCCTCAAGGACCTGACATATATTTCATGTTATTATTATCATTTTAATTCAATATTTGTATTAATTCAATTGGTTCAATTGTTTACCTGGATTACTCTTTCTGATTGCCCATCCGTCTGAGGATGGAAAGCTGTGCTGAAGTGGAGTTGTGTACCCAAGGATTCATGCAACTTCTTCCGAAATCTCGATGTAAACCTTGGGTCTCGATCAGATATGATGGAAAGTGGAATTCCATGCAGTCTAACTATCTCACTGATATACAATTCTGCTAACTTCTCCAGTGAGTAGTCAGTCCTAACTAGCAGAAAGTGTCTTGACCGTCAATCATCCACTATCACCCATGCTGCATCATGTTTCTTCCGGGTGAGAGGTAGACCACTTACAAAATCCATGGTGACCCGATCCCATTTCCATTCAGGTATGCATATAGGTTGTAGCAAACCTGATGGAACTTGATGTTCTTCCTTGACTTGCAGACATGTCAAGCATTTAGTCACGTAGTCAGCTATGTCTTTCTTCATACCAAGCCACCAATACTGAAGCTTCAAATCATGATACATCTTTGTACTTCCTGGGTGTTTAGCATATACACTGGTGTGTGCCTCTTTTAGAATACTGGCCTTCAATTCCCCATCATCTGGTACACACAGTCTTCCTTTGTAATACAGACACCCATCTGCTTTCACCTCATAGTCAGTTGCTTTCCCCTCTAAGATTGTGCTCATAATAGCCATTAACTTTTCATCTGCCTTTTGCCCATCTAAAATCTGCTGTAGCAGGTTTGGCCTCACTTGCAACTCAGCCAAAATAGCTCCATCTCGAATCAAAGATAGACGGGCATTCAATGATCTCAAAGCTGTGATGGACTTTCTGCTCAAAGCATCAACAACTACATTTGCCTTCCTAGGATGGTAGTCAATCACACAATCATAATCCTTCAGGAACTCAATCCATCGCCTCTGTCTAAGGTTGAGCTCCCTCTGAGTTGGCAAATATTTCAGGCTTTTGTGGTCTGTGTAAATATAGCACTTTTCACCATACAAGTAATGCCTCCATATCTTCAGTGCGAAGATAATTGCTGCAAGCTCTAGATCATGGGTAGGGTAATTCTGTTCATGTGGCCTTAGTTGCCTGGAAGCATAAGCGACCACCTTTCCCTCTTGCATCAATACACACCCTAGCCCATTATGTGAGGCATCACTGTAGACCACAAAGTCTTTTCCTGACACTGGCTGTGTTAACACTGGTGCCTCTGTCAACATAGCCTTCAACTTCTCAAAACTGGTTTGACACTTGTCATTCCAGTCAAATCTAACATTCTTGTGTAACAACTTGGTCATTGGAGCAGCTGTTAAAGAAAATCCCTTCACAAATCTCCTGTAATACCCAGCTAGCCCCAAGAAGCTTCTGACCTCAGTTGTATTCCTGGGAGGCTTCCATTCCATCACTGCTTCTATTTTCTTGGGATCCAACCTAATCCCATCAGCTGACACTATGTGTCCAAGGAATGCAATCTCATTCAGCCAAAAGTCACACTTGGACAACTTAGCATATAGCTTCTTTTCCTTCAGGGTTTGCAGAACAATCCTCAAATGCTCATCATGTTCTTCACTGGTTTTGGAATACACCAGAATATCATCAATAAAGACCACTACGAACTGATCTAGGTATGGATGGAAGATACGGTTCATAAGGTCCATGAATGCCGCTGGTGCATTTGTTAAGCCAAAGGGCATCACCAGAAACTCATAATGCCCATACCGGGTTCTGAATGTAGTCTTGGGCACATCTACATCCTTCACCCTCAGCTGATGATACCCTGATCTGAGATCAATCTTAGAAAATACTCCTGCTCCCTTCAACTGATCAAACAGATCATCAATTCTAGGCAACGGATATTTGTTCTTCACAGTCACTTTATTCAACTGCCGGTAATAGATGCATAGTCTCAAAGTCCCATCCTTCTTTTTCACAAATAGCACTGGAGCTCCCCATGGTGACACACTGGGGCGTATGAACCCCTTATCCAGCAACTCTTGTAACTGAGTTTTCAACTCCCTCAGTGCATGGGTGCCATCCTATAAGGAGCAATGGAAATGGGTCTTTGTGCAGCGATGTCTCAATAGCAAATTCAACTTCCTTTTCTGGTGGCAAACCAGGTAACTCTTCGGGAAATACCTCTGGGAAGTCTCTTACTGTGGGTATATTACTCAGGTCTGGCTTAGCCTGCCTAGTATCCACCACATGTGCTAGGTAGGCTTCACAGCCTTTTCTCATCATTCTTCTTGCAATTGTGGCTGAGATGACATTGGACAAGAAATCTGTCCTTTCCCCCACAACTGTGATCTCATTTTCCTCAGGAGTTTTCAGAGAAATTCTCTTCAATTTGCAATCAACCATTACCTGATGACGTGACAACCAGTCCATTCCCAAAATCACGTCAAACTCATGGAAAGGCAACTCAATCAAGTCTGCCAAGAATTCATACCCCTGAATCCTTAACAGGCAACCCTTGTATACTTTGTTCACCACTACACTGTGGCCCAATGGATTAGTGACTAGAATGTCTTGGTCACTCTCCCCTACTAGTATCCCCCTTTCTACGGGTAGGTTGATGCAGATGTATGAGTGAGTGGATCCTGGATCCACCAATGCATGCACAGGTGTATTGTAGAGGGAGAACGTACCCCTGATGACGTCCGGGGCATCTTGCTCCTCCTGAGCTCTCAGGGCATAATTTCTGGCAGGTGGTATATTATCTGGCCTCTCTGCTGGCTCAGATGCAGGCCTCTGTGATGGTCCTCTGACCTCGGACTTGCAGATTTTCTACCTCTACGTGGTGCGGAGCAGTGCATGCGCTTGTGTTGGAGCAGCTGTAGTAGTTCTGCATGGGCAGTTCCTCAGCTGATGCTCTGTTGACCCACATTTTAAGCAGGCACCAATTACTCTCCAACA
This sequence comes from Hevea brasiliensis, assembly GCF_030052815.1. Taxonomy (NCBI): domain Eukaryota; kingdom Viridiplantae; phylum Streptophyta; class Magnoliopsida; order Malpighiales; family Euphorbiaceae; genus Hevea; species Hevea brasiliensis. Next base: position 11,340,776 of record NC_079508.1, on the reverse strand, counting down.
CTCCCCCTTATGCCATTTTAAACAGTGTGGACATGCAGAAGATGTTGGGGCTGGTCCCCTGAACCCCATCCTTGGAGAGCTGCCCACTGATGGTGTGGACTGACCTCTCCTAGGGGTATACTGTGGCCTGGGCCCCTGAGACTGACCCTGACCTTGTGGCTGACCTGAACTCTGTGCAGGTGGACCCCTGAACTTCTTCCCAGGTGCAGGAGCTGAACTAGACTGACCCGGTCCCCTCTTTTGCTATCTCTCCCTTCTGGTCTGCTCACTGATTCTCACTTTTTCAACCCTTATTGCAGCTTCCACCAACTTGCTAAATTCTGTGATTCCCAAGGCAGTGAGTTGGATCTTGATATTATCATTTAGTCCCTCTTCAAATCTCTTACACCTTTCAGCTTCATTAGGGACTATCTCCTTTCCATAACGGCTTAATCGGACAAATTCCTTCTCATACTCGGCCACTGATAGCTGTCTCTGCCTCAGGTTAATAAACTCTCTTCTTCTCTCTTCCAGGTATACAGTACCCACATATTTCTTCTTGAATTCGGAGAGAAAGAAGTCCCAAGTTATAGCTTCTGGCTGCACTTCACTGGACACAGTATCCCACCATTCGTAGGCATCATCTTGCAACAAAGATATGGCAGCCTCTAGGTTTTGCTCTGGGGTGCAGTGGAGTTGTTTTAGAACTCTGCCCATTCTGTTCAACCAATTCTCGGCTGCAACAGAGTCGTCTTCTCTCTTACCGAAAAAGTCCACTGCTCCAAACTTTCTTAGCCTTTCCAGGTGTGATTTCTGCTGTGGAGCTAGTGGTGGTGGTGGTGTTGCTGGCATTACTCCGGCCATTTGTCTAAAGAAATCGGCCATTTGCTGGAACATGGCCTGTGGAGGTGGCGAGCTCTCGCTTGAGTCGGAGCAGATTCTCTCATGCCCCCAGTCTTAGCTGCTGCAGGTGGAGCATGACTCTCCACTTCCTCTTCGACTGCCCTCTGAGATGAAGGGTCCATATCCAATTTAACAAAGACAAACAGATCTGCGTTAGTGTCACCTCAACTCTTACAAATGCAATGCATGGTATGGACTCAATCTAGGCCCAGAAACGCCTAAACCGTGCTCTGATACCACTAAATGTGACACCCCTTACCCGTGTACAGTATACCCGAGTAAGTAATGCCACACGGTGTACCGGCACACTCTAATATACCTTAATTAATTTATATCATGCTTGTGAATATAATTTATGAAATATAATTTATTTTAGCCATTTATCAAAAGTATTATTTAATTGAGGTTCCGAAAATTTTAAAGAAAATTCGACGGAGTACCGGCTAAAAATGGAGAAAACAGTTTTTCGGAACCTGTTAAAAACACTTCCAAAAAATTTCCAAACAATCCCAACTTCAATTCATCTACAGAGTCTCAATATCAAAGTCTCAACATTTTTTTTTCAGTTTCAGTTCTCAATCATCATTTCTCAGGGTTCTCATATATAAACAACAATTAAATACTCAAATTACTTCCATACATAACCATAAATCTTTATTATTTACATGAACCTCAAAATACATTACATAAATCCAAATACATATGAGAAAATAAATATTTAGTTACAAAATGACAAAATGACACCTAGTGCCCTACCAATGCACTGCAGGTAGTGAGGTGACACGGACACTGTGCAGAGCTGCAGGATGAACTCACCCAGTCTGCGGTCTACTGGGCTCATGATCTGTATCTCCAGAACCTACGCGTGGCAAAAGCAACGCGCTAAGCAATAATGCTTAGTGGTGCAATAATAAAATAAAGGAAATAGCAAGAAAATAAATATGTAGTGAATGTACATGTTATATTTGTTTGGTATTTGTATATCATTTACTTTGTCCACTTTTATTCATTTAGTTGCCCCAAGTAACCTACACTAGACGACTGGACTGGATAACGGGTAAACTGGCACTGGGTATCTAGTACCTCGGGCCGTCACACCATCGGTCACATATGCATCTCCCGGTGTGCAACAGAACAGCTAACAAGCTGTAAATACATCAGGCACAAGGCCAAATCTCAATACAAGGTCGGAATGGCTAAAAGCCATAAAATCACAGAACGGCATATTGCCATGTGCAGTACTGCTAACTGAACCCTATTGGCATGCCAAACTATCCAAACCAATCTTGTTAGGTATACTAGGGCATTTGAAACTTTTAAATTCTTCAATTTGTGAATTTCAAGTTTTGGTGTCACTATTCACCTTATTGGTCAACAAAAATGTTGACTTTTAGATAGAAAATATGTACATTGACTTTGGCACTCCCAACATACCACATTTGGCATTCAAAACTTGTTGGCATTAAGCATTTATACCATTTCAAAGTTTAAACCAAGGGAAGCAGAATTTTCAGTTTTTGGAACTCAATTTTACTGTTCCATTGGACACTGTTTCAGTGGGAATTTGAAGAAATGGCAAACATGAAAGTTGTTCCTTATTTTGTCTAGTTAAATTTCCTTTTTTGAATCACTCCATTTGGAGTTTTGAAGCTCCAGATATGGTCCAAAAATCACAGCTGGCCGAATTTCCATTCTGAAGAAATTACCAAATCTACAGTAACATGAATAGTGACTGTGACTGCCATTTGGGTGAGGTTCTGGTCATAATTTGGGGTAGGTTTCTTCATGAAAGTTGTTTGTCCATGTCTTAACGTTTTTCTGTAAAAATTTCAGGTCAATTGACCATATCTACAGTGAGTTATGGCCAAATGAACAGTTACTGTTCATTTGGTCATTTCTGCAGGTGCTGTTGCAGGGGATCCGGATTGGGGCCAACTTTTGGTCCTCTTGCTTTGGTCTTTTAGGCATGGTTTCTTCAGAAAAAATGTGCCATTAGAAGCCTAGTTTCATGTCCAATTGGCCAAACGCCAATTGGACCAACATAGCCAAAGATATGACAGTCCAAGTGGACTGAAATCTCAGTCACCCTGCTGCCCTCATTGGGCAGCATACTCATTCACTTTGCCATACTATATTTCAGTCCAATTTATGGTCAATTTACCTCAAATGGTCACTAATTGACCATTATAGTGTTCTTTAACAATTTCATAAGCCAAGTCAAATTTTCTCTTCTAAACCCTAGCTCAAATTCATAGTTTTGTACAAACTACCCTAGTTAACTAACTAAATCAATATCCTTTTGTTTATATACTTTAAACTTGATTTGTAGTTCATTCCAAGTCAATCAAAAACACCCAATTCTATTCCTTCTTTAGGGCAGCCGAAATCCATGGGGTGCATATTCTCAACTTTTATTCATTTAAGTTACAAAATCTCACCTATTTCAAGTCACCATCATGGATTAAAAGAGGTTTATGTATAAATATGCACCAACCTCTTGTAGGCAGATTTTTCCAAGCCCCAAACTTCACTTTCTTTCTTCTTCTTGGCTGCCAATTGCTTTGTCTAGGTGTGGGATTAATTTTTGATGAAGGGACTTATGGGTTTTAGTGAGTGGATGAAGAGAAAATCAAGTTCAAAGCTTGATAAAAATGGTGGAAGAAAGGAGCAATGGTGGACGGCAAAAAGGAAGAGAAATAGGAAGAAGATGAAACTGAATTTTAGTCAAATTTGTCCCATTCTACTCATTTATCTAATGGAAATTTAAGTTTAATTAATAAAATTTTTAATGACATCATGAGTGATGTCATTAATCCTATTTTATTTTTCCTTTTTCTCTTCTTTTCTTTTTCCATTTTCCATTACAATTTTCATGATTTTAAATTTATTTTATGTGTCTTAATCTCTCTTATTTTAATTGACATTTAGGCCAAAAATCACCTCTTAAGGCGAAATGACCAAAATGCCCTCCGTTTGGCTTAACGGGTCAAAATTGTCTGTACCGATTAAAAATTTTTCTAGGTATTTTCTTGGCATTCTAATGCCATGGGAACCTCAATAACCCTTCTCTGGAGTCCCATAAATTATTTTATAATTTTTCCCCCGGGTCTAGGGCTCCTCGTTGCGAGAATCGCAACTTCCCTCTGGTTACCCATCGCTAAGGCACCGGCTCATTTAACTTGGTTGTATTTTATTTCTAAAATTTTTACCAAATTTTTCTTATTAATATTTGAGTTAATTATGGTCCCTCACTTTAGTTTAAATATTTTTTCAGACATTCTAACTGTCCGGACCGACACTGGTCACCGGAACAGCAGGATGTACGGAGTAGTTACCGGGAGGGTGTTACATATGTTGTTAGTTTGACTAATAGGTATCAATCCAATCTAGGTTTAGAACACTGGATAGCTGTCAAGAATATCCTTAAGTACTTGAGAAGAACTAAGGATTTATTCTTAATATATGGAGGTGGAGACTTACAATTGGATGGTTATACTGATTCTAATTTCCAATCAGATATTGATGATAGAAAGTCTACCTCTGGGTATGTGTTCATTTGTAATGGAGGTGCAGTCAGATGGAAGAGTTCCAAATAGAGTACGACTGCAGATTCCACTACCGAGGTCGAGTATATTGCTGCATCAGATGCTGCAAAAGAAGCTGTTTGGATATATGGAACCCCGGTCTCACTAGAAATCCAAACACATAGAAAGGCGCTACCATATTATCAGAGAGATAATTGGGCAAGGTGATATAGCCATGCAGAAAATAGCATCAGTTGAAAATCCAGCTGATCCATTCACTAAGCCTTTGTCACAAGCTCAGTTAGACCAACATCTTGAGAAGATGGATCTAAGGTATTGTAAAGAATGGCTCTAGTCCTAGTGTGAGATTATTAGTAGTATGCCCTAGAGTATATCATTTAGTATGTATCTTATACATGTTTTATTAATAATTACTTCTTCAAATTGCTGCCTCAAGCTTGCTCTAGTGGTAAGGGTCAATTTTTGTGAAGACAAGATGAGGTTTTATGGTGGTTTTGGGTGGAAATCAAGCTTGGAAAAAGTATTTCAATGGAGGATGAGAAGAGAGGGTCTCGGCTAGCTGAAAACAAGGGAGGAAGACGATAGATTTTTATTCAATTTTATCCTCATTTATTTTTTTTTTTTAATGTGTGCTTATTGAGTTCTAATTGGCTAACCACTTTTTATTGCATCATCATGATGTAATAATTGAGTTTTTAATTTCATTTTATTTTATCTTTCTTTCTTTTCTCTTTTACATATTTTTAATAAATTTTTCTTCAATATTTATTCACATTTTATGTTACATAATATATTTACTTAGTTGGACAAGTTGGTCAAAAATTGTCTCTGAAGAAGAAATGACCAAAATGCTCCTCCTTTTGCTTAACAGACTAAAATTGTCTGTACTAATCTAAAAAATTTTCTAAATATTTTCTTGGTATTCTAAGCCATCAAAACCTCAATGACTCTTCTTTAGAGTCCCAAAAATTATTTCACGGAATTTCCCTTGGGTTTAGGGCTACTAGCTGTTAAAACAACAACTTCCCATTAGGTCATTCATCGCTAGGGTACTGGCTCATTTAACTTGGTTGTATTTTATTTTTAAAATTTTTCCTAGATTTTTCTTACCATTATTTGAGTTATTTATGACTCCTCACTCTAGTCTAAATATAGTTTCAGACATTCTGGCTGTCCGGACCAACACCAGTCATCAGAACAGTAGAATGTACAGACTTGCTACAGGGAGGGTGTTACAACTCTTCCCCTCTAATTTAAATTTTGTCCTCAAAATTTACCTGATGCAAACAATTGAGGGAACTGTTGCCTCATTGTTTTTTCATTTTCCCAAGTTGTCTCCTTGGTCTTGTGATGCCTCTAAAGTACTTTCACCAGTGGAGTTTGTTTATTTCTCAGTTCCTTCACTTCCCGAGCCAGGATTCGTATGGGTTCTTCTTCATATGTCAAGTCTGGTTGAATTTTAACTTCTTCACTGGAGATGACATGTGAAGGGTCTAATCTGTATCTTCTCAGCATAAATATGTGAAACACATTATGGATCTTGTCCAGCTCTAGTAGTAAAACTAGCCTGTAGGCCACTGGACCCATACGCTCAATGACTTCAAATGGATCAATGAACCTAGGGCTTAACTTACCCTTTCTTCCAAACCTTAGTACCTTCTTCCATGGCGACACTTTCCATGGTGACACTTTGAGGAACACTTTGTCGCCAATTGCATATTCTATCTCTTTTCTCTTCAAGTCAGCATAAGATTTCTGTCTGTCTGAGGCAACCTTCAAATTGGCTTTTATCAATTTAACCTTCTCCTCAATCTGTTTCACCAGGTGTGGTTCTACCAGCTTATCTTCGCCCAATTCAGTCTAACACATTGGGGTTCTGCACTTCCTCCCATACAGTGCCTCATATGGAGCCATTTGGATGCTAGCTTGATAGCTATTATTGTATGCAAATTCTGCTAGTGGGAGATATCTATCCCAACTCTCCTCAAACTTGATGACACAACTCCTCAGCATATCCTCAAGGACCTAACATATATTTCATGTTATTACTATCATTTCAATTCATTATTTGTAATAATTCAATAGGTTTCAATGTTTACCTGGATTACTCTTTCTGATTGTCCATCCGTCTAAGGATGAAAAACAGTGCTAAAGTGGAGTTGTGTGCTCAAGGATTCTTGCAACTTCTTCCAAAATCTCGATGTAAACCTTGGGTCTCGATTAGATATGATGGAAAGTGGGATTCCATGAAGTCTAACTATCTCACATATATATAACTCTGCTAGCTTCTCTAGTGAGTAGTCAGTCCTAACTGGCAGAAAATGTGCTGATTTCGTTAACCTATCCACTATCACCCATACTGCATCATCTCACACCCTACTCCTCGTAACATGTAATATGCTCTTGTAGTACACCTAATGAATTACCGTACTTCGCCTACCGGTAACCCATTAAATATACTACAAGGGATTTTAAAACAATTTTTATTCATTTTTAAATTGGTGGGTAAATTTTTTTTTTCAGATATTAAAAACCTTTATTTAAAATCCAAACATAAATCAAATTTTTAGATATTTAAAATCTCCATAATTTTTATGAAAATTTCGGCAGAGTGCCGTCTGTATTTGAAGAAAACAGTTCTTCAAAGCCTGAAAATAAAGACACTCCCAATATTTTTCTCAATCACAACTCCATTATTCAATCACATTTCACAAATCAACACAAGCAACTCAATACGTAGTTTAAATTAAATAAAACATTGAAATATCTCATTAAGATAGCAAAATGAATATTTACATTCATGGAAGTATTAAAAATTTAGTAGTGCAAACATTATAAATACATAAAATCTCATGATAACCTTACAATAATTTGTATTTAATTACACTCCAAAAATATATTACAAAAGAGTTAGTACAACTGCTCAAAGTAAATCTCATACATATAATTACAGAATTACATCAAAATCTAAAGTACAAGCGCATACCTATGATGTACCCGAAGATAGTCTCACTATGCCTTTCAGTAATCTTGCTCAGTTGCTTTTATATTTTCCTTCACCTGCGACAGCATACAAAGCTATCGCTGAGTGGTAAACTCAGTGGTGCATAAACTAATAATTTAAAACTTAATACAAGTTATGCTTGACAATTCATAACAAATAAAAATTTAAAATTTCTAAATTCTTCAAAATTCATAACATTCAGAAATCAATATTTTCATTCATGCAAATTATTCATTTGAATAATATTTTGATCAAATAGTAACTATTTATCTACATTTCTTATAAATCCCGAAACAATACGAAAATATTTTGAATCACTGACAAATTATTTATTTCAACCATAATTTATCAAACTATGCATAATTTAAAGGGTATTGCTAACAATTCACACAGTTGAACCCATGACCCAAAATTCAAATAGATGCCGTGTTGTACACCATGACATTTCACACTCTCCCAATAATCGAGGCTAAAAGGGAGGAACAAAGACTAGCTAGTATATATGAGTACTCATTCAAACTCTTCCCCAACTAGTAAGCCAGAGAGGAAGGAACTCGCCCCATCTAGTGGAGGAGATATCTCACTAGACAAGCTAATGAGAATTCACAACATATTTTGCCATGTCAATTGCGGTTTCAAATTATATTCAAAACAATTTCTCTTTACAAAGTGTTTACAAATCATTAACATATTTAATCATCATAAATTCATGCTCAAGGTTGGCAACACATTAAACTTAAAATTTGCAATGCTCAAAACCATGCAATAAATCCTTAAATGCATAAGAAAATTTACATTTAATTTATACAATTTCATTCAACAAATTAAAATCCTCAACACAATAAAATTATAAATCATAAAATAAACTTGTTCAAATCAATTTAGAAGTGAAAAGTAACAAAATAGTTATTTGTGCACAAACCTTATATGAGTCGACCTTGACTCGATGTCTCGGGTTCTTTCCTGGTATTTTTTTCCACTGAAACACATAGTTTCACAGTGTTTCAGTATCACCATTTATCATAACTCCAAAAATAAATTTAAATCTACCTATGCCTAGCTTTAATATGCTAAACTTGACGTTCTTTAAAATTTGTATTTCGGGGTTACTATTCATGACACTATTCAAGTCAATTTGTTGACTTTCTAATGCTTAATAGGTATGAAAATTCTAATTTTACCCACATACCATATTTTGGTTAACTAATTTATTGGTTTTCGTTGTTTTCTCAAATTTTAAGTCTTTTAGGCAAAATTGCAAATATTCAGTTTTGGTGTCTTATGTTGCATTGTTCCATTGGTCATGTTGCTGTTAGAATTTGGCTACGCTTTCTTCACAGAAATTGTTTCTTATTGTCTTAAATTTATTCTCCTTTTTGAATCACTCCAATTGGAGTTTTGTAGCTCAAGTTATAGCCATTTGAATCATGGCTGCCGAATTGGACTTAACCCAGATTTTTGGGCACCAAACTGGTTCTGGCAGTTTTAGGTCACCAATTTTCGGTGGCCAAATGACTTAGTTAAGGGCATAATTTGGGTTTGTGTTCTTCAAGAAAGTTTTAGGTCTATATCTTAGTTGTCCACTGGTAAAATTACAGGTCATTTAGACCTACCTAGCCCAAGTTATGGCCAAATGAACAAATTCATTTGGTCATTTTTGTACAGGTCAGATTGCCTAATCCGGATTTGGTCAATTTGTTCACTAGGTTTTGGTCCTTGTTTGGCATGATTCCTAAATGAAAAATGTGTCATTTTGTGTCTAGTTTCATTCCCAATTGGCCTCACACCAATTGGGCTTGTAAATTTTCAGTTTTGGTCCCTGAAAGGGACCTTGGTCCTGCTGCCTACAGAATGACCATTTTCAATCTGAATTTAAACTCACTTCTAACACTTCCAACACATCTCAATTGGTCACAAATGATCATTTTTCATCTCAAACAAGGTCAAACACACCATTTGACCAATTCTCATATTTTTGCCTCCCAAACCCTAGGTGCCAAAAACCCTAACTCATAAAATTCAAACCTAATGCATTTTAAACATCTATCCATAGTTTATATACTTAATTCAACTTAAGCAACCATTCGAATGCATCAAATTCACCCATTTCAAACCCTAACTAAGGCTGGCCAAAATTCATGTTTGGTCCCTCAACCATGTTTTCCTTTGATTTGTTTCAATTTCTAAGTTTATTGAAGCATATTTGCATGAAATTTAAAGAAATAAATTAGAGTTTATTACTAACCTTTCTTTGATTTCCACCTCTTCAATTTCCTCTCTTTTCTTCCTTTCTTTTCTTCTTCTAAAGCTTCTTCAAGTTGAACTAACAAGTTTTTATGGATTATTTTGGGGTCAAAGTGGGTTTAAGTGGTTGAAAGAAAGCTTAAAATCAAGCTTTCATGGTGGTGCTACAATGGTGATTTAAGGGAAAAGTGGGGTGGCACACTTGGTTGGAAGAGGAAGAAAATAATTTTTTTTCTTTTTTTAGGTATTTTATGGCTTTTAAAATTGCTTTTGACTTGGTCAATTTAGGTAGGAAAATCAAAATTAGTTTTGACATCATGATGATGTCATAAAGGTGATGTAATAAACTTTTTCAATTTTTTTTTTCTTTTACATTTATTTTTCCATTAATTCTTGGTTCTGAAATTTTATTTTCTCCAATTTTATTTAACAGTTAGGTCAGGAGTTAGCTCTAGGGGTTTATTGACCAAATTGCCCCTTGTCGGTCTGACCTGGTTTCAAGTTATTTGATATTTCTTCCGAATCCCTGACCTAATTATTTGACCTGCTTAACAATTCTTTTTTGTGATTTTCTCTTTTCCACTGTGTTCGCAATAGTCCTAAGGACCACGGCGTCACATTTTTCTGTTCAAAATTTGAGTTACGATTGACCTCACAGACATTTCCCGAGAAGGTCACCCATTGCTGTGACTCTCAACTCATTTAACCTTTTATGTTCTATTTTTCTTATTTTTACTTTTCTATCAAGTAATCACTATTTATTTTCAATCAGGGCTTTTCTAAGTGTCTTAAACATAGCTTTAATCCTCTTAATTTCCGGACCGATACACCGGAATAGTAACATATACCAAGCTATGCAAATAGGGGGTGTTATAATTCTGCCCCCCCTTAAAATAGTTTTGTCCTCAAAATTTTACCTGGTATCAGTCTCTGAACAGTTGTGGATGCTGTCTCCTCATGTCCTATTCATGCTCCTAAGTAGCTTCCTGGCTTGAATGATGGTCCCTTAGCACTTTAACCAATACTATTTACTCATCGATTGCTCACCTCGTGTGTCAAGTTTCTTATGAGCTTCTGTCATAAGTTAGATTCAAATTCATTTCAATTTTAGAGGTAAGCAAATCTGTGTGCTAGTGGATCCACTCTTTCTAGGACCTCGTACGATCTTATGGGTGAGAACTTAGTTTTACTCTTTTCTTATCAAATCTCTTCATCATTTGACGCAACCTTCAGTTTAGTTTAGAATATTTTAGTCTTTTCTTGCTATTGTTTTAGCAATTATTTTCCTTTGTAGTCTTTTTTTTTTCTTAAATGACCTTGATGGTCATATATGAACTGTTTATCTCTTTTTTTGCCATAGGTCCATAACCATTATCTTACCATCTCCATTTATAACCAAGGCCTATGTGCCATTTTGCACTATCTTATTTGCTTTTGTTTAACTTATTTCCTTCTTGATAAAATAGTTCGGGATATCGTTTCGCGTCTTAAGTAGGTTGTTTGCCCTGGTGGCAATTCCTCATTTAGTGTTTTTCTCATTTCTTACTGTTCTATTTGTTTTTTTTTTTCCACAGCTAAACTTTAATTATTTTATTCCTCAATCTTATCTTCTTCCTTAACTTGACTGTCAAATCATGATTTGGCACCTCTTATCATCCCTAATAAATCCACTGTACTTTAATATTACTTTGATTTGGTCTTCTGACTATTCTAGTCAACACTTTAACTAATATTCATAACGTTTCTTTATTACATTCGCACCAACTATTCTAATTTTTACTTCCACAACTCTTTTATCTATCAATATTCTATAGCTTATTTTCCACTGGTTTACGATCATTACCCCATTTTTTTTCAACCATAAACAATTCTTTAATCTTAAGAAGGGAGTCTACCGGACTCTCCTGTTTCCCATGCTATTCAAAAGCTTCGCTTGAATTCTAATCTAATCCTTATGATCCGCACAATAAAATTGTGCTCTTCCTAAAGAATACCTGGCCAACTAGTTCCTATCGAATTACTGTTATCAATAGAATATCATTTCTTAACTGTTTTATAAGTTATAATTGTCATCTATAGCATCCTGTCTCTTCTAGGGGAACAAAATTATATTTTGTGTCTTACTGCTACACAAATAGAATACTGTTCCTTACTAAACTTTGAGCAAAAGATCCATTGCAATATCAAAACAACTAAAAATCCCATATCGGAGACTGGATGACTTAGCCCTATAGGTGTTATTTTTAAATTTTTACCATGCTAAAATCTCTAGTCCCATAACAATTCTTGATGTACTGTAGTTCATGCTAGGGTAACAGAGTCTTTAACTCTCACTACCTTGCAACCATGATCTTTTGATATTCTAATTATAGAGTTTTAAATCCCGAATTAAGATTTTCAAACTCAGTTCTAGTAATAAAACTCTATTCTGGTATATATGTACCAGAGCGAAAGTCATTTATAACTATTTTTATCCTTATGTACTATTAGGTAGTACGTAGCTCTACACAATAAATCTCAAGTCGATCAGAATGTCTGCTACAAAGACAAACATCAAGAATATTGCATAGTTACTACGATACATCCCAATATATCAAACTTCCCTATATCTTATTTTCTTTCAAATCCACTAATATCTTAAACTTATTTTGATTATGGTACTTACTGACATCTATCAATAGTAGTACCTTTACTTCCATCTAGGGCAGATATATTGCTATAACTTACTTTTTGGTCCTCTTGCCTTACCTAATTAGGCTTACTAATTAACTTTATAATTTATTGTAGTCTAGGAGATGTCTCTCACTAGAAAGTTTTCCAAAATTAATTCCAATCACGCTTATTATTGCAATTCTTATCCTAAAAGACTAATTACTAACACATTAAAATTTATCTCCATGCAAGGGAATAGCAGTAGAACATATAATTTTGGCATTAGCATATAAACAAGTAGAGCCGGAATCAAATAGTACATAATTATTCCTTTCACAAGTTAAGAACATACCGTCAACTACATCCGAAGTCTCTGCTTCTTTCCCTCGATACATGGCGTTCCCTCTTTCTAATGTATTCCTCTGCTCGGGTTGATTGTGCGAGGATTACCCGAAGTGCTGTCTCTATTTCTACCTCTGCCCCAACTAACTATTAATGAGCCTCTAAAATCATAATCTTGAACTGATTCCTTTGGTGTAGTATGTGGCATAAATCGACGTGCGCTAGTACAATCTCGGGCGAAATGTCCAATTCTACCACAATTGAAGCAGGCTCCAATGACCCTATGGCAAATTACCCAATGAAATTTTTCACAAATGTCACAGATACGGATAGGGTAGGAACTTCTGGTTCTTTGACAAATGGTTCTTGATTGCTTCCGCCCTGAAGATCCACCTCTGTCATACTTAGGAGCTCGGGGTCCCTCAAAATCTTTTCTCTTTCCCAAATTACTACTCGAAGTTTGACCGATGGGTTTCCTACTTTTCTCTTTTTCATGCTGCTCTTGAGGGGGTTGGGTTTGTACTTAGGCCTAGGATGACAGATTATCAGCCATTTGATGAAAGAACATGGCCATCTGCTAGGCCATTTGTGCAGTAATTTGTACAAGAGGAACTGGTGCAGCTGGACCTCCAACGCTCTATGGAACTGGGGCCTCTCCTTGTACGTCAACTGTGTCAGACTGCTCTACCATTTTATCCCCCTTGTCCATATCTATTCACAGGTTTTTTTTTTGCTATTTCCTGTACAACCAACACAAGGAGATTTCTCCCCTTTAGTTCATATTTATGATGTAAATGTACATATGTATGAAATATTCGAGCAGTTGTACTTATCAAAAAATATTTCAAATTCACAGTTCAAAATTTACTTTAAAACCTTTGCTCTGATACCACTAAAACATGTTACACCCTACTCCTCGTAAGATGTAACATGCTCCCATAGTACACCTAATGAATTACCGTACTTCGCCTACCGATAACCCATTAAATATACTACAAGGGATTTTAAAACAATTTTCATTCATTTTTAAATTGGTGGTTAAATTTTTTTTTCAGATATTAAAAACCATTATTTAAAGTCCAAACATAAATCAAATTTTTAGATATTTAAAATCTTCGTAATTTTTAAAAAAATTTCAGCAGAGTGTCGTCTGTATTTTAAGAAAACAGTTCTTCAAAACCTGAAAATAAAGACACTCCCAATATTTTTCTCAATCACAACTCCATTATTCAATCTCATTTCACAAATCAACATAAGCAACTCAATACGCAGTTTAAATTAAATCAAACATTGAAATATCTCATTCAGATAACAAAATGAATATTTACATTCATGGGAGTATTAAAAATTTAGTAGTGCAAACTTTATAAATACATAAAATCTCAAGATAACCTTATAATAATTTGTATTTCATTACACTCTAAAAATATATTATAAAAGAGTTGGTACAACTGCTCAAAGTAAATCTCATACATATAATTACAGAATTACATCAAAATCTAAAGTACAAGGGTATACCTATGATATACCCGAAGATAGTCTCACTATGTGTAACACCCCTATTTGCATAGCCTAGTATATTTTACTATTCCGGTGACCGGAGTCGGTCCGGAAAATTAAGGGGATTAGAACCATACTTAAGACAACTAGATAAACCATAAACACAAATAATTAGTAATGTCCAATTAGTTAAGTATAAACAAGAAAAACTGAACATAAGAAGTTAAACGAGCCGAGAGTCACAGCAACAGGTGACCTTCTCGGGAACGACTGCGAAGTCGATTTAAACTCAAATTTCGATCTGTAAAATGTGACGCCGCGGTCCTTAGGACCTTATAAACACAGTGGAAAAGAGAAAATCACAAAAAAGAACTGTTAAGCCAGTCAAATAATTAGGTCAGGGAGCCAAAAGAAATACTAAATTATTTACAAACCGGGATGAACCGGCGAGGGGCAATTTGGTCAATTGACCCCAAGAGCTGACTCCTGACCTAACTGTCAAATAAAATCGGAGAAAAGAAAATTTCGGAATCGAAAATTAAATTAAAGAACTAATAGAAAAAAAAAATGAAAAAGTAAAAAGGTGATGACATCATGCATGACCTCATGTATAATGCCATAAAGAATAAAATTAATTTATTTACTTATTTAGATTTTTGGGTCTTCCATAAAGACAAAAACAAAATAAAGAAAAGAAAAACAAAAAAACCAAAAGTCTTCTTCTTCCTTTCTCCCTTGCCACCCTCACTCTCCCTCATTTCCCCATGGATATCCTCCATTAAAGCTTGCACTCAAGCTTACAATCCTTCATTAAACCTCAATAGCTTCCATATAAACTTCATAAAAACTTGTTCTAATCACTTGGGAAGGAGATTGGTCATCAAAGAAAGAGGAAAAAAGGAAAGCTCTAAGACACCTAACAAGGTTAGTGATTTAAGATGTGAAGTTAGTTTAATTGTTGCATTTTTAGCTTGATTAACTTGGAAATAAACTTAAAATGGAAAAAAAATTTATTGAGGGACCAAACTGAAATTTGGCCAGCATGAAGGGGGAGGGTGATTTGCATGATTTGAATGGTTTAAATGGATTAGAAACTTAAATTAGTGAGTGGTTATGATTAAAGACCTTGAAAGTAGCTAAATGCAACAAATGACATGAATTAGGGTTTTGGACACTAGGTGTAACACCCCTAAGTTCGGTAGTGCGTTCTGCTGCTCCGGTGACCAGTGTTGTCCGGACAGCTAGGATGCCTAGAACTCCACTTCAATATGAGTGAAGAGACATAAAATAATGAAATAAAAGAAAAGAAAATACAAGAAAAACAAAGGAAAAATAATAGCAAAGAAATGTAATCAAGTTAAGCGAGCCGGGAACCCTAGCGATGGGTGATCATGACTGAAGTCACGGCGTGGACCGTTGACTGGCCTTGGACTGCGGGGAACCCTGGAAAATATTTTTAGGACTTAAATAGACCCTTATTGAAGAATAAATCTCATTAGAAAGATCAAAGAAAAATTAAATAATTAGTACAAAGAAAAGTGAGAAATCGAAAAACAGACAAAACCCGGTGTTACCGAAAAATCGGGAATGCAACCCGAACAGGGGCATTATGGTCATTTGACACACCGAATTGTCTTTTGACCTAAATTTCCATTAAAAATAAATGATATTACACTTAGAAAATAAAATGAAAAATTAATTTGGTGGTACCTAAAGTGAATAGCAAGAATTAAGGGTTTAATGTGGAATAAGTGAGAATTTAACATATTATATGATTAATTGAGTGAGTGGGCCACTAAAGGAATAAAATAAAAACATAATGGGGCAGGTGTATACCTAATATACAATCTGAAAACTCATTTCTTCAAGGTTCCTCATCCATGTCGAATTGAAGAACCAAGAAAACCTCCATTGCCATTTTCATTCAAGCTTCATATAACCCCTCACTTCACTTCTAAACACTTAGGTTCCTTCATTAAAGATTGTCTACACATCATAAGGAAGAGCTTGATACCAAAATCAAGAAGTTTAATCAAGGTTTGGCAAGTTCCAACCATAAGGTAAGTTTGTATTTTGGAAGATTGCTTTGTTAAACTTTGTGTTCATGTTATGGGTGTTGGTTTTGTGAAGAAAATTTTCAAGTTTGAAGAGTTATTGAGATGTCCATTTTAGACAGTCATGGAGTTATGTATTTGATGAAATATTTGTGCATATATTTGATGAGAAATTATGTTGGTTATGGTGATTTAATGTCCTAGTAAATTATTCCATATGTATATGGTGAATTTTGCACTTGGGATGGAAATTGATGAATTGTATGATACTTTGGTATTGAGGAACATTTTCGGCAGCCTTGGAACTGTTGGATAAATGTATGTGTTCATGAAGGTATTGGCAGAATATTGACATTGAGGATTGATGGATATGTATATAGAGTGATTGTGTAAAGTGTATGTAAGAATTTGTAATGTTAGGTGTATATGTGATTGTACTTAGACTTTGTAAATGTGAGTTTTAATTGGTGTATTAAGGATGTTTGTAATCTGCCCAAAGTGATGTTAATGTAAAGTGGAATATGGTTTTGGTAATGAACCAAAACAGAATTGGTAAGGGAAGTGGACATATAGTAATGTAAGTGTGTAATTGAGGTATGTTTAAGCAAGGTAATTAAGGGCAGTATGCATTTTAGCCTATAACTTTAAATGTGTAACTTCAATTGGTATGAGACCAATTGGAGATGAAACTAGGCACAAAATGTGCCAACTTTCATTGAGAAAGCATACCAAAATTCTGCTTGCAAGGTGACATGAAAAATGACCAATTCGGATTAAGTGCAATTGAAACCTGAAAACTGACCAATTGGGTAGCAGTTAGTGTTTAGGCCATAACTCACTCAAAACAGGTCCAATTGACCTGAAATTTTAACCATGAATAGTTAAGATCCATACCTACAAGTCTTATGGAGACACCAAAGCCCAGAAATGACCAGAAGCAAGTCAAAAAGCTTGCACAAGTTCGGGTCCAAAAACTGGCCGAACCAAAGTTGACCAAATTGACCTAAAATTGACCTAATTTGATGCCATTTGACCAGCAGTAGTATAATGACCATAACTTGGTCTACTTAACTCGGATTGACCTAAAATTTTGCCCCGCGTTCCATAAGACATAGATCTACAAGTTTGTAGTTTTGATCGAAACCCGAAAACTGAGGGAACTAGGTTGTCCGGCTAGGTCAAACTAGTATCCCGGAATCTAGTAAGTTGCATTAAAATGCACTAAACAAGGAAATGAGTTTGGTAAAACGTACCAACCCTAAAACCCTATCGAATGTGACATATAAAGGACACTAAAACCAAATTTACCTAAAACGCATCGAGGGTCGGTATATTAGGTAATTGAGCAAATAATAGCCTTCAGTGAATTACTTATCGAACATTATCGTTAGAGACAATTTAATTTAGTACTGAAACACTTCAAATTGTGTTTCTCAGTTACCAAAGACTCAGGAAAAGGGAAGGAAATACTGAGTCCAGACCCGGAGACAGTTATCAGAGGTTTGTGCACAACTAGTTTTCAACTGATTTTGTTCTGAATAATATTTCATATGATTAATTGTATGTTATTGATTTAAATTGTGTTTGTGCACAACAACTATTTCTTTTGAAATATTTTCAATTGAAATAAATTATGACTATTTGCATATTATTGTTTTAAGTTGTGAAATTGTGAAAAATGGTTTGAAAGATATTTGATGGATACTTATTGATTGAAAAGCACTGTAATTGGTTTGAAACCACAGCTATCATGTACATTGATTGTATTCCTCGCTAGCTTGTCTAATGGGATGAATTGAATTCCCTCTCTGGCTGAAGTGTTGAGGTGTGTGCCTGTTGAGGACGAATAGAATGAGTACTCATATTTTTGCTAGCTAGCTGTGTTATTCCTCATTAGTCATTGACTTTTGGGATGAATTGAATACCTCATTAGCCATCGGCTTTTGGGATGAATTGAACTTGGGAACATGATTAAAGCTGTGTGTGATTTATTGATGTATATTGTAAGATTGTAAAATGAGTTTAAATTCTTATTGACATTCACTGTCTTTTGAATTTAGCTATGTTTTGATTACTGAGATTTATTGTAATATTGTGTTAAATTCCTTATGACATTATCGTCTTGAATTTAACTATGGTTTTAAGTATCCACTATTTATATGATTTATGAATTGTGATTTAAATTGTATTTGGTTAATGTTGTGCACCACTGAGACATTGTCTCAGCGATAGCTTTTTATTGCTGTCGCAGGTAGACAGACAGACAGGGCAGCAGACTAGGCTGCTAGTACCTCCAACGAGAGACTACCGGGTATAATGAGTATACCAATATTTTGTATTTTGTAATGTAATGTATGTTCACTGTATGTATATATTGTTGTTGGTTTTGAGCAGTTGTAAATAAAAATTGTACATTGAAGTTGTAAAATAATTATGAGTTATTTTGGCTTGTAAAAATTGTATTATATTTCTTTTATCTCAATCTTTGAAAAATTACTGTGGATTTGAGTTGAGAAATGTGGTGTTGAGATTTGGAAAAATATTGAAGTGCTTTTACAGGTTTTCTGAAGAACTGTTTTATCCAAAATACAGATGGCACTATGCCAAAATTTTTACAGAAATTCCAAATAATTCAAATGTGTTAGTTCTATCACTTCAGTCCAAAAAGGTTTTTAACACCTGTAAATAGTGCTCACCACTATAAAAGAAGTAAGAAAAGTTTTTAAAATCCCTTGTAGTGTATTTAATGGGTTATCAGTAGACGGAGTTGGTAATTCATTAGGCATACTACGGGATCATGTTATGCCTTATAGAGGGGTAGGGTGTGACATGTTTTAGTGGTATCAGAGCAAAGTTTTTAAATTCTGTTTTCACCTGTTATTTGAATATTCTTTCTTCATAGTACAACTGCTCAACATCATTGTTTGATACATACAGTACATTACATTATAAATATGCACTAACGGGAGGAAATCTCCTTGTGTTATTTGTTCAGGAGATCTAAAATCCTCACATTGACTATGGAAGAGGGTGATCGTTCAGTCGATCAATCTATAGAGGCTGAGGTGCACCAGGCCTACAAAATGTCAGTGGTTCAGCGGCACCAGCCCCTGCAGCATCGCGATTTCTGCTCGATTCGCTCGTGGATGGCTGCAATGTTCCAACAAATGGCTGGTAATGTGCCTACTCAAGTCCCAATACAGACACCAGTGGTACAACCACAGTCTCCTACCAGGCAGTTTGATAAATTGATGAAGTATGGAGCTACAGAGTTCAAGGGGACAGTAGATCCTCTAGAAGCTGAACAGTGGTTAGAGAGGATGGATAGGGTATTCAAGAAACTGCATTGCACAGAGGAGCTCAGATTTGAATACTCAGTGTCTTTGTTACAGGGGGATGCTTATGATTGGTGGAAAACCATTCCCACAGTTTGGTAGAACTGCAGTCTTGACTGGAATGACTTTCTCGGGAATTCGCATGAAATATGTCCCCGATGCTTATGTAGACCGTGGTCGCAAGAGTTCCTAAGTCCAAACAGGGCGGTCGGTGGCTGAGTATGAAAGGGAATTTTCCTGCCTTAGCCATTATGCAATGAGTCTACTCTCTACCAGCAGGGAGAGATGCAAGAGGTTTGAAACTGGCTTGAAGCCCAGTATCAGAGTACAAGTAGTCGGCTTCAAACACACTAACTTCTCTGAACTTATTTCTCAAGCCCTAGAGTTGGAAAGAATTGAGATTGAGACTGCTCCTGAGAAAAAGAAATCAGAGAAGACAGAGAAAGAGGGAAAGTCAGTAGAACAGAGTTCCAGTGGTCATACTGGGAAGAGGAAGAACTATGGGGGACATGGCAGAGGTGGCAAGAAATGCAGTAGGGAAGATATTCAGACAGAGACCTCCCTATCCGGTCACAGAGTATCAGAAGTTCCTACCCTCCCCGCCAATGTGAAACTTGTGGAAAAAAATCATGGTGGGATATGCTATAAGGCTATTGGAGACTGTTATAACTGTGGAGGCACAGGACACTTTGCCAAGGACTGCACCAGTAGTCGCAGAGTTAGACCACCTCCTACTACTGTAGAAGGATCAGTTCAGAGCACTGTCACTAGAAGTTCACAACCAGCTAGCAGAGGTAGAGGCAGGGGTAGAGGTAGCCCAGCAGGCAGCCAAGGCACAGTGAAACAATCAGAGCAAGACAGTGCTCCAATTAGAATGTATGCAATGAGATAGAGGGAAGAGGCCGAGACATCTGATGTTGTGGCTAGTACCTTCTCAACTTTTAACCAAAATGTATTTGTGTTATTTGATCCAGGCTCTACCCATTCTTATGTGAGTGCTAGCATCATTGATTGCATTGCTGTTCCATGTACAAAAATGGACTTTGAGGTGCTAGTAACAAGTCCACTAGGACAGGAAGTCAGGGTTAATAGAATGTATGGAGATTGTCCTTTGGTGATCCAAGGACACACTTTCCTGTCTGATTTCATTGAAATGCCCTTCAGAGATTATGATATCATCTTGGGCATGGATTGGTTAGCTAGGCATCATGCCATGATTGACTGTAGGCTGAAGACAATCACTTTTGGCCTTCCTCAGTATAGTGATGTGGTAATACATGGGGAGAGGCAGTTATTGCCATCAAACATCATTTCGGCTGCACTAGCTAGAAAAATGATCAGAAAGGGGTGTGAAGCCTACTTGGCACATGTGGTAGACACCCAAGTGGGGAGTCCAGTATTGAAGGACATCCCTACAGTATATAACTTTCCAGATGTATTTCTTGATGAATTACCAGGATTACCTCCGGAAAGAGAAGTGCAGTTTGAAATTAATGTTATGCCTGGTGTGGATCCAATCTCCATAACGCCATACAGAATGGCACCAGCAGAGTTGAAGGAGTTGAAGATACAGTTGCAAGAACTACTTGAAAAGGGCTTCATCCGCCCTAGTGTGTCACCTTGGGGAGCACCAGTGTTGTTTGTTAAGAAGAAGGATGGTACTCTCCGCTTATGCATTGACTACCGGCAATTGAATAAGGTGACAATAAAGAATAGATATCCATTGCCTCGCATTGATGATCTGTTTGATCAGTTGAAGGGTGCAGCTGTATTCTCCAAAATTGATTTGCGATCTGGTTATTATCAGTTGAAGGTGCAAGAGCAGAGTATTCCAAAAATTGCTTTCAGAACTCGATATGGCCACTATGAGTTTCTCGTAATGCCATTCTGGTTAACAAATGCTCCAGCTGCTTTCATGGATCTGATGAACACTATCTTCAAACCATATCTTGATCAATTTGTGGTGGTGTTTATTGATGACATTTTGATAAATTCAAGGAATGCAGAGGAGCATGACAGACATCTGCGGATTGTACTGCAGACCCTAAGGGAGAAACAACTATACGCCAAATTGTCGAAATGTGAATTTTGGCTGAAAGAAATCCCCTTTTTGGGACATGTTGTGTCAGCTGAAGGGATCAAGGTAGATTCCAGCAAGGTAGAAGCTATCCTTAATTGGAAGCCGCCCAGGAATATCACAGAAATTCACAGTTTTCTGGGTTTAGCTGGATATTACCGTCGGTTTGTGAAGGGGTTTTCTATGTTATCTTCTCCACTGACCAAGCTGCTTCGGAAAGATGTAAAATTTCAGTGGACAGATAAATGTCAGCAAAGTTTTGATGAGTTGAAGAGGTGTTTGACTGAAGCTCCAGTTCTCACTTTACCTACTCCGGGTAAAGAATATACAGTTTATAGTGATGTTCTCACAATGGGTTAGGCTGTGTACTGATGCAAGATCGGAATGTCATTGCTTATGCATCACGCCAGCTGAAACCGCATGAGAGGAATTACCCAACACATGACCTGGAGTTAGCAGCTATTGTTTTTGCTTTGAAGATCTGGAGACACTATCTGTATGGGGAGAAATGCTACATTTACACAGATCACAAGAGTTTGAAGTACTTAGGCACCCAGAAAGAATTGAATTTGAGACAGAGGAGATGGTTAGAACTCATCAAAGATTATGATTGCTTAATAGACTATCAGCCAGGAAAAGCAAATGTAGTGGCTGACGCCTTAAGTCGCAAGACTATGGCAAGTCTCAGAGTTTCTCCTTTGTCCATGGTATATGAATTGAAAGCACAGCATGCCAGTTTAGAGATTGATGATGAGGGACAGACAGTAGTTGCATGGCATGTACAGCCAGTGTTAATTGATCAGATCAGAATGGTTGCTCAGAGTGATGAAAAGTATCAGAAGCTACTAAAAGAACTCCAGCAGGGCAAGAAACCTGAATTCTTTGTGAGAGATGATGGTTTATTGCTACATCAGGGCAGAATGTGCATTCCTAATGATGCTGAATTGAGACAGATCATTATGAAAGAAGAACATGAGTCTCCATTTGCTATGCACCCTGGTGGAACTAAAATGTACAAAGGGCTGAAAGAGCATTACTGGTGGATGGGCATGAAGAGAGATATAGCTGAATTTGTTTCCAAATGCCTAACTTGTCAGCAAGTAAAGGCAGAACATCAAGTTCCAGCTGGTTTGTTACATCCTTTATCAGTACCAGAGTGAAAATGGGAACGAATAACTATGGATTTTGTTACAGGACTTCCAAGGACACACAGTAGTCATGATGCAGTATGGGTTATAGTTGACAGATTGACCAAGTCTGCTCACTTTTTGCCAGTTCGGATAGACTATAGCCTGGAAAGATTGGCCAGATTGTACATATATGAGATTGTAAAATTGCATGGAGTGCCAATATCAATTGTGTCTGACAGAGATCCTAGGTTCACTTCTAGATTCTGGGGTAATCTTCAGAGAGCCCTAGGAACTAGATTGAACTTCAAAGACAAGATTCCACCCACGCATGCATGGCCATGCGAGAGGGTTATTCAAATATTGGAGGATATGCTACGGGCTTGTGTGATTGAATTTGAAGGTAGTTGGGATACACACTTGCCTTTGATTGAGTTTACTTATAACAACAGCTACCAATCAAGCATTGGGATGCCTCCATATGAAGCTTTGTATGGCAGAAAGTGCAGAACTCCCTTATGTTGGGATGAAGTAGGTGAAAGGAAGATGATTGGACCAGAAATTGTTCAGCAGACAGAGGAAAAGATTAGATTAATTAGAGATAGACTCAAAGCTGCATCAGACCGTCAGAAGTCCTATGTTGACCTAAAAAGAAGAGATATTGAATATGCAGTGGGTGATAAGGTATTCCTCAAAGTTTCTCCTTGGAAGAAGATTATGAGATTTGGCAGAAAGGGGAAACTGAGTCCTCGTTTCATCGGACCATATGAGATTCTGGAAAGAGTGGGTCCTTTGGCATATCGGTTGGCATTACCTCCAGAGCTAGCAAGGATACACAGTGCCTTCCATGTGTCCATGTTAAGGAGGTACAGATCTGACCCATCTCATGTACTATCAGTTGAAGAGATTGAGGTAAATCCAGACCTCTCATATGAGGAAGAACCCATAAAAATTCTGGCTTATAAGGTGAAGCAGCTGAGGAATAAACAGATACACCTGGTTAAAGTGCTGTGGAACCATCATTCAGGCCAGGAAGCTACTTGGGAACGTGAAGAGGATATGAGGAGACAGCACCCACAGCTGTTCAGAGACTAATGCCAGGTAAAATTTTGAGACGAAATTTATTTAAGGGGGGGAGAATTGTAACACCCCTAAATTCGGTAGTGCGTTCTGCTGCTCCGGTGACCAGTGTTGTCCAGACAGCTAGGATGCCTAGAACTACACTTCAATATGAGTGAAGAGACATAAAATAATGAAATAAAAGAAAATAAAATACAAGAAAAACAAAGGAAAAATAATAGCAAAGAAATGTAATCAAGTTAAGCGAGCCGGGAACCCTAGCGATGGGTGACCGCACCGGGAAGTCACGGCGTGGACCGTTGACTGGCCCTGGACTGCGGGGAACCCTGGAAAATATTTTTAGGACTTAAATAGACCCTTATTGAAGAATAAATCTCATTAGAAAGATCAAAGAAAAATTAAATAATTAGTACAAAAAAAAGTGAGAAATCGAAAAACAGACAAAACCCGGTGTTACCGAAAAATCGGGAATGCAACCCGAACAGGGGCATTATGGTCATTTGACACACCGAAATGTCTTTTGACCTAAATGTCCATTAAAAATAAATGATATTACACTTAGAAAATAAAATGAAAAATTAATTTGGTGGTACCTAAAGTGAATCGCAAGAATTAAGGGTTTAATGTGGAATAAGTGAGAATTTAACATATTATATGATTAATTGAGTGGGTGGGCCACTAAAGGAATAAAATAAAAACATAATGGGGCAGGTGTATACCTAATATACAATCTGCAAACTCATTTCTTCAAGGTTCCTCATCCATGTCGAATTGAAGAACCAAGAAAACCTCCATTGCCGTTTTCATTCAAGCTTCATATAACCCCTCACTTCACTTCTAAACACTTAGGTTCCTTCATTAAAGATTGTCTACACATCATAAGGAAGAGCTTGATACCAAAATCAAGAAGTTTAATCAAGGTTTGGCAAGTTCCAACCATAAGGTAAGTTTGTATTTTGGAAGATTGCTTTGTTAAACTTTGTGTTCATGTTATGGGTGTTGGTTTTGTGAAGAAAATTTTCAAGTTTGAAGAGTTATTGAGATGTCCATTTTGGACAGCCATGGAGTTATGTATTTGATGAAATATTTGTGCATATATTTGATGAGAAATTATGTTGGTTATGGTGATTTAATGTCCTAGTAAATTATTCCATATGTATATGGTGAATTTTGCACTTGGGATGGAAATTGATGAATTGTATGATACTTTGGTATTGAGGAACATTTTCGGCATCCTTGGAACTCTTGGATAAATGTATGTGTTCATGAAAGTATTGGCAGAATATTGACATTGAGGATTGATGGATATGTATATAGAGTGATTGTGTAAAGTGTATGTAAGAATTTGTAATGTTAGGTGTATATGTGATTGTACTTAGACTTTGTAAATGTGAGTTTTAATTGGTGTATTAAGGATGTTTGTAATCTGCCCAAAGTGATGTTAATGTAAAGTGGAATATTGTTTTGGTAATGAACCAAAACAGAATTGGTAAGGGAAGTGGACATATAGTAATGTAAGTGTGTAATTGAGGTATGTTTAAGCAAGGTAATTAAGGGCAGTATGCATTTTAGCCTATAACTTTAAATGTGTAACTTCAATTGGTATGAGACCAATTGGAGATGAAACTAGGCACAAAATGTGCCAACTTTCATTGAGAAAGCATACCAAAATTCTGCTTGCAAGGTGACATGAAAAATGACCAATTCGGATTAAGTGCAATTGAAACCTGAAAACTGACCAATTGGGCAGCAGTTAGTGTTTAGGCCATAACTCACTCAAAACAGGTCCAATTGACCTGAAATTTTAACCATGAATAGTTAAGATCCATACCTACAAGTCTTATGCAGACACCAAAGCCCAGAAATGACCAGAAGCAAGTCAAAAAGCTTGCACAATTTCGGGTCCAAAAACTGGCCGAACCAAAGTTGGCCAAATTGACCTAAAATTGACCTAATTTGATGCCATTTGACCAGCAATAGTATAATGACCATAACTTGGTCTACTTAACTCGGATTGACCTAAAATTTTGCCCCGCGTTCCATAAGACATAGATCTACAAGTTTGTAGTTTTGATCGAAACCCAAAAACCGAGGGAACTATGTTGTCCTGCTATGTCAAACTAGTATCCCGTAATCCAGTGAGTTGCATTAAAATGCACTAAATAAGGAAATGAGTTTGGTAAAACGTACCAACCCAAAAACCCTATCGAATGTGATATATAAAGGACACTAAAACCAAATTTACCTAAAACGCATCGAGGGTCGGTATATTAGGTAATTGAGCAAATAATAGCCTTCAGTGAATTACTTATCGAACATTATCGTTAGAGACAATTTAATTTAGTACTGAAACACTTCAAATTGTGTTTCTCAGTTACCAAAGACTCAGGAAAAGGGAAGGAAATACTGAGTCCAGACCCGGGGACAGTTATCAGAGGTTTGTGCACAACTAGTTTTCAACTGATTTTGTTCTGAATAATATTTCATATGATTAATTGTATGTTATTGATTTAAATTGTGTTTGTGCACAACAACTATTTCTTTTGAATTATTTTCAATTGAAATAAATTATGACTATTTGCATATTATTGTTTTAAGTTGTGAAATTGTGAAAAATGGTTTGAAAGATATTTGATGGATACTTATTGATTGAAGAGCACTGTAATTGGTTTGAAACCACAGCTATCATGTACATTGATTGTATTCTTCGCTAGCTTGTCTAGTGGGATGAATTGAATTCCCTCTCTGGCTGAAGTGTTAAGGTGTGTGCCTGTTGAGGACGAATAGAATGAGTACTCATATTTTTGCTAGCTAGCTGTGTTATTCCTCATTAGTCATTAACTTTTGGGATGAATTGAATACCTCATTAGCCATCGGCTTTTGGGATGAATTGAACTTGGGAACATGATTAAAGCTGTGTGTGATTTATTGATGTATATTGTAAGATTGTAAAATGAGTTTAAATTCTTATTGACATTCACTGTCTTTTGAATTTAGCTATGTTTTGATTACTGAGATTTATTGTAATATTGTGTTAAATTCCTTATGACATTATCGTCTTGAATTTAACTATGGTTTTAAGTATCCACTATTTATATGATTTATGAATTGTGATTTAAATTGTATTTGGTTAATGTTGTGCACCACTGAGACATTGTCTCAGCGATAGCTTTTTATTGTCGCGCAGTAGACAGACAGGGCAGCAGACTAGGCTGCTAGTACCTCCAGCGAGAGACTATCGGGTATAATGAGTATACCAATATTTTGTATTTTGTAATGTAATGTATGTTCACTGTATGTACAAATTGTTGTTGGTTTTGAGCAGTTGTAAATAAAAATTGTACATTGAAGTTGTAAAATAATTATGAGTTATTTTGGCTTGTAAAAATTGTATTATATTTCTTTTATCTCAATCTTTGAAAAATTACTGTGGATTTGAGTTGAGAAATGTGGTGTTGAGATTTGGAAAAATATTGAAGTGCTTTTACAGGTTTTCTGAAGAACTGTTTTATCCAAAATACAGATGGCACTATGCCAAAATTTTTAAAGAAATTCCAAATAACTCAAATGTGTTAGTTCTATCACTTCAGTCCAAAAAGGTTTTTAACACCTGTAAATAGTGCTCACCACTGTAAAAGAAGTAAGAAAAGTTTTTAAAATCCCTTGTAGTGTATTTAATGGGTTATCAGTAGATGGAGTTAGTAATTCATTAGGTATACTACGGGATCATGTTATGCCTTACAGAGGGGTAGGGTGTGACATGTTTTAGTGGTATCAGAGCAAAGTTTTTAAATTCTGTTTTCACATGTTATTTGAATATTCTTTCTTCATAGTACAACTGCTCAACATCATTGTTTGATACATACAGTACATTACATTATAAATATGCACTAACGGGAGGAAATCTCCTTGTGTTATTTGTTCAGGAGATCTAAAATCCTCACATTGACTATGGAAGAGGGTGATCGTTCAGTCGATCAATCTATAGAGGCTGAGGTGCAAGGGGATGCCCCAGGCCTACAAAATGTCAGTGGTTCAGCAGCACCAGCCCCTGCAGTACCGCAGTTTCCTGCTCAGTTCGCTCAGCAGATGGCTGCAATGTTCCAACAAATGGCTGGTAATGTGCCTACTCAAGTCCCAATACAGACACCAGTGGTACAACCACAGTCTCCTACCAGGCAGTATGATAAATTGATGAAATATGGGGCTACAGAGTTCAAGGGGACAGTAGATCCTCTAGAAGCTGAACAGTGGTTAGAGAGGATGGATAGGGTATTCAAGAAACTGCATTGCACAGAGGAGCTCAGATTTGAATACTCAGTGTCTTTGTTACAGGGGGATGCTTATGATTGGTGGAAAACCATTCCCCACAGTCTGGTAGAACCTGCAGTGCTGACCTGGAATGACTTTCTCAGGGAATTCAGACAGAAATATGTCCCTGATGCTTATGTAGACCAGAAGCTGCAAGAGTTCCTAAGTCTGAAACAGGGGGGCAGATCAGTGGCTGAGTATGAAAGGGAATTTTCCTGCCTTAGCCATTATGCAATGAGTCTACTCTCTACCAGCAGGGAGAGATGCAAGAGGTTTGAAACTGGCTTGAAGCCCAGTATCAGAGTACAAGTAGTCGGCTTCAAACACACTAACTTCTCTGAACTTATTTCTCAAGCCCTAGAGTTGGAAAGAATTGAGATTGAGACTGCTCCTGAGAAAAAGAAATCAGAGAAGACAGATAAAGAAGGAAAGTCAAGAGAATGAGTTCCAGTGGTCATACTGGGAAGAGGAAGAACTATGGGGGACATGGCAGAGGTGGCAAGAAATCTGGTAGGGGAAGATATTCAGGACAGAGACCTCCCCTATCTGGTCAGCAGAGTATCAGAAGTTCCTACCCTCCCCGCCAATGTGAAACTTGTGGAAAAAAATCATGGCGGGATATGCTATAAGGCTATTGGAGCCTGTTATAACTGTGGAGGCACAGGACACTTTGCCAAGGACTGCACCAGTAGTCGCAGAGTTGGACCACCTCCTACTAATGCAGAAGGATCAGTTCAGAGCACTGTCCCTAAAAGTTCACAACCACCTAGCAGAGGTAGAGGCAGGGATAGAGGTAGCCCAGCAGGCAGCCAAGGCACAGTGAAACAATCAGAGCAAGACAGTGCTCCAATTAGAATGTATGCAATGAGATAGAGGGAAGAGGCCGAGACATCTGATGTTGTGGCTGGTACCTTCTCAACTTTTAACCAAAATGTATTTGTGTTATTTGATCCAGGCTCTACCCATTCTTATGTGAGTGCTAGCATCATTGATTGCATTGCTGTTCCATGTACAAAAATGGACTTTGAGGTGCTAGTAACAAGTCCACTAGGACAGGAAGTCAGGGTTAATAGAATGTATAGAGATTGTCCTTTGGTGATCCAAGGACACACTTTCCTGTCTGATTTCATTGAAATGCCCTTCAAAGATTATGATATCATCTTGGGCATGGATTGGTTAGCTAGGCATCATGCCATGATTGGATCAGAGGTCAAGACAGTCACTTTTGGCCTTCTTCAGTACAGTGATGTGGTAATACATGGGGAGAGGCAGTTATTGCCATCAAACATCATTTCGGCTGCACTAGCTAGAAAAATGATCAGAAAGGGGTGTGAAGCCTACTTGGCACATGTGGTAGACACCCAAGTGGGGAGTCCAGTATTGAAGGACATCCCTACAGTATATGACTTTCCATATGTGTTTCCTGATGAATTGCCAGTATTACCTCCGGAAAGAGAAGTGCAGTTTGAAATTAATGTTATGCCTGGTGTGGATCCAATCTCCATAACGCCATACAGAATGGCACCAGCAGAGTTGAAGGAGTTGAAGATACAGTTGCAAGAACTACTTCAAAAGGGCTTCATCCGCCCTAGTGTGTCACCTTGGGGAGCACCAGTGTTGTTTGTTAAGAAGAAGGATGGTACTCTCCGCTTATGCATTGACTACCGGCAATTGAATAAGGTGACAATAAAGAACAGATATCCATTGCCTCGCATTGATGATCTGCTTGATCAGTTGAAGGGTGCAGCTGTATTCTCCAAAATTGATTTGCGATCTGGTTATTATCAGTTGAAGGTGCAAGAACAGAGTATTCCAAAAACTGCTTTCAGAACTCGATATGGCCACTATGAGTTTCTAGTAATGCCATTCGGGTTAACAAATGCTCCAGCTGCTTTCATGGATCTGATGAACACTATCTTCAAACCATATCTTGATCAATTTGTGGTGGTGTTTATTGATGACATTTTCATATATTCAAGGAATACAGAGGAGCATGATAGACATCTGCGGATTGTACTGCAGACCTTAAGGGAGAAACAACTATACGCCAAATTGTCGAAATGTGAATTTTGGCTGAAAGAAATCTCCTTTTTGGGACATGTTGTGTCAGCTGAAGGGATCAAGGTAGATTCCAGCAAGGTAGAAGCTATCCTTAATTGGAAGCCGCCCTGGAATATCACAGATATTCACAGTTTTCTGGGTTTAACTGGATATTACCATCGGTTTGTGAAGGGGTTTTCTATGTTATCTTCTCCACTGACCAAGCTGCTTCGGAAAGATGTAAAATTTCAGTGGACAGATAAATGTCAGCAAAGTTTTGATGAGTTGAAGAGGTGTTTGACTGAAGCTCCAATTCTCACTTTACCTACTCCGGGTAAAGAATATACAGTTTATAGTGATGCTTCTCACAATGGGTTAGGCTGTGTACTGATGCAAGATCGGAATGACATTGCTTATGCATCACGCCAGCTGAAACTGCATGAGAGGAATTACCCAACACATGACCTGGAGTTAGCAGCTATTGTTTTTGCTCTGAAGATCTGGAGACACTATCTGTATGGGGAGAAATGCTACATTTACACAGATCACAAGAGCTTGAAGTACTTAGGCACCCAGAAAGAATTGAATTTGAGACAGAGGAGATGGTTAGAACTCATCAAAGATTATGATTGCTTAATAGACTATCAGCCAGGAAAAGCAAATGTAGTGGCTGACGCCTTAAGTCGCAAGACTATGGCAACTATCAGAGTTTCTTCTTTGTCCATGGTATATGAATTGAAAGCACAGCATGCCAGTTTAGAGATTGATGATGAGGGACAGACAGTAGTTGCATGGCATGTACAGCCAGTGTTGATTGATCAGATCAGAATGGCTGCTCAGAGTGATGAAAAGTATCAGAAGCTACTGAAAGAAGTCCAGCAGGGCAAGAAACCTGAATTCTTTGTGAGAGATGATGGTTTATTGCTACATCAGGGCAGAATGTGCATTCCTAATGATGCTGAATTGAGACAGATCATTATGAAAGAAGCACATGAGTCTCCATTTGCTATGCATCCTGGTGGAACTAAAATGTACAAAGGGCTGAAAAGCATTACTGGTGGATGGGCATGAAGAGAGATATAGCTGAATTTGTTTCCAAATGCCTAACTTGTCAGCAAGTAAAGGCAGAACATCAAGTTCCAGCTGGTTTGTTACATCCTTTGTCAGTACCAGAGTGGAAATGGGAACGAATAACTATGGATTTTGTTACAGGATTTCCAAGGACACAGCGTAGTCATGATGCAGTATGGGTTATAGTTGACAGATTGACCAAGTCTGCTCACTTTTTGCCAGTTCGGATGGACTATAGCCTGGAAAGATTGGCCAGATTGTACATATATGAGATTGTAAACTTGCATGGAGTGCCAGTATCAATTGTGTCTGACAGAGATCCTAGGTTCACTTCTAGATTCTGGGGTAGTCTTTAGAGAGCCCTAGGAACTAGATTGAACTTCAAAGACAAAGATTCCACCCACGCATGCATGGCCACCGAGAGAGTTATTCAGATATTGGAGGATATGCTACGGGCTTGTGTGATTGAATTTGAAGGTAGTTGGGATACACACTTGCCTTTGATTGAGTTTACTTATAACAACAGCTACCAATCAAGCATTGGGATGCCTCCATATGAAGCTTTGTATGGCAGAAAGTGCAGAACTCCCTTATGTTGTGATGAAGTAGGTGAAAGGAAGATGATTGGACCAGAAATTGTTCAGCAGACAGAGGAAAAGATCAGATTAATTAGAGATAGACTCAAAGCTGCATCAGACCGTCAGAAGTCCTATGTTGACCTGAAAAGAAGAGATATTGAATACACAGTGGGTGATAAGGTATTCCTCAAAGTTTCTCCTTGGAAGAAGATTATGAGATTTGGCAGAAAGGGGAAACGAGATTTGGCAGAAAGGGGAAACTGAGTCCTCGTTTCATCGGACCATATGAGATTCTGGAAAGAGTGGGTCCTTTGGCATATCGGTTGGCATTACCTCCAGAGCTAGCAAGGATACACAGTGTCTTCCATGTGTCCATGTTAAGGAGGTACAGATCTGACCCATCTCATGTACTATCAGTTGAAGAGATTGAGGTAAATCCAGACCTCTCATATGAGGAAGAACCCATAAAAATTCTGGCTTATGAGGTGAAGCAGCTGAGGAATAAACAGATACACCTGGTTAAAGTGCTGTGGAACCATCATTCAGGCCAGGAAGCTACTTGGGAACGTGAAGAGGATATGAGGAGACAGCACCCACAGCTGTTCAGAGACTAATGCCAGGTAAAATTTTGAGACGAAATTTATTTAAGGGGGGGAGAATTGTAACACCCCTAAATTCGTGAGTGCTCATTGCTCGGTGACCGATGTTGTCCAGACAGCTAGGATGCCTAGAACTACACTTCAATATGAGTGAAGAGACATAAAATAATGAAATAAAAGAAAATAAAATACAAGAAAAACAAAGGAAAAATAATAGCAAAGAAATGTAATCAAGTTAAGCGAGCCGGGAATCCTAGCGATGGGTGACCGCACCAGGAAGTCACAGCGTGGACCGTTGACTGGCCCTGGACTGCGGGGAACCCTGGAAAATATTTTTAGGACTTAAATAGACCCTTATTGAAGAATAAATCTCATTAGAAAGATCAAAGAAAAATTAAATAATTAGTACAAAGAAAAGTGAGAAATCGAAAAATAGACAAAACTCGGTGTTACCGAAAAATCGGGAATGCAACCCGAACAGGGGCATTATGGTCATTTGACACACCGAATTGTCTTTTGACCTAAATGTCCATTAAAAATAAATGATATTACACTTAGAAAATAAAATGAAAAATTAATTTGGTGGTACCTAAAGTGAATAGCAAGAATTAAGGGTTTAATGTGGAATAAGTGAGAATTTAACATATTATATGATTAATTGAGTGAGTGGGCCACTAAAGGAATAAAATAAAAACATAATGGGGCAGGTGTATACCTAATATACAATCTGCAAACTCATTTCTTCAAGGTTCCTCATCCATGTCGAATTGAAGAACCAAGAAAACCTCCATTGCCGTTTTCATTCAAGCTTCATATAACCCCTCACTTCACTTCTAAACACTTAGGTTCCTTCATTAAAGATTGTCTACACATCATAAGGAAGAGCTTGATACCAAAATCATGAAGTTTAATCAAGGTTTGGCAAGTTCCAACCATAAGGTAAGTTTGTATTTTGGAAGATTGCTTTGTTAAACTTTGTGTTCATGTTATGGGTGTTGGTTTTGTGAAGAAAATTTTCAAGTTTTAAGAGTTATTGAGATGTCCATTTTGGACAGCCATGGAGTTATGTATTTGATGAAATATTTGTGCATATATTTGATGAGAAATTATGTTGGTTATGGTGATTTAATGTCCTAGTAAATTATTCCATATGTATATGGTGAATTTTGCACTTGGGATGGAAATTGATGAATTGTATGATACTTTGGTATTGAGGAACATTTTCGGCAGCCTTGGAACTCTTGGATAAATGTATGTGTTCATCAAGGTATTGGCAGAATATTGACATTGAGGATTGATGGATATGTATATAGAGTGATTGTGTAAAGTGTATGTAAGAATTTGTAATGTTAGGTGTATATGTGATTGTACTTAGACTTTGTAAATGTGAGTTTTAATTGGTGTATTAAGGATGTTTGTAATCTGCCCAAAGTGATGTTAATGTAAAGTGGAATATGGTTTTGGTAATGAACCAAAACAGAATTGGTAAGGGAAGTGGACATATAGTAATGTAAGTGTGTAATTGAGGTATGTTTAAGCAAG
This sequence comes from Hevea brasiliensis, assembly GCF_030052815.1. NCBI lineage: Eukaryota > Viridiplantae > Streptophyta > Magnoliopsida > Malpighiales > Euphorbiaceae > Hevea > Hevea brasiliensis. The sequence continues at coordinate 11,306,793 of NC_079508.1, read as the reverse complement.
GTAATTAAGGGCAGTATGCATTTTAGCCTATAACTTTAAATGTGTAACTTCAATTGGTATGAGACCAATTGGAGATGAAACTAGGCACAAAATGTACCAACTTTCATTGAGAAAGCATACCAAAATTCTGCTTGCAAGGTGACATGAAAAATGACCAATTCGGATTAAGTGCAATTGAAACCTGAAAACTAACCAATTGGGCAGCAGTTAGTGTTTAGGCCATAACTCACTCAAAACAGGTCCAATTGACCTGAAATTTTAACCATGAATAGTTAAGATCCATACCTACAAGTCTTATGGAGACACCAAAGCCCAGAAATGACCAGAAGCAAGTCAAAAAGCTTGCACAATTTCGGGTCCAAAAACTGGCCGAACCAAAGTTGACCAAATTGACCTAAAATTGACCTAATTTGATGCCATTTGACCAGCAATAGTATAATGACCATAACTTGGTCTAATTAACTCGGATTGACCTAAAATTTTGCCCCGCGTTCCATAAGACATAGATCTACAAGTTTGTAGTTTTGACTGAAACCCGAAAACCGAGGGAACTAGGTTGTCCGGCTAGGTCAAACTAGTATCCCGGAATCCAGCAAGTTGCATTAAAATGCACTAAACAAGGAAATGAGTTTGGTAAAACGTACCAACCCTAAAACCCTATCGAATGTGACATATAAAGGACACTAAAACCAAATTTACCTAAAACGCATCGAGGGTCGGTATATTAGGTAATTGAGCAAATAATAGCCTTCAGTGAATTACTTATCGAACATTATCGTTAGAGACAATTTAATTTAGTACTGAAACACTTCAAATTGTGTTTCTCAGTTACCAAAGACTCAGGAAAAGGGAAGGAAATACTGAGTCCAGACCCAGAGACAGTTATCAGAGGTTTGTGCACAACTAGTTTTCAACTGATTTTGTTCTGAATAATATTTCATATGATTAATTGTATGTTATTGATTTAAATTGTGTTTGTGCACAACAACTATTTCTTTTGAATTATTTTCAATTGAAATAAATTATGACTATTTGCATATTATTGTTTTAAGTTGTGAAATTGTGAAAAATGGTTTGAAAGATATTTGATGGATACTTATTGATTGAAAAGCAATCAGAATTGGTTTGAAACCACAGCTATCATGTACATTGATTGTATTCCTCGCTAGCTTGTCTAATGGGATGAATTGAATTCCCTCTCTGGCTGAAGTGTTGAGGTGTGTGCCTGTTGAGGACGAATAGAATGAGTACTCATATTTTTGCTAGCTAGCTGTGTTATTCCTCATTAGTCATTGACTTTTGGGATGAATTGAATACCTCATTAGCCATCGGCTTTTGGGATGAATTGAACTTGGGAACATGATTAAAGCTGTGTGCGATTTATTGATGTATATTGTAAGATTGTAAAATGAGTTTAAATTCTTATTGACATTCACTATCTTTTGAATTTAGCTATGTTTTGATTACTGAGATTTATTGTAATATTGTGTTAAATTCCTTATGACATTATCGTCTTGAATTTAACTATGGTTTTAAGTATCCACTATTTATATGATTTATGAATTGTGATTTAAATTGTATGTGGTTAATGTTGTGCACCACTGAGACATTGTCTCAGCAATAGCTTTTTATTGTTGTCGCAGGTAGACAGACAGACAGGGCAGCAGACTAGGCTGCTAGTACCTCCAGCGAGAGACTACAGGGTATAATGAGTATACCAATATTTTGTATTTTGTAATGTAATGTATGTTCACTGTATGTACATATTGTTGTTGGTTTTGAGCAGTTGTAAATAAAAATTGTACATTGAAGTTGTAAAATAATTATGAGTTATTTTGGCTTGTAAAAATTGTATTATATTTCTTTTATCTCAATCTTTGAAAAATTACTGTGGATTTGAGTTGAGAAATGTGGTGTTGAGATTTGGAAAAATATTGAAGTGCTTTTACAGGTTTTTTGAAGAACTGTTTTATCCAAAATACAGATGGCGCTATGCCAAAATTTTTACAGAAATTCCAAATAATTCAAATATGTTAGTTATATCACTTCAGTCCAAAAAGGTTTTTAACACCTGTAAATAGTGCTCACCACTGTAAAAGAAGTAAGAAAAGTTTTTAAAATCTCTTGTAGTGTATTTAATGGGTTATTAGTAGACGGAGTTGGTAATTCATTAGGTATACTACGGGATCATGTTATGCCTTACAGAGGGGTAGGGTGTGACATTAGGGTTAGAGACCAAAATTGTGAAAAACTTGTAAATGGTGTCTTTGACCTAATGTCAAGTGAAAAATGGTCATTTGTGACCTAATTAAGTATGTTGAAGTGTTTAAATCAAAGCCAAATTCGGATTGGGTATGAAGCATGACCAAAAGTCAACTTTGAGGGACCAAAAATGAAATTTTACAAGTCCAATTATTATGGGACCAATTGGGAATAAAAATAGGCACTAAATGACACAATTTTCATTTAGGAAGTATGCCCAAAAAGTGACTAAAACCTAGTGAACAAATTGACCAAAATTAGAAACTCTCAGTCTGCCCCTGTACAAACTGACCAAATGAACAGTGTTTGTTCATTTGGTCATAACTCGAGCTAGGCAGGTCAAAATGACATGAAACTTTACCAGTAGTTAGATGAGATATAGACCTAAAACTTTCATGAAGGACACAAACCCAAATTATGCCATTAACCCAATTAAATTACTGAGCAAAGTTGGGTCACTGAATCTGCAGAACTGCAGATTTGCCATATGAACAGTAAAGTTTCAATGGCTATAACTCTCTCTAGAAAACTCCGATTTAGGTGATTCTTCAACCGATGGAAACCTAAGATATATTAGAACATTTTGTATGAAGAAAATTAGACCAAATTATGGATGTAACTTCATCAAATTGCTAAACGAAGTTGGATCGATAATCTACCAGAACCAAAATCTGCAGCATGAGCAGTACACGTGAATAGTAACTGTGTTTTGGCTATAACTTGACCTACAAAACTCCAATTGGGGTGATTCAAAAATGAAAATAAACTTAAGACAATGGGGAACATTTTCTATGAAGAAAGTTTTGCCAAATTCCAACAATAAAGTGACCAATGGAACAGTGCAACTTAGGACTCCAAAACTGAAATTTACCAAATTTGCCTAAAAGACTTAGAATTTGAGTAAAAAACCAAAACCAACAAGTTTGGTGACCAAAATGTGGTATGTGGGTGAAGTTGGAATTCCTCTACCTATTAAGCCTTAGAAAGTCAACAATTTGACTTAAATAGTATAATGAATAGTAAATCCAAAATGAAAATTTCCAAGAACGTTAGTTTAAGCATATTTGGGCTAGAATTAAGTATTTATGAATTAATTATTAGATTTATGCTAAGTTATGATACTGAAACACTGTAAAACTGTGTGTTTCAGTGGAAAAGAACACCGGGAAAGAACCCGAGGAATTGAGTCAAGGCCGATAGGCGACTCGCATCAGGTTTGTGCACAAAAATTTATAAATTATAGTTTTCACAATGAAAATTTATTTGTTATACATTGTGAATATGTTTATTTTATTATGAATTTCGAGAATGTTGTGCTACCTATTTTACAATGGAGATTTGAAATGAAGCTTGTTTAATTTTCTGCATTGTGAAATTTTTGTGTTAATTATGGGTTTTAAGTACTACAGTGTTGCCACTTGTGAATGAAAATTTGACTTTAGAAATTAATTGTGCTTCTCATAAAATATTTGAATAACTTGATTTAAATTGTTTTAATTCACACTTGGCATGGCAATATTAATATGTTCCTCATCCACTTGTGGGGTGAGTTTGATATTTGATCAGTTTCCTCTCTCTCTGGCTTCCCAGTCTGAGGGGCGAGTTTGGATGAGTACTCATTAGCTAACTAGCCACCTCCCTCATTGATTTCGATTAGTGAGGGTCTTTGCCTTGTCGTGATGTACACACTGCATGTTCGGAAATTTTGTGTCATGGCCTAAGTTGTGTTATTGATTGGCAACACTATCTTTATTGAATTATTTTATCAAAGTTGTGTTGTGTTAAGCTTTGAAAATTATGATTTGTTATAAATGTGATTTGAAAATTTGAAATATGATTGTGAAATATTTGAATTATGAATTGTTCATGAATGTTTTAAATTATACATTTTACGTTTTATTGTGCACCACTGAGTATCTTTATACTCAGCAATAGCTTTAACTTGCTATCGCAGATAGAGAAAAGGACATAGTAGTAGAGTGAGCTGCTACAGTCAGAGAGGAGCACGGTTGAAAAAATTCTGCACGGGTATTGTCTATACCCTGGTAGTTTAGTTTGATGTAAATATGATAGTATGCATATGTATCTCTGTAGTTTGAGCAGTTGTACAGATAAAATTGTAATAATATTATTTTTGAGATTTTGAGTTTGTAAATTAAATAGTGAATGTAAATTAAATATTTAAAATGCAATGTGCATGAGTTTATGAAATGTTTTGAGTAATTAATTTTTGATTTGAAATTTGGATTTTGAGTTGAAGTGTTGCCAGGGTTGTTGATTTGAAGTTTGGTGATTGCAAATGAAGTTGTGATTGAGTAATATATTGGAAGTGTTTTTATTTTCAGGTTTTGAAGAACTGTTTTCTCAAAATACAAACGGCACTCTGCCAAAATTTTTGTAAAAATTCCAGAGATTTTAAATATCTAGAAATTTGATTTGTGTTTGGACTTTAAATAAAGGTTTTTAATAATTGAAAAAAAAAAAATTTGTACCCACCAATTCCATAATGAACGAAAATTATTTTAAAATCCCTTGTAGTATATTTAATGGGCTACCGGTAGGTGAAGTACGATAATTCATTAGTTGTACTACGGGAACATGTTACATCTTACGAGGAGTAGGGTGTGACACTATGCCTTTCAGTAATCTTGCTCAGCTGCTTTATATTTTCTTTCACCTGCGACAGCATACAAAGCTATCGCTGAGTGGTGAACTCGGTGGTGCACAAACTAATAATTTAAAACTTAATACAAGTTATGCTTGACAATTCATAACAAATAAAAATTTAAAATTTCTAAATTCTTCAAAATTCATAACATTCAGAAATCAATATTTTCATTCATGCAAATTATTCATTTGAATAACATTTTGATCAAACAGTAACTATTTATCTACATTTCTTTTAAATCTCGAAACAATACGAAAATATTTTGAATCACTGACAAATTATTTATTTCAACCATAATTTATCAAACTATACATAATTTAAAGGGCATTGTCAATAATTCACACAGTTGAACCCATGACCCAAAATTCAAATATATGCTATATTGTACACCACGACATTTCACACTCTCCTAATAACCGAGGCTAAAAGGGAGGAACAAAGACTAGCTAGTATATATGAGTACTCATTCAAACTCTTCCCCAACTGGCAAGCCAGAGAGGAAGGAACTCGCCCCATCTAGTGGAGGAGATATCTCACTAGACAAGCTAATGAGAATTCACAATATATTTTGCCATGTCAACTGGGGTTTCAAATCATATTCAAAACAATTTCTATTTATAAAGTGTTTACAAATCATCAACATATTTAATCATCATAAATTCATGCTCAAGGTTGGCAACACATCAAACCTAAAATTTACAATCCTCAAAACCATGCAATAAATCCTTAAATGCATAAGAAAATTTACATTTAATTTATACAATTTCATTTAACAAATTAAAATCCTCAACACAACAAAATTATAAATCATAAAATAAACTTGTTCAAATCAATTTAGAAGTGAAAAGTAACAAAATAGTTAGTTGTGCACAAACCTTATACGAGTCGTCTCTCGGCCTTGACCCGATATCTCGGGTTCTTTTCCGGTATTCTTTTCCACTGAAACACACAGTTTCACAGTGTTTCAGTATCACCATTTATCATAACTCTAAAAATAAATTTAAAGCTACTTATACCTAGCTTTAATATGCTAAACTTGACATTTTTTAAAATTTGTATTTCGGGGTTACTATTCATAATACTATTCAAGTCAATTTGTTGACTTTCTAATGCTTAATAGGTATGTGAATTCTAATTTCACTCACATACCACATTTTGGTTACCTAATTTGTTGGTTTTAGTTGTTTTCTCAAATTTTAAGTCTTTTAGGCAAAATTGCAAATTTTTAGTTTTGGTATCCTATGTTGCACTGTTCCATTGGTCATGTTGCTGTTAGAATTTAGCTAAGTTTTCTTCACAAAAATTGTTCCTTATTGTCTTAAATTTATTCTCCTTTTTGAATCACTCAAATTGGAGTTTTTTAGCTCAAGTTATAGCCATTTGAATCATGGCTGCCGGATTGGACTTAACCCATATTTCTGGGCACCAAACTGGTTCTGGCAGTTTTAGGTCACCAATTTTGGGTGGCCAAATAACTTGGTTAAGGGCATAATTTGGGTTTGTGTTCTTCATGAAAGTTTTAGGTCTATATCTTAGCTGTTCACTGGTAAAATTTCAGGTCATTTAGACCTACCTAGCCTAAGTTATGGCCAAATGAACAAACACTGTTTATTTGGTCATTTTTGTATAGGTCAGATTGCCTAATCCGGATTTGGTCAATTTGTTCACTAGGTTTTGGTCACTTTTTTAGCATAATTCCTAAATGAAAAATGTGTCATTTTGTGCCTAGTTTCATTCCCAATTGGCCTCACACCAATTGGGCTTGTAAATTTTCAGTTTTGGTCCCTGAAAGGGACCTTGGTCTTGCTTCTAACAGAATGACCATTTTCAATCCGAATTTAAACTCACTTCTAACACTTCCAACACATCTCAATTGGTCACAATGACCATTTTTCATCTCAAACAAGGTCAAACACACTATTTGACCAATTCTCACATTTTTGCCTCTCAAACCCTGGGTGCTAAAAACCCTAACTCATAAAATTCAAACCTAATGCATTCTAAACATCTATCCATAGTTTACATAATTCAACTTACGCAACCATTCAAATGCATCAAATTCACCCATTTCAAACCCTAACTAAGGCTGACCAAAATTCATGTTTGGTCCCTCAACCATGTTTTCCTTTGATTTGTTTCAATTTCTAAGTTTATTAAAGCATATTTGCATGAAATTTAAAGAAATAAATTAGAGTTTATTACTAACCTTTCTTTGATTTCCACCTCTTTAATTTCCTCTCTTTTCTTCCTTTCTTTTCTTCCTCTAATGCTTCTTCAAGTTGAACTAACAAGTTTTTATGGATTATTTTGGGGTCAAAGTGGGTTTAAGTGGTTGAAATAAAGCTCAAACTCAAGCTTTCATGGTGGTGCTACAATGGTGATTTAAGGGAAAGTTGGGGTAGCACACTTGGTTGGAAGAGGAAGAAAATGATTTTTATTTTCTTTTTTTAGGTATTTTATGTCTTTTAAAATTGCTTTTGACTTGGTGAATTTAGGTAGGAAAATCAAAATTAGTTTTGACATCATGATGATGTCATAAAGGTGATGTAATAAACTTTTTCAATTTTCTTTTTCTTTTGCATTTATTTTTCCATTAGTTCTTTAATTTAATTCTTGGTCCTGAAATTTTCTTTTCTCCTATTTTATTTAACAGTTAGGTCAGGAGTTAGCTCTAGGGGTGAATTGACCAAATTGCCCTCGCTGGTCTGATCCGGTTTGCTAGTTGATATTTCTTCCGGATCCCTGACCTAATTATTTGACCTGCTTAACAATTCTTTTTTGTGATTTTCTCTTTTCCATTGTGTTCGCAATAGTCCTAAGGACCGCGACATCACATTTTCTAGTTCAAAATTTGAGTTACTTGACCTTGCAGTTATTTCCCGAGAAAGTCACCCATCGTTGTGACTCTCGGCTAATTTAACCTTTTATGTTCTGTTTTTCTTATTTTTACTTTTCTATCTGGTAATCACTATTTATTTTCAATCAAGGCTTTTCTAAGTGTCTTAAACACAGTTCTAATCCTCTTAATTGTCCGGACCGATACCGGTCACCAGAAAAGTAACATATGCCAGGCTATGCAAATAAGGGTATTACACATCATGCTTCTTCTGGGTGAGAGGTAGACCACTGACAAAATCCATAGTGACCCGGTCCCATTTCCATTCAAGTATGCTTATAGGCTGTAGCAACCCTGATGGAACTTGATGTTCTACTTTGACTTGCTGACATGTCAGACATTTAATTTCATAATCAGCTATGTCCTTCTTCATACCAGGCCACCAGTAATGAGGCTTCAGATCATGATATATTTTTGTGCTTCCCGGGTACATAGCATAAGTACTAGTGTGTGCCTCTTTCAGAATACTGGTCTTCAATTCCCCATCATCTGGTACACAAGCTCTTCCTTTGTAGTACAGACATCCATTTACTTTTACCTCATAATCAAGTTCCTTCCCCTCTGAAATTTTACCTACAATAGCCATCAATTTATCATCTGCCTTATGCCCATCTTGTATCTGCTATACCAGGTTTGGCTTTACTTGCAACTCAGCTAAAATAACTCCATCTTGAGCCAAGGATAGACGGGCATTTAATGATTTCAAAGCTGTGATGGACTTTTTGCTTAAGGCATTAGCAACTACATTTGCCTTCCCGTGATGATAATCTATTACATAGTCATAGTCCTTTAGGAATTCAATCCATCTTCTTTGTCTAAGGTTGAATTCCTTCTGGGTTGGCAAATATTTCAGACTTTTATGGTCTGTATATATATAGCACTTTTCACCATACAAGTAGTGCCTCCATATCTTCAGTGCGAAGATAATTGCTGCAAGTTCCAGATCATGGGTAGGTAGTTCTGTAAATGTGGCCTTAGCTGCCTGGAAGCATAGGCGACCACCTTTCCCTCTTGCATTAATACATACCCTAATCCATTATGTGAGGTATCACTATAGACCATAAAATCTTTTCTCGACAGTGGCTATGTTAACACTGGTGCCTCTGTCAACATAGCCTTCAATTTCTCAAAACAGGCCTGACACTTGTCGTTCTAGTTAAATTTAACATTCTTGCGTAACAACTTGGTCATTAGAGTAGCTATCAGAGAAAATCCCTTCACAAATCTTCTGTAGTACCATTCCAGCCCCAAGAAACTTTTGACCTCAATTGTATTCCTGGGAGGCTTCCATTCTATCACTGCTTCTATCTTCCTGGGATCCACTCTAATCCCATCAGCTGATGCTATGTGTCCTAGAAAGGCAATCTCACTCAACCAGAATTCATACTTGGACAGCTTAGCATACAGCTTCTTTTCTTTTAGGGTTTGTAGAACAATCCTCAAATGTTCATCATGTTCTTCCCTGGTCTTGTAATACACCAAAATGTCATTAATAAAAACCACTATGAACCGATCTAGATATGAATGAAAGATACGGTTCATAAGGCCCATGAATGCTGTTGGTGTGTTTGTTAACCCAAACGGTATCACCAGGAACTCATAATGCCCATACCAGGTCCTAAATGCAGTCTTTGGCACATCTGCATCCATTACCCTCAGCTGATGATACCCTGATCCGAGATCAATTTTAGAAAATACACTAGCTCCCTTCAAATAATCAAACAGACCATCAATTCTAGGCGACGGGTACTTATTCTTCATAACCACTTTATTCAACTCCTAGCAATCAATGCATAGCCTCAAAGTCCCATCCTTCTTCTTCATAAATAGCACCGGAGCTCCCTATGGTGACACACTGGGGCATATAAACCCCTTGTCCAATAACTCATGCAACTGGATTTTTAGCTCCTTTAATTCTATGGGTGTTATCCTATAAGGAGTAATAAAAATTGGTGTTGTACTGGACATTACCTCAATAGCAAATTCGACTTCCTTTTCGGGTGGCAAACTAAGCAATTCTCTAGGGAACACATCTGGGAAGTTTCTTATTGTGGGTATATCACACAGGCCTAGCTTAGCCTGCCTAGTATCAACCATATGTGCTAGGTAGGCTTCATAGCCCTTTCTCATCAGTTTTCTTACAGTAGTAGCTAAGATGACATTGGACAAGAAATTTGTCCTTTCCCCCACAATTGTGATCTCATTTCCCTCAGGACTTCTCAAAGAAATCCTCTTCAGTTTACAGTTAATCATTGCTTGATGATGTGACAACCAGTCCATTCCCAAAATCACATCAAACTCATAGAAGGGCAATTTGATTAGGTCTGCTGAGAACTCATACCCTTGAATCCTCAATGGGCAACCTTTGTACACCTTATTCACTACCAAACTATGGCCTAGTGGATTAGTGACCAGAATGTCTTAGTCACTTTCCTCTACTGAAATTCCCCTTTCTACGGTTAGCTTGATGCAGATATATGAGTGCGTAGATCGTGGATACACCAATGCATGTACAGAGATGTTGTAGAGGGAAAACGTACCCCTGATGACATCTGGGGCATCTTGCTCCTCCTGAACTCTCATGGCATAAGCTTTGGCAGGTGCTCTATCCTCTGGCCTCTCAGCTGTCTCAGATGTAGGCCTCTGTGATGGACCAACTGCCTCAGATTTATAGGGCCTTTGACCCTTTGAGATGCAGGGGCAAGCTTGTCTGCTTGTGCTAGGGTCGCTATAATAGTTCTGCGTGGACAATTTCTGAGCTGATGTTCTGTAGACCCACACTGTAGGCAAGCACCAGTCACTCGCCAACACTCCCCCTTGTACAACTTCTGGCAATGTGGACAGGTAGAAGATATTGAGGCTAATCCCCTGAACACCATCCCTAGAAAGCTGCCCACTGATGGTGTGGACTGACCTCTCCTAAGTGTGAACTGTGGTCTGGGCCCCTGGGACTGGCCTTGACCCTGAGTAGGTGGACCTCTGAACTTTTTTCCAGGTGCAGAGGATGAACTGGACTGACTTGGACCCCTCTTCTGCTTTCTATCCCTTCTATTCTGCTCATTAATTCTGACTTTTTCAACCTTTAAAGTAGCTTCAACTAATTTTGTAAAGTTCATAATTCCCAATGCAGTGATCATTATTTTAATATTATCATTTAGCCCCTCTTCAAACCTCCTACACCTTTCAGCCTCATTGGGGACTATTTCCCTTCCATAGCAGCTCAATCTGATAAATTCATTTTCATACTCCGCCACGGACAACTGCCTTTGCCTCGAACTGATGAATTCTCTTCTTCTTTCTTCCAAATATACACCGCCCACATACTTCTTTTTGAATTATATGAGGAAAAACTCCTAAGTAATATGATCGGGTTACACCTCACTGGATTCTGTGTCCCACCACTGATAGGCATCGTCTTGGAGCAGGGACACAACATCCTCCAATTTCTGTTCTGGGGTGCAATGGAGTTGCTTTAATACCCTTACGGTTCATTCTAGCCAATTCTCAGCTACCACTGAGTCATCTTCTTTTTTACCCATAAAATCCATAGCTCCAAATTTTCTAAGCTTTTCTAAATGTGACTTCTGCTGTGGAGGTGGTGGCGGTGGCATAACTCCAGCCATTTGCTAAAACATGGCCTGTGGAGGCTGTACAAGCACTTTTGGTGCTGGTGGAGCAGGTTCCCCCTGCCTCCAGCTTCAACCACTGGTGGAGCATGACTCTCTACCTCCTCATTGACCGCTCTTTGTGATGTGGGGTCCATATCCTAATCAAAATAAGAAAATAAACAGATTTGCATTAGTGTCACCTTGACTATTACAAATGCAATGCATGATATGGACTCTATCTAGACCTAGAAACGCCTAAACCGTGCTCTGATACCACTAAATGTGATACCCCTTGCCTATCTACAGTGTAGCCAAGCAAAACATGCCACACAGGGTTCCAGAGCACTTCCTTTACCTTATTTCTTTATCATTCTTGATTGTATTAATTAAAAAGACTTTTATGTAAAATTCAAATATATAAGTCCTTTAAAAAAAAGAAATTTTGATTAACTTAAATTTTAGCAAATTTTATAAAAAATCCAGCAGAGTGCCGGCTGTAAATTGGGAAAAAAAATTCTTCTGAACTTGTTAAAAGACACTCCCAATAATTGTTCAAATCCACAACTCCAAATATGTCATCAATTCTCAACAAATTCTCATCAATTTTTCAAACTTTCTAATCATTCAATTCACCTCATATTTATACTCAAATCATGAATAAATACTCAAATTTTATTTATGAACATAATTTAAAAATAATTTCATTAATACATAATCACATAAGTCTCATTATACATGATAAAATAAAAGTTTAATTACAAAATTTACAAAAATACAAAACACAAATCACAAAATGTAGCCTAGCATCCTACCAATGCACTGTAGCTGAGAGGTGACACAGGACACTAGCAGATTTGACTCTCACCCTGACTGAGGTCTACTGGGATCGCACTCCGTATCTCCAGTACCTACGCGAGGCAAAAGCAATGAGCTAAGCAATACTGCTTAGTAGTGCTAATAATAAAATAAAAAGAGCTAAAATAAAATAAACATGCAGAGTATATGCTGATTTTTCATACGGATAAGTTTCTAGTACTTATTTGTAGTATTATTAATTTGGTACTTTTTTATATCAATTATTTGATTAAAATTTATCAATCTTTATTTTGGTTACACAAGTAACCTATACTAGTTGACTGGACTGGATAAATGGGTAAATTAGCATTGGGTACCAAGTACCTCGGGCCGTTACACCATCGGTCACAAAGTGTCTCCCCGTGTGCAATAGAATAGCTGATAAGCTGTCACAGTAATCGGGCACAAGGCCAAGTATCATAATAGTATCAGAATGGCTAAAAGCCATAAAATCACAGAATGGTCACTTAAGCCATAAATCACAGAATGGCATGATGCCATATGCAGTACTACTATCAGAACCCTATTGACATGCCAACCTATCCAAACCAATCACATTAGGCCTAGTAGGGCATATTACAAGTTTAAATGTGACATTCTTTGCAATTGAAGTTTAATAGTTACTATTCATCCAATTAGTCAACTAAAATGTTGACTTTTTAATAGACAATAGGTATATTAGTTCTAATATCACCAATATACCACATTTTGTATTCTAAATTTGTTGGCATTGGTTGCCAATACCATTTCAAAGCTTAATGTTTGTTATTTACAATTTTCAGATTTTATGCCTTAAGTTTACTGTTCCATTGTCATTACTACAGAGAAACTTAACAAAATTCTCTTCATGAAAGTTGTTCATTTATGTGTCTTCTTTAATTCTCTTTTTGAATCACTCCATTTGGAGTTTTCTAGCTCAAGATATGCTAATTTTAGCAAGGCTGGCCAGATTGGTATCCACCCAGAATTTCTAGGCAGAATCCCATTCTGGCAGCTTAGTGTCCTGATTTTTGGTGGGCAATTTCTCTAAGTTTTGGTTAAAATTTGGAGTTATTTTCTTCATGAAATTTGTCCTAAATTGTCTAAGCTTTCCATTGATATAAATTTCAGGTCAACTGGACTTTTCTACACTGAGTTATGACCAAATGAGCAAATACTGTTCACTTGGTCATTTTTTCCTAGCGCAGAATGTGTGTTACCCGAATTAGGTCAATTTTTAGGTCATTCTATTGTGGTTTTCCGAGCAAGGTTTCTTCATCAATGTTGGGCCATTATGTGTCTAATTTCATCTCTAATTGGCCTTGAACTAATTGGAGTTACATAGCTTGAGTTATAACCCCATAAGCACACTAGACTCAAAGGGTCCAGAATGCACTCATGAGGCAGCCCAACCTTTCTACTAATTGCTGTCACAATTCACTCCAATTTTTGTTCAAACTATACCAAATGGTCACTAATTGACCATTACAACATCAATTTGTGCTCAATTGCAACATTCCCCAATTTTGAGTTTCAAACCCTAGCCTTAAATTTCCAAAGTTTCCAATTCATGCATTAAACTTACAATTTAATGTTCAATTACTCAATTCATATCAAGGGCAGCTAGCATACTACTTTATTTCAAAGAAATTCATCAAACCTTAACTATCCTTAGGCTGTCGAAATTTGGGGGGAAGCATACAAAGGATTCTTATGCAATTTTCTTACAATTTCCTACTTAATTTATGTACCTAACTATAAAATAAGAGAGAGAGAGGGATGAATTGGTAACTAACCTTAATTGAGTCCCAACTTGAGATTGTAATTCTTCTCAATTTCTTCTTCAAATTGCTACCTCAAGCTTGCCCTAGTGGTAAGGGTCAATTTTTGTGAAATACTGTTCATTTGGTCATTTTGCCCAGCGCAGAATGTGTGCTACCCGGATTAGGTCAATTTTTATGTCATTCTATTGTGGTTTTACGGGCAAGGTTTCTTCATCAAAGTTGGGCCATTATGTGTCTAATTTCATCTCTAATTTTCCTTGAACCAATTGGAGTTACATAGCTTGAGTTATAACCCCATAAGCACATTGGACTCAAAGGGTCCAGAATTCACTCATGAGGCAGCCCAACCTTTCTCCCAATTGATGTCACAATTCACTCCAATTTTTGTTCAAACTGCACCAAATGGTCACTAATTGAGCATTACAACATCAATTTGTGCTCAATTGCAACATTCCCCAATTTTGAGTTTCAAACCCTAGCCCTAAATTTCCAAAGTCTCTAATTCATGCATTTAACTTACAATTTAATGTTCAATTACTCAATTCATATCAAAGGCAGCTAGCATACTACTTTAATTCAAAGAAATTCATCAAACCTTAACTATCCCTAGGCTGTCGAAATTTGGGGGGAAGCATACAAAGGATTCTCATGCAATTTTCTTACAATTTCCTACTAAATTTATGTACCTAACTATAAAATAAGAGAGAGAGGGATGAATTGGTCACTAACCTTAATTGAGTCCCAACTTGAGATTATAATTCTTCTCAATTTCTTCTTCAAATTGCTACCTCAAGCTTGCTCTAGTGGTAAGGGCCAATTTTTGTGAAATACTGTTCATTTGGTCATTTTGCCCAGCGCAGAATGTGTGTTACCCGGATTAGGTCAATTTTTAGGTCATTCTATTATGGTTTTATGGGCAAGGTTTCTTCATCAAAGTTGGGCCATTATGTGTCTAATTTCATCTCTAATTTTCCTTGAACCAATTGGAGTTACATAGCTTTAGTTATAACCCCATAAGCACACTGGACTCAAAGGGTCCAGAATGCACTCATGAGACAGCCCAACCTTTCACCCAATTGATGTCACAATTCACTCCAATTTTTGTTCAAACTACACCAAATGGTCACTAATTGACCATTACAACTTCAATTTGTGCTCAATTACAAAATTCCCTAATTTTGAGTTTCAAACCCTAGCCCTAAATTTCCAAATTCTCTAATTCATGCATTAAACTTACAATTTAATGTTCAATTACTCAATTCGTATCAAGGGCAGCCAACATATTACTTTACTTCAAAGAAATTCATCAAACCTTAACTATCCCTAGGCTGTCAAAATTTGGGGGGAAGCATATAAAGGATTCTCATGCAATTTTCTTACAATTTCCTACTTAATTTATGTACCTAACTATAAAATATAAGAGAGAGGGATGAATTGGTCACTAACCTTAATTGAGTCCCAACTTGAGATTATAATTCTTCTCAATTTCTTCTTCAAATTGCTACCTCAAGCTTTCTCTAGTGGTAAGGGTCAATTTTTGTGAAATACTGTTCATTTGGTCATTTTGCCCAGCGCAGATTGTGTGTTACCCGGATTAGGTCAATTTTTAGGTCATTCTATTGTGGTTTTATGGGCAAGATTTCTTCATCAAAGTTGGGCCATTATGAGTCTAATTTCATCTCTAATTGGCCTTGAACCAATTGGAGTTACATAGCTTGAGTTATAACCCTATAAGCACACTAGACTCAAAGGGTCCATAATGCACTCATGAGGCAGCCCAACCTTTCTCCTAATTGATGTCACAATTCACTCCAATTTTTGTTCAAACTACACCAAATGGTCACTAATTGACCATTACAACATCAATTTGTGCTCAATTGAAACATTCCCCAATTTTGAGTTTCAAAACCTAGCCCTAAATTTCCAAAGTCTCCAATTCATGCATTAAACTTACAATTTAATGTTCAATTACTCAATTCATATCAAGGGCAGCTAGCATACTACTTTAATTCAAAGAAATTCATCAAACCTTAACTATCCTTATGCTGTCGAAATTTGGGGGGAAGTATACAAAGGATTCTCATGCAATTTTCTTACAATTTCCTACTTAATTTATGTACCTAACTATGAAATAAAAGAGAGAGAGGGATGAATTGGTCACTAACCTTAATTGAGTCCCAACTTGAGATTGTAATTCTTCTCAATTTCTTCTTCAAATTGCTGCCTCAAGCTTGCTCTAGTGGTAAGGGTCAATTTTTGTGAAGACGAGATGAGGTTTTGTAGTGGTTTTAGGTGGAAATCAAGTTGGAAAAAGTATTTCAATGGAGGATGAGAAGAGAGGGTCTCGGCTGGCTGAAAACAGGGGAGGAAGACAACACATTTTTATTCAATTTTATCCTCTTTTAATTGTTTTAATGTGTGCTTATTGAGTTCTAATTGGCTAACCACTTTTTATTGCATCATGATGATGTAATAATTGAGTTTTTAATTTCATTTTATTTTGTTTTTCTTTCTTTTCTCTTTTACATATTTTTAATAATTTTTTTTCAATATTTATTCACATTTTATGTTATATAATATATTTACTTAGTTGAACAAGTTGGTCAAAAATTGTTTCTGAAGACAAAATGACCAAAATGCCCTTCGTTTTGCTTAACAGACTAAAATTGTCTGTGTCAATCTAAAAATTTTTCTAAACATTTTCTTGGTATTCTAATGCCATCAAAACCTCAATGACTCTTCTTTGGAGTCTCAAAAATTATTTCACGGAATTTCTCTCGGGTTTAGGGCTACTAGCTGTGAAAACAGCAACTTCCCATTAGGTCATCCATAGCTAGGGCACCGGCTCATTTAACTTGGTTGTATTTTATTTATAAAATTTTTCCTAGATTTTTCCTATCATTATTTGAGTTATTTATGACTCCTCACTCTAGTCTAAATATAGTTCCAGACATTCTGGCTGTCCGAACCGACACGGGTCACCGGAACATTGGAATGTATGGACTTGCTATAGTGAGGGTGTTACAACTGGTCCTATGGTCACTTCCCAATGAGGTTATCCATCACTAGGGCTTGAGCTCATTTAACCGATTTACATACCACTTCTTTTATTTTTCTACAACCTTACTTGATCTTCATTAAATTAAATTATGACTCCTCACTCTAATTTAAGTGTGGTTTCAGACATTCTAGCCATTCGAACAAATGTTAATTTCCAAAATAGTAGAATATTTGGAACTACCAGAAGTGAGCATGTTACATGTATTTTATTAAATACAAATACTCATACCTAGATTTATCATCAACAAAGGTGCTGAAGTTGTGATAACCACTTCTTGCTATTTTTTTAAATGGGCCACATACATCACTATGTACCAACTCTAAAATATTTTCAGCCCTTAAACCTTGTCCAACAAAGGGAGATTTAGTCATTTTGTCTTGAAGGCAGGATTCATAAGTTGGAGTAGAGTTAGAACCCAAAGAAGATAAAATCCCTATTTTCTCCAATTTTGCAATCCTATCTCCTGCAACATGACTTAATCTTAAATGCTAAAGATGTTTTATACTAGAGTTGGATTTAATTATGGCATTAAATTCAATTTGATTACTTGCATTGGTTTTGTGTTGATTATTATTATCCAAATAATAAAGACCATCATGTAAATAACCCATGCCAACAATTTTATTTCTAAAATAAACATTGCAAACATAATTCATGAATTGAAATGCATATCCATTATAGTCAAACTAGATATAAAAATGATATTTTTAAAAGCATCAGGTACATATAATACATAATCGGAATAGAAAACATGTTCAGATAAATACAAAGATTTAGACCCTATAACTAAGGCTATAACTGTTGCTCCATTGCCAATTCTAAGTCTAACATCTTATGCCTGCAAGTTGCTAATGCTTGCCAGTTCCTGCATCTCAAAACATATGTGAGAACTTGCACCAATTTCTAAAACCCAAGCTATAGATAAACTAGGAGTATCATGTGACGCCCCTTACCCGTCTATAGTGTAGCCGAGTAAAGCGTGCTACATTCGGTGTTGGAGTACCCTATCTTATCTTGTCCTGTCCATTATTAATTTTATACTTCATAGAAAACCTGTGGTAAAATTTTTTTTATCATAAATTATTTATGTGAAAACTCGGGCAGAGCCTCCTCTGTTTTATTAGCATCTGGCGGGTTCCAATATTTACCTATTAAAAATAATTTCATATCTATCTCATATTTTCATATGTCATATCATTTACAACTTTTCATGTAATTTCAAGAAAATAATATAACTCATTCACATGAAAACTTATATACAAAAGCTCACAGCTTTACTTACAATTTAAAATATAATTACAATTTATTTACAATGTTCAAAATGAGTTACACTGTATCTACTTATGTACAATAAATCAAAATACAAAATCTAATAATATGGGCCCTACCAAAATAAATACTGCTGAGGTGACTGGCAGACACTATCAGATCTAGTCAATCTCTGTCAGGGCACTACTGCTGCGGTTGCTACTGTGACTATGTCTGGTCTCCAACACTTACGCGATGGAAAACCAACGCGCTAAGCGAATTACATAGTGATGCATAACTTTAAAGAAAAATAACTAAATAATTAAAAATAATTATTCTAAACAAATTTCATAAATTCTAAGTCTTTACATATTTATTTAACTTTGTGATCAATTTATTTATCAGGATCTTATCTGTGCATTTATTTCATTTTCAATCTATTTAAAATCATATCAGTTGCCAAGTAACCTATAACAGACTATAAAAGCTGAGTACATGGGAGTATACTGGTTAAACATCCATATGTCTACCCTATATACAACTGTCATGTCAAGCATAAGGCCAGCAGGTAGGCTTTTAAAGCCAGAAATGAAATTAGGCACAATGGCCAATGGGCAGGCATATATCCAGTAGAACAATCATATCAAATATATTTTATCGATCAATAATCATTTATGTAGGCAGTACTGCCATCAGTAGTCCCTAATTGGTATACCAATCGATCCAAACTATATACATAAGCCTAAGTTTACTTTGGGCAATTAAGCATTATCAATTACTTATTAGAAATTTAATGTCAAGTTATAGTGGCAAAGTGGGTCCCACATATCTATTTCATGTAATTTAGTGTTTAGCAACATATTAGGATTAAAACCCTACCATAAAATAATTTGTCTTATGACCCTTTCTTTAGGTTCAGTTTTAATATCTTAAATTTACCTATCAATTTGATCAATTTGTGGCCACTATTTGGCCATACTTCCTTCATAGAAGTTGTTCCTCTATGTCTTTTCTTTGTTTCCCTTTTTGAATCATGTCATTTGGACTTCTAGAACTCACATTATGGTCAAATAACCATAACTGGTTCATTTCATAATTCTGGATCCTTAGCTAGGCAGATTTTCAAGTTACACTTTATCAATTTAATTGAATAGGAAGAAGCCTCTTTTAGCCTAGTGTTCTTCATAAAGATTGTTGCCCTATTTCTTATAGTCACTCAGAATTTTGGATTGCAATTTTTCAAGTTTTGTGGAATTACTTATAGCCAAATAACTGGCCTGGACTCCTATACCCTGTGCCAACAGGATTCCAGTTTAGGTCAGTGACTTTGACTCAACCTTTAGGGTTCTTACATTCATAATTTGAGGAAAGTGTCTAAAACAAAGTTGGTGCCCTATTTCTTAGGTTTCCAGAACAATATCGCTCGTCCCAATTGGAGTTTTCTAGTGGAAGATATGAGTTGAAGACTGTTCTAGGGTCAAGTGGTCACTTAGGCAATATCTAGAATTTGCATTCTAATTTGACCTAGCCAATTGACCTAGTTCCCTTGATTTTTGGATTTTGGTCAAGATACCAATATTGTATATTTATGTCTTGTGGAAATTTTTCCACTAGTTTCATTGCATTTGGATTTCTGTAGACCAAGTTATGGCCTTTTTGCCAAAACTGGTCAGGTAAGCCTATGTCTAACAATTTCTAGGCATTATGGTTCTGGACAGTTTTGTGACTTAAATTGGACCAACAATTTGGTTTTCTTAGAGACATTTTTGGGTTCTTTGTCCTTCATGATAGTTGTAGCCCTATGTCTAAGCTTTCCAATGGTATAAAATTCAGGTCATTTGGACCTGTCTAGAGGGAGTTATGGCCAAATGAATATGTACTGTTTATTTGGTCATTTTTCTGGGTTCACTATATGGTCAGCTAGATTAAGACAACAATTTGGTCAAGTTATGGAGAGAATTTGGGCATGGTTTCTCCATGAAAAATGGAGCATTTTGGGTCTAGTTTCATCTTCAAATGGCCTCATACCAATTGGAGAAACACAAATTCATTCATGGCTTAAAACATTCACTGAATTACAAAGTCTCAAACCTGCATGGAAAATGTACACTTCCAAATTTCATTTCCTCTAGCTCTCAAACTACAAATTGACATTCATTGCACTTCTAAACCTCATTAATTCATCTTAACAAAGTCAAATTCTAGCAATTATACAAAGTCTCCAATATTTAGGTCAAAATCCTAACTCTAATTTGTCAATCACAATATACACATGCAATCACATTTCTAACACATACAACTTCATCTACTTATCCATCAACATCACTACTTACCATTTTCATGCATGAATTTATCAATCTCCCATATTTTCCAAGGCTATCGAAATGAGGGTTCCAAAGTTTCTTATCATTTGCTTTCAATTTCATGTTATACTTACTCATTTCAACCTCAATTCAAGATTTAACAAAGGAAGGAAAAGAAAACATGCACTAACCTTTAATGGCTATTTCTCAACCTTATGAAAACTTCAAGATTCCTCTTTTCCTTTGCAGCCTCGAGCTTCCTTAAGGTGTGGGGATGAATTTTAATGAAGGAACTTGTGAAGATTATGGTGAGAATGGAAGGGATTTTAAGCTTGGAAGAAGAATTCATATAGGAAGAATGGGGAACTAGGTTTCAGCTATGGGAGATGAAATGAGGAAGAAGATGACATTTAGTGGATTAAGTTTGTCACCTTATGGCTATTTATACCCCACTAAAATTTGTTTATTAATTATATACCCCACTAAAACTATATACATAAGCCTAGGTTTACCTTGGGCAATTAAGCATTATCAATTACTTATTAGAAATTTAATGCCAAGTTGTAGTGGCAAAGTGGGTTCCACATACCTATTTCATATAATTTAGTTTTTAGCAACATATTAGGATTAAAACCCTACCATAAAATAATTTGTCTTGTGAATCTTTCTTTAGGTTCAGTTTTAATGTCTTAAATTTACCTATCAATTTGATCATTTTATGGCCACTATTTGGCCATACTTCCTTCATGGAAGTTGTTCCTCTATGTCCTTTCTTTGTTTTCTTTTTTGAATCATATCATTTGGACTTCTAGAACTCAAGTTATGGTCAAATAACCATAACTAGTTCATTTCCTAATTCTGGATCCTTAGCTAGGCAGATTTTGAAGTTACACTTTATCAATTTAATTGAACTGGATGAAGCCTCTTTTAGGCCTAGTGTTCTTCATAGAGATTGTTTACCTATTTCTTACAGTCACTCAGATTTTTTGATTTGCAATTTTTCAAGTTTTTTGGAATTACTTATAGCCAAATAACTGGCTTGGACTCCTGTACCCTGTGCCAACAGGATTCCAGTTTAGGTCAGTGACTTTGACTCAACCTTTAGGGTTCTTACATTCATAATTTGAGAAAAGTGTCTAAAATAAAGTTGGAGCCCTATTTCTTAGGTTTCCATAACAATATGGCTCATCCCAATTGGAGTTTTCTAGTGGAAGATTTGATTTGAAGACTGTTCTGGGGTCAAGTTGTCACTTAGGCAATATCCAGAATTTGCATACTAATTTGACCTAGCCAATTGACCTAGTTCTCTTGATTTTTGGATTTTGGTCAAGATACCAATATTGTAGATTTATGTCTTGTGGAAAATTTTCCACTAGTTTCATTGCATTTAGATTTCTTGTAACACCCTCCCAGTAGCAACTCCGTACATTCTACTGCTTTGGTGACCAGTGTCGGTCCGGACAGCTAGAACGTCCGGAAAAATATTTAAACTAAAGTGAGGAACTATAATTAACTCAAATATTAATAAGAAAAATTTAGTAAAAATTTTAGAAATGAAATACAACCAAGTTAAATGAGCCGATGCCCAAGCGATGGGTAACCCAGTGGGAAGTTGCGGTTCTCGCAACTAGGAGCCCTAGACCCGAGAGAAAATTCATAAAATAATTTTTGGGACTCCAGAGAAGGGTCATTGAGGTTCCTATGGCATTAGAATGCCAAGAAAATATTTAGAAAAATTTTTCAATCGGTACAGACAATTTTGGCCCGTTGAGCCAAACGGAGGGCATTTTGGTCATTTCACCTTCGGAGGTGATTTTTGGCCGACTTGTCCAGTTGAGTAAATAATTATTATGATCTAAAATATAAATAAATATTGCTAAAAATTAAATTGAAAATGAGTAGAGAAAAGAAGAAAAGAAAATGAAAGAAAAACCTAAATATGACATCACATGATGTCATTTGGAAGGCTTCCACCAATCACAACTCAACAAGCCAAATTAAAAAGAGATAAAATGACAAAAAATGAAAACAATTTCTGCAATTCCACATCTTCTTCAGCCGTTTCTCTCTTCCCTCTCCCTTCACCATTGTTATTCCAAACTTCTCACTAGAAATTCTCTTGAAAAATCACCATAAAACCTTTAGTCTTCTTCACAAAAACTTGATTTTACCTCTTGGGAAAGTGTTTGGCTGCCAAGAAAATTAAAGAAAGTGAAGGAAATTGAAGGGAAAATTCTGCCCTCCTAAGGTTAGTGCCCAATTTATTCTCTCTCACTCAATTCATGTTTAAGGACATGATTTAAGTTGAAATTGTAAGTTTAATGCATAACTTAAACTTTGACAACTTGGAGACTTGACCAAAATTAGGGTTTGCTTATGAAATTGTTAAAGAACATTCTAATGGTCAATTAGTGACCATTTGAGGTAAATTGACCATAATTTGAAGTCCATTAGAGTGTTACAAAGTGTTTTGGTAGGCGCCTAGTGACAAGCGTGAGGAGGCTGTGAGTCCAGCCTGTTTGGACTGCCATATCTTTGGCTGTGTTGGTCCAATTGGTGTTTGTCCAATTGGACATGAAACTAGGCTTATAATGGCACATTTTTTCTGAAGAAACCATGCCTAAAAGACAAAAGCAAGAGGACCAAAAGTTGACCCCAATCCGGATACCCTGCAACAGCACCTGCAGAAATGACCAAATGAATAGTAACTGTTCATTTAGCCATAACTCACTGTAGAAATGGTCAATTGACCTGAAATTTTTACAGAAACAAGTTAAGACATAGACAAACAACTTTCATGAAGAAACCTACCCCAAATTATGGCCAGAACCTATTCAAAAATGCAATCACAGTCACTGTTCATGGTACTGTAGATTTGGTAATTCTGCAGTTTTGGAAATCCGGCCAGCTGTGGTTTTTGGACTATATCTGGAGCTACAAAACTCCAAATGGAGTGATTCAAATGAAATTCAACTAGACAAAATAAGGAACAACTTTCATGTTTGTCATTTCTTCAAATTCCCACTCTAACAGTGCTTAATAGAACAGTAAACTTAGGCTTCAAAAACTGAAATTTCTGCCCTCTTGGTTTTAAGTTAGAAATGGTAATGGTGACCAATTCCAACAAGTTTTAAATACAAAATGTGGTATGTTGGGAGTGTCAAAACCAATGTACCTAATTTCTACCTAAAAGTCAACATTTTTGTTGACCAAAGAGGTGAATAGTGACACCGAAACTTGAAATTCACAAAGTGAAGAATTTAAAAGTTCCAAATGCCCTAGTATACCTAACAAGATTGGTTTGGATAGTTTGGCATGCCAATAGGGTTCAGTTAGCAGTACTGCATATGGCAATATGCCATTCTGTGATTTCATGGCTTTTAGCCATTCTGACCTTGCATTGAGATTTGGCCTTATGCCTGAGATTATTTACAGCTTGGTAGTTACATTGTTGCCTGCCGGGAGATGCATATGTGACCGATGGTGTGACGGCCCAAGGTACTAGATACCCAGTGCCAGTTTACCCGTTATCCAGTCCAGTCGTCTAGTATAGGTTACTTGGGGCAACCAAATGAATAAAAGTGAACAAAGTAAATGATATATAAATACCAAACAAATAAAACATATACATTCGTTACATATTTATTTCTTGCTATTTCTTTTATTTTATTATTGCACCGCTAAGCATTATTGCTTAGCGCGTTGCTTTTGCCACGCGTAGGTTCTGGAGATACAGATCGTGAGCCCAGTAGACCGCAGACTGGGTGAGTCCATTCTGCAATTCTGCACAGTGTCCATGTCACCTCAACTTCTGCAGTGCATTGGTAGGACACTAGGTGTCATTTTGACATTTTGTAATTAATTTTGATTTTCTCATATGTAATTAAACTTGTGTAATGTATATTGATGTTCATGTAAATTATGAAAATTGTATTTGTGAATGGAAAAGTAAATATCTATTTGTGATTTATACTTGATTATCACATGTGATGAATGATTGAGAACTGAAATTGAGAAATGTTGTTGAGATCTTGATATTGAGACTTTATTGATGAATTGAAGTTGGGATTGTTTGGAAATTATTTGGAAGTGTTTTTAACAGGTTCCGAAGAACTGTTTTCTCCATTTTTAGCCAGTATTCTGCCGAATTTTCTATAAAATTTCCGGAACCTCAAATAAATTATAATTTCAATAAATGAACTATATTTCACAAACTATATTCAAAACTATGACAAAAAAAAAATTAATTAAGGCAAAATAGAGTGTGCCGGTACACCATGTGACATAGCTTACTCGGATACACTGTAGCCGGGCAAGGGGTGTCACATTTCTATAGACCAAGTTATGGCCTTTTTGCCAAAACTAGTCAGATAAGCCTATGTCTAACAATTTCTGGACAATATGGTTCTGGACAGTTTTGTGACTTAAATTGAACCAACAATTTGGTTTGCTTAGAGACATTTTTGGGCTCTTTGTCCTTCATGATAGTTGTAGTCCTATGTTTAAGCTTTCCAATGGTATAAAATTTAGGTCATTTGGACCTGTCTAGAGGGAGTTATGGCTAAATGAATATGTACTGTTCATTTGGTAATTTTTCTGGGTTCACTATATGATCAGCCAGATTAGGACAACAATTTGATCAAGTAATGGACAAAATTTGGGCATGGTGTAACACCCCCGTTGCATAGCCTGGTAGATTTCACTGTTCTGGTGACCGGTGTCGGTCCGGACAATTATTGGGATTAGAGCCACACTTAAGACAATTTGAGAAGCCATAAACACAAATAATTAGTAATGTTTAATTAGTTAACTATAAATAAGAAAAACAGAACATAAGAGGTTAAACGAGCCGAGAGTCACAGCGATGAGTGACCTCCTCGGGAACGACTGCGAAGTCGTTTTAAACTCAAATTTCGAACCGTAAAAAGTGACGCTGCGGTCCTTAGGACCCTTATGAACACAGTGGAAAAGAGAAAATCACGAAAAAGAACTGTTAAGTCAGTCAAATAATTAGGTTAGGGAGCCGGAAGAAATATTGGATTATTTGCAAACCGGGATGATCCGGCGAGGGGCAATTTGGTCAATTGACCCCGAGAGCTGACTCCTGACATAACTGTCAAATAAAATCAGAGAAAAGAAAATTTAGGAATCGACAATAGAATTAAAGAACTAATAGAAAAATAAATAGAAAAAAAAAAGAAAAGGAAAGAAGATGGAAAAGTCAAAGTTGATGACATCATGAATGATGTCATAAACAAATTAATTTAGTGAATTATTAAATTGGGATTTGTGGTCTTCCATAAGATAAAGAAAAGAAAAGGAAAAAAATAAAAATAAAACACAAATCTTCTTCTCCCAAAACGTCACTCTCTCTCCCTCACCCTCTCCCTCTCCACAAACTCCATTAAAGCTCAATTTTGAGCTTGAAAATCATAAGATTTCACAATAGAAAAATTAGCCACCATAGTTAAAGCTTATCTAGGCAACTTGAGAAGAGGATTGAGCAAGAAAGAAAGAAGGAAATTTTGAAGGAAAGGAGGAAGAAAATTGCTACACAAAGGTTAGTATGCTAAACTCTTCATTTATCCATTCAAATGCACATGTGATGGTTGAAAGTGAGCTTAGAACTTGATTAAATGAAACAAACATGGGAGAATGACCATTGCTAAAATTTGGGCAGCTTGATAGGAGTATGAATTACATGAAATTGATGCATTAGAAGGAGTTTAAAAGCTTTGATTAGTTGACTGGTTAAGGTTAAGTGCACTAGTTATGGTTAAATGCAAGAGTTAGTGAGTTTAGGGTTTCAATGCAAGGGTTTATGAACCAAAAATTGGGAAATGCATAAATGGCATATTTGACCTATTGTGAAATGAAATAATGATCAATTAGGACCAAAGAAAGTGTATGGGAATGGTGGAAAATTTAGCTAAATTCGTAGGTCAATGGTCATGCTGCTGGCAGCATGACCAAACCCACTTTGAAGGACCAAAACTCAAATTTTACAAGTCCAATTGATATGCCACAAATTGGAGATGAAAATAGACATAAAAGAGCACAATTTTCATTAAGGAACCATAGCCAAAAACTGACCAAAACTTGGTGAAACAATTGACCAAAGTGAGTTGATAGCAGGCTGCCATCGCATTAAATCGACCAAATGAACAGTAACTGTTCATTTGGTCATAACTCGAGCTAGGTAGGTCAAATTGACCTGAAATGTTACCAGAAATTAGATATGATATAGACCTAAAACTTTCATGAAGAACACCAACCCAAATTAGGCCATTAACTCATTCAAATCATTGAGCAAAGTTAAATTTACTGTACTGAGATTCTGCAGAATTTTCATTGAGCAGCAATGTTTGGATGGCTATAACTCTCTCTAGAAAACTCGGATTTAGGCGATTCTTGAACCGATGGAAACCTAAGACATAGTACAACATTTCATATGAAGAAAGTGAGACCAAATTATGAACTTAACTTGATCAAATTATTAACCAAAGTTGGACCAAAAATCTGCCAGCACCAAAATCTCAAGATGAATAAAGACACGTGAACAGTAAACTTATTTTGGCCATAACTTGAGCTACAAAACTCCGATTGAGGTGATCCAAAAATGAGAATACACTTAAGACAATAAGAAACATTTTCTATGAAGGAAGTTTTGTCAAATTCCAACAGTAGATCGACCAATGGAATAGTGCAACTTCGGAGAACCAAAACCGAAAATTGGCAATTTTGCCAAAATGACCTAAGCTTTAAACAAATGACCAAAACCAACAAGTTTGGTGACCAAAATGTGGTATGTGGGTGAAGTTGGAGTTCCCATACCCATTAAGCCTTAGAAAGTCAATAATTTGACTTGAATAGTGCAGTGAATAGTAACCCAAAATACAAAATTTCGAGAACGTCGAATTTAACACGTTAGAGCTAAGTAAATGCGAAGTTAAAATTTATTTTGGGATTTATGTTAAGTTCTAGTACTGAAACATTGTAAAATTTTGTGTTTCAGTTGAAAAGAATATCGAGAAGGAACCCGAGGAAACGAGTCGAGGTTAAGGGACGACTCGCTTGAGGTTTGTGCACAATAAACCCTATTTAAGCATTTTATCCTTGAAAATTTGATTTATTACGCATTATGAATTCATGAATTTTTGTGTTGCCACCTTGTGATCACATTGTAACTTTGGAAAATTGATTTGATTTTTGTATACAATATTTGAATGAAATGTTTGAAACGAATTTTTTATTCACACTTAGCATGACAGTTACTTATTATTTCTCCTCCATTTATGGGGTTGAGATCGTTTATTTTCCTCCCTCTCTGGCTTGCCAGTTAAGGTTGTAGATCGGATGAGTACTCATTAGCTAGCTAGCCACCTCCCTCATTGGTTTCGATTAATGGGGTTGAGATTGCTTTATCGTGGTGTACAACACGGCATTGATCGGAAATTTTGTGTCATGGCTTAAGTTGTGTACGACTTTGGCAACACTGTGTTTATGCAATTGTTTGACTAAACTGTTGTTTAATATATTATTTGACAAAATGAGTTGTTATGAGCTTTGATATTTGCGAAATGTGATTGTGAAGTATTCAAATTATGTTTCATCAATAAATGATTTATGTATCGCATTTTTAATCTTTATTGTGCACCACTGAGTATGTTTATACTCAGCGATAGTTTAATTTATTGTCGCAGATAAAAGCAAGGAGAAAGCAGAGTGAGTCATGGATTGACAAGATCTTTTTGATCCCTTTTTGTACGGGTATTGTTTTATACCCTTATGGTTATTTTGATGTAAATACTGTAATGTCATAAGTATCAATGTAAATTGAGCAGTTGTAAATAAACTATAATAATATTATTTTAGATTTTCTTCTGTAAATTTGATATTTGTACATATGGATTTTCTGCCTTATGTTTTGTGAATGGAATTATTGAACATACTGAGTTGACAAATTTGACTTGGATTGTGAAACTGTTTTGGAATGGATTGACTTGAGTTGAATTGTGAATTATTGGAGGTTGGGAGTTGTAAAATATTTTTGGAAGTGCTTTTTACAGGTCTTTGAAGAACTGGTTTCTCAAAATACAGAGGGAACTCTGTCAAAATTTTTATAAAATTTGCGGCAAAATTAAAATGGCCAAAAATATTAATTAGTTTTAATTTCAACTAAATGTTTTAAATACTTATTAGAAAATGCTCACCACTTATCAAAAATAAGAAAATTGTTTTAAAATCCTTTGTAGGGTACTTAATGAGTTATCGGTAGGTGAAGTGCGGTAGTTCATTAGGTATTCTACGGGATCATGTTATGCCTTACAGAGGGGTAAGGTGTGACATGTTTTAGTGGTATCAGAGCATGATTTTGCAATAAATTTTGACTATGCATGTGAATATTTCTCTGATAAGTACAACTGCTCAAGTGTCTTTAATTGATACATATGACATATTTACATCATGAATATGCACTAACGGAGGTCAACCTCCTTGTGTTTGGTCTCAGGAAGTAGAAAATTGTGAAAAATGGAATGGAAGAAGGAGATCATTCCGAAGAACAATCTGTTGAGGCTGAGGTTCAAGGGGAAGCCCCAGCACTCCAGAATGTGAGTGGGTCAGCCACTCCGGCTCCTGCTCCAGCACCGCAGTTTCCTGCTCAATTTATGCAGCAGATGGCTGCCTTCTTTCAGCAAATGGCGGGTAATGTGCCGCCCCAAGCTCAGATGCCAATACCTGTAGCCCAACCACAGCCCTCAGCTCGGCAGTATGAAAAATTGATGAAATTTGGGGCCACTGAGTTTAAAGGCACTGTGGATCCACTGGAAGCAGAACAGTGGTTGGAAAGAATGGAACGGGTTTTTAGAAAGCTGCAGTGTACAGAAGAAATGAAGTTTGAGTATTCTGTCTCCTTATTACAAGGGGATGCCTATGAATGGTGGAAGACCATCCCCCACAGCCTGGTGGAGCCACCTGTGTTAACCTGGTCAGACTTCTTGAGGGAGTTCCGACAGAAATGGGTTCCCGATGCATATGTGGACATGAAGTTGCAAGAATTCTTGAGTTTGAAACAAGGGAACCGAACTGTAGCAGAATATGAGAGAGATTTTTCAAGACTAAGCCACTATGCTGGAAGCTTAGTCTCCACCCCCAGAGACAGATGCAAGAGGTTTGAGTCCGAGCTAAGGCAGAGTCTGAGAATGCAAGTTGTGGGATTCAGACATCAGAATTTTGCTGAATTGATCTCACAAGCCTTGGAATTAGAAAGGATAGAATCTGAAGGGGCAGTGAAGAAGGGTTCACAAGAGAAAGAGAAATCAAAAGATTCGAACAAACATCCGAAGTGGTTCAGGAAGAGGAAACAGTGTGGGGGATCTAGCTCCCGCAGAGGCAGAGGCAGATTTTCTGGCCAAAGACCACCCCGGTCTGGTCAGCAGACCCAGCAGGCACCCCGAGGATCTCTATCGGTCCGGCAGTGTGAAACGTGTGGTAGAACTCATGGTGGGGTTTGTTACAGAGCTACTGGTGCGTGTTTTAACTGTGGAGGGAGCGGACATTTCGCTAAGGATTGCACTAGTCCGCGCCGGTCTGGGTCTTTCACTACATCTGAAGGATCAGCTCAAGTCTCTGCACCTGCAGGGTCACGCCACCGCTAGAGGCGAGGCAGAGGTAGGGGTCCTGGTAACACCCCGGAAGTCGAGCATCGTTAACCAGCCAACACCCAGTGGCGCACCAGTCAGAGTGTATACCATGCGCCAGAGGGAGGAAGCTGAAACATCAGATGTTGTAGCTGGTACTTTCTCCATCCTTGACCAAGATGTGTATGTGTTATTTGATCCTGGCTCCACACATTCGTATGTTAGTGCTAGTGTGATGTGTTCTACTGCTATTCAGTGTGTACCAATGGACTATGATGTGTTAGTAACTAGTCCATTAGGCCAGGAGGTCAGGGTAAATAGGCTATATAGAGATTGTCCTTTGGTGATCCAAGGACACACTTTTCTGTCTGATTTAATTGAAATGCCCTTCAGAGATTATGACATTATCTTGGGCATGGATTGGTTAGCCAGGCATCACGCCATGATTGGATCAGAGATCAAGACAGTCACTTTTGGTCTCCCTCAGTATGGTGATGTAGTAATACATGGGGAGAGGCAGTTATTGCCTTCAAACATCATTTCAGCTGCACTGGCTAGAAAAATGATTAGAAAAGGGTGTGAGGCGTACTTGGCACATGTGATAGACACCCAAGTGGGGAGTCCAGCACTGAAGGACATTCCTACTGTATGTGACTTTCCGGATGTATTTCCTGATGAATTGCCAGGATTACCTCCAGAAAGAGAAGTGCAGTTTGAAATTGATGTTATGCCTGGTGTGGACCCAATCTCCATAACGCCATACAGAATGGCACCAGCAGAACTAAAAGAATTGAAAGTGCAGTTGCAAGAGTTGCTTGATAAGGGCTTCATTCGCCCTAGTGTGTCACCTTGGGGAGCGCCAGTATTATTTGTAAAGAAGAAGGATGGCACTCTCCGGTTATGCATTGACTATCGGCAGTTGAATAAGGTGACAATAAAGAACAGATACCCATTGCCCCGCATTGATGACTTGTTTGATCAATTGAGGGGTGCAGCTGTATTCTCCAAGATTGACCTGAGATCAGGTTATTATCAGCTGAAAGTACAAGAGCAGAGTATTTCTAAAACTGCCTTCAGAACCCGTTATGGCCATTATGAATTCCTAGTCATGCCATTCGGGTTAACCAATGCTCCGGCTGCTTTTATGGATCTGATGAACACTATTTTCAGACCATACCTCGACCAATTTGTGGTGGTATTTATCGATGATATATTAGTCTATTCGAGGAATGCAGAAGAGCATGATAGACATCTGCGGATTGTACTGCAAACTTTGAGGGAGAAACAGCTATATGCCAAATTGTCGAAGTGTGAATTTTGGCTGAAGGAGATATCCTTTTTGGGGCATGTAGTATCAGAAGAGGGCATTAAGGTAGATCCTAGCAAGATTGAAGCTGTCCTTAATTGGAAGCCACCCAGAAATATCACAGAGATTCGCATTTTAAGTTAATTTGGATACTACCGTCGATTTGTGAAGGGATTCTCCATGTTGGCATCTCCATTGACCAAGCTGCTTAGAAAGGATGTGAAATTTCAGTGGACGGACAAATGCCAGCAAAGTTTTGATGAATTGAAAAGATGTTTGACAGAGGCTCCAGTCCTGACTTTACCTACTCCGGGTAAAGAGTACACAGTTTATAGCGATGCTTCTCACAATGGGTTAGGTTGTGTGTTGATGCAAGATCGAAATGTTATTGCCTATGCATCACGCCAGCTAAAACCGCATGAGAGGAATTATCCGACACATGATTTGGAGCTTGCAGCCATTGTGTTTGCTCTTAAGATCTGGAGACATTATTTGTATGGGGAGAAGTGTTACATTTACACAGATCATAAGAGTTTGAAGTATTTGGGCACCCAGAAAGAGTTGAATTTGAGACAGAGGAGATGGTTAGAATTGATAAAAGACTATGATTGTCTGATAGACTATCAGCCAGGGAAAGCAAATGTTGTGGCTGACGCCTTAAGTCACAAGACTATGGCAAGTCTACGGGTTACTCCTTTGTCTTTGGTACATGAGTTGAGATCATTACATGCCAGTTTAGAGATTAATGATGAGGGGCAGACAACAGTTGCATGGCATGTACAGCCAGTGTTGATTGATCATATTAAAATGGCTACTCAGAATGATTAGAAGTATCAGAAGTTGATGGAAGAAGTCCGACAGGGCAAGAAACCAGAATTCTCAATCAGAGATGATGGTTTACTGTTACACCAGGGCAGAATATGTGTTCCTAATGATGTTGATTTGAGGCAGATCATTTTGAAGGAAGCACATGAGTCTCCTTTTGCCATGCACCCTGGTGGCACAAAAATGTATAAAGGGCTAAAGGAGCATTACTGGTGGATGGCTATGAAAAGAGATGTGGCAGAGTTTGTATCCAAATGCCTAACTTGTCAGCAAGTAAAGGCAGAACATCAAGTACCCGCTGGGTTGTTACATCCACTACCAGTACTAAAATGGAAATGGGAAAGAATAACGATGGATTTTGTGATGGGACTTCCGAGGACACAGAAGAGTCATGATGCAGTTTGGGTCATTGTTGACAGACTGACTAAATCTGCTCATTTTCTGCCAGTTCGGATGGACTACAGTTTAGAAAGATTGGCCAAGTTATACATCGATGAGATTGTGAGATTGCATGGAGTGCCAGTATCCATCGTGTCAGACAGAGATCCTAGGTTCACTTCTAGATTCTGGGGTAGTCTTCAGAGAGCCCTAGGAACTAGATTGAACTTCAGTACTGCATTCCACCCACAAACAGATGGCCAGTCGGAGAGGGTAATTCAGATCTTGGAGGACATGCTACGGGGTTGTGTGATTGAGTTTGAGGGTAGTTGGGATACACACTTGCCTTTGATTGAGTTTGCTTACAACAACAGCTACCAATCAAGCATTGGGATGCCTCCATATGAAGCTTTGTATGGCAGGAAATGTAGAACCCCGTTGTGTTGGGATGACGTGGGTGAAAGAAAGATGATCGGACCCGAAATTGTTCAACGATCAAGAGAAAATCCGGGTGATCAGAGATCGACTTAAAGCTGCATCAGATCGTCAGAAGTCCTACATTGATTTGAAGAGAAGGGATATTGAGTATGCAGTGGGTGAGAAAGTTTTCCTCAAGGTTTCTCCTTGGAAGAGGATTATGAGATTTGGCAGAAAGGGAAAACTAAGTCCTCGTTTTATCGGGCCATATGAGGTTCTGGAAAGAGTGGGTCCTTTGGCATATCGGTTGGCACTACCTCCAGAGTTGGAGAAGATATATAATGTCTTCCATGTGTCCATGTTAAGGAGGTACCGATCAGACCCATCTCATGTACTACCAGTAGAAGAAATAGAAGTGAATCCAGACCTCACATATGAAGAAGAACCCATAAAGATTCTGGCTTATGAGGTGAAGCAGTTACGGAATAAGCAGATACCATTGGTAAAAGTGTTGTGGAACCATCATTCGAGCCAAGAAGCTACTTGGGAACGAGAGGAGGACATGAGGAGACAACACCCACAGCTATTCAGAGATTGATACCAGGTAAAATTTCGAGACGAAATTTATTTAAGGGGGGGAGAATTGTAACACCCCCGTTGCATACCCTGGTAGATTTTACTGTTCTGGTGACCGGTGTCGGTCCGGACAATTATTGGGATTAGAGCCACACTTAAGACAATTTGAGAAGCCATAAACACAAATAATTAGTAATGTTTAATTAGTTAACTATAAATAAGAAAAACAGAACATAAGAGGTTAAACGAGCCGAGAGTCACAACGATGAGTGACCTCCTCGGGAACGACTGCGAAGTCGTTTTAAACTCAAATTTCGAACCGTAAAAAGTGACGTTGCGGTCCTTAGGACCCTTATGAACACAGTGGAAAAGAGAAAATCACAAAAAATAACTGTTAAGTCAGTCAAATAATTAGGTCAGGGAGCCGGAAGAAATATTGGATTATTTGCAAACCAGGATGAACCGGCGAGGGGCAATTTGGTCAATTGTCCCCGAGAGCTGACTCCTGACATAACTGTCAAATAAAATCAGAGAAAAGAAAATTTCGGAATCGACAATAGAATTAAAGAACTAATAGAAAAATAAATAGAAAAAAAAAAGAAAAGGAAAGAAGATGGAAAAGTCAAAGTTGATGACATCATGAATGATGTCATAAACAAATTAATTTAGTGAATTATTAAATTGGGATTTGTGGTCTTCCATAAGATAAAGAAAAGAAAAGGAAAAAAAAAAAAATAAAACACAAATCTTCTTCTCCCAAAACGTCACTCTCTCTCCCTCACCCTCTCCCTCTCCACAAACTCAATTAAAGCTCAATTTTGAGCTTGAAAATCATAAGATTTCACAATAGAAAAATTAGCCACCATAGTTAAAGCTTATCTAGGCAACTTGAGAAGAGGATTGAGCAAGAAAGAAAGAAGGAAAATTTGAAGGAAAGGAGGAAGAAAATTGCTACACAAAGGTTAGTATGCTAAACTCTTCATTTATCCATTCAAATGCACATGTGATGGTTGAAAGTGAGCTTAGAACTTGATTAAATGAAACAAACATGGGAGATGACCATTGTTGAAATTTGGGCAGCTTGATAGGAGTATGAATTACATGAAATTGATGCATTAGAAGGAGTTTAAAAGCTTTGATTAGTTGAATGGTTAAGGTTAAGTGCACTAGTTATGGTTAAATGCAAGAGTTAGTGAGTTTAGGGTTTCAATGCAAGGGTTTATGAACCAAAAATTGGGAAATGCATAAATGGCATATTTGACCTATTGTGAAATGAAATAATGATCAATTAGGACCAAATAAAGTGTATGGGAATGGTGGAAAATTTAGCTAAATTCGTAGGTCAATGGTCATCTTTGCTGTGGCATGACCAAACCCACTTTGAAGGACCAAAACTCAAATTTTACAAGTCCAATTGATATGCCACAAATTGGAGATGAAAATAGACATAAAAGAGCACAATTTTCATTAAGGAACCATAGCCAAAAACTGACCAAAACTTAGTGAAACAATTGACCAAAGTGAGTTGATAGCAGGCTGCCACTACACCAAACTGACCAAATGAATAGTAACTGTTCATTTGGTCATAACTCGAGCTAGGTAGGTCAAATAGACCTGAAATTTTACCAGAAATTAGATATGATATAGACCTAAAACTTTCATGAAGAACACCAACCCAAATTAGGCCATTAACTCATTCAAATCATTGAGCAAAGTTAAATTTACTGTACTGAGATTCTGCAGAATTTTCATTGAGCAGCAATGTTTGGATGGCTATAACTCTCTCTAGAAAACTCGGATTTAGGCAATTCTTGAACCGATGGAAACCTAAGACATAGTACAACATTTCATATGAAGAAAGTGAGACCAAATTATGAACTTAACTTGATCAAATTATTAACCAAAGTTGGACCAAAAATCTGCCAGCACCAAAATCTCAGTATGAACAGTACACGTGAACAGTAAACTTATTTTGGCCATAACTTGAGCTACAAAACTCCGATTGAGGTGATCCAAAAATGAGAATACACTTAAGACAATAAGGAACATTTTCTATGAAGGAAGTTTTGTCAAATTCCAACAGTAGATCGACCAATGGAATAGTGCAACTTCGGAGAACCAAAACCGAAAATTGGCAATTTTGCCAAAATGACCTAAGCTTTAAACAAATGACCAAAACCAACAAGTTTGGTGACCAAAATGTGGTATGTGGGTGAAGTTGGAGTTCCCATACCCATTAAGCCTTATAAAGTCAATAATTTGACTTGAATAGTGCAGTGAATAGTAACCCGAAACACAAAATTTCGAGAACGTCGAATTTAACACGTTAGAGCTAAGTAAATGCGAAGTTAAAATTTATTTTGGGATTTATGTTAAGTTCTAGTACTGAAACATTGTAAAATTTTGTGTTTCAGTTGAAAAGAATATCGGGAAGGAACCCGAGGAAACGAGTCGAGGTTAAGGGACGACTCGCTTGAGGTTTGTGCACAATAAACCCTATTTAAGCATTTTATCCTTGAAAATTTGATTTATTACGCATTATGAATTCATGAATTTTTGTGTTGCCACCTTGTGATCACATTGTAACTTTGGAAAATTGATTTGATTTTTGTATACAATATTTGAATGAAATGTTTGAAACGAATTTTTGATTCACACTTAGCATGACAGTTACTTATTATTTCTCCTCCATTTATGGGGTTGAGATCGTTTATTTTCCTCCCTCTCTGGCTTGCCAGTTGAGGTTGTAGATCGGATGAGTACTCATTAGCTAGCTAGCCACCTCCCTCATTGGTTTCGATTAATGGGGTTGAGATTGCTTTGTCATGGTGTACAACACGGCATTGATCGGAAATTTTGTGTCATGGCTTAAGTTGTGTACGACTTTGGCAACACTGTGTTTATGCAATTGTTTGACTAAACTGTTGTTTAATATATTATTTGACAAAATGAGTTGTTATGAGCTTTGATATTTGCGAAATGTGATTGTGAAGTATTCAAATTATGTTTCATCAATAAATGATTTATGTATCGCATTTTTAATCTTTATTGTGCACCACTGAGTATGTTTATACTCAGCGATAGTTTAATTTATTGTCGCAGATAAAAGCAAGGAGAAAGTAGCAGAGTGAGCTGCGGGATTGACAAGATCTTTTTGATCCCTTTTTGTACGGGTATTGTTTTATACCCTTATGGTTATTTTGATGTAAATACTGTAATGTCATAAGTATCAATGTAAATTGAGCAGTTGTAAATAAACTATAATTATATTATTTTAGATTTTCTTCTGTAAATTTGATATTTGTACATATGGATTTTCTGCCTTATGTTTTGTGAATGGAATTATTGAACATACTGAGTTGACAAATTTGACTTGGATTGTGAAACTGTTTTGGAATGGATTGACTTGAGTTGAATTGTGAATTATTGGAGGTTGGGAGTTGTAAAATATTTTTGGAAGTGCTTTTTACAGGTCTTTGAAGAACTGGTTTCTCAAAATACAGAGGGAACTCTGTCAAAATTTTTATAAAATTTGCGGCAAAATTAAAATGGCCAAAAATATTAATTAGTTTTAATTTCAACTAAATGTTTTAAATACTTATTAGAAAATGCTCACCACTTATCAAAAATAAGAAAATTGTTTTAAAATCCTTTGTAGGGCACTTAATGAGTTATCGGTAGGTGAAGTGCGGTAGTTCATTAGGTATTCTACGGGATCATGTTATGCCTTACAGAGGGGTAAGGCATGACACATGGTTTCTCCATAAAGAAAGGAGCATTTTGGGTCTAGTTTCATCTCCAATTGGCCTTATACCAATTGGAGTAGCACAAATTCATTCATGGCTCAAAACATTCACTGAATTACAAAGTCTCAAACCTATATGGAAAATGTAAACTTCCAATTTTCATTTCCTCCAACTCCCAAACTACAAATTGACATTCATTGCACTACTAAACCTCATCAATTCATCTCAACAAAGTCAAATTCCAGCAATTATACAAAGTCTCCAATAGTTAGGTTAAAATCCTAACTCTAATTTGTCAATCACAATATACACATGCAATCACATTTCTAACACATACAACTTCATCTACTTATCCATCAACATCACTAATCACCATTTACATGTATGAATTTATTAATCTCCCATATTTTCCAAGGCTACCAAAATGGGGGTTCCAAAGTTTCTTATCGTTTGCTTTCAATTTCATGTTATACTTACTCATTTCAACCTCAATTCAAGATTTAACAAAGGAAGGAAAAGAAAACATGCACTAACCTTTAATGGCTATTTCTCAACCTTATGAAAACTTAAAGATTCCTCTTTTCCTTTGCTGCCTAGAGCTTCCTTAACATGTGGGGATGAATTTTAATGAAGGAACTTGTGAAGATTATGGTGAAATGGAAGGGATTTTAAGCTTGGAAGAAGAATTCATGGAGGAAGAATGGGGAACTAGGTTTCAGCTATGGGAGATGAAATGAGGAAAAAGATGGCATTTAGTGGATTAAGTTTGTCACCTTATGGCTATTTATACCCCACTAAAATTTTTTTATTAATTATAATGATTAAAGTTTTAATAATTCTAATAATTCCCCTTATGTTTCCTTTAATTACATTACATACAGTTTCATATTTTCATAGGATTTTAAAAATTTTAATATCACTCATTTTAATGGACATTTAGGTCATAAATCAATTCTAGGTGCCAAATGACTAAAATTCCCCACTTCTTGTTATAGTCAAACTTTTTTGGTAATAACGACTAAATTCCTGACCTTACGGTTCCTTTAATTTTTATACTGTCTATTTCATTTTTATTTTCATATGTACCAATTAACTAAATTTTTTTTTGACATTTTTAATATCATTTGTACCTCAGTAAATGTTTAATTAATTCCCGAAAATTATTTTCTAGGGTTCCTCGCTGGTCTGGGGTCGGCAACGGTCTACGCAGTGACTTCATAGTATGGTCACCCATCGCTGTGGTCCTGACTCCTTTAACCTAGTTACATTTCATTTCTTTTATTTTCTCTTAATATTTCTTGGTCTTTATTTCATCAATTTATGTCTCCTCACCCTAGTTTAAGTGTAATTTCAGACATTCTATCTGTCCAAACAAACATTAATTATCAAAATAGTAGGATGTACGGACTACCTAAGGTGAGGGCGTTACATATCATCTGAATCTAAATAACAATAAATAGACATACCTTCAAAAGGTTTATCCGTCTTGTCTTTTAGAGTTGCCAAATATTCTGGGCAATTTCTCTTCCAATGCCCCTCTCTTTAACAATAGAAAGATTTTCCCTTGTCAAAAATAGCTTTAGATTTCTTCTTTCTCTGTGGCTTGGCTATTTGGCTTAAAAGTCCAGGAACAGAAGGCTTCTTTTTCTTATTGCCTTGCTTCTTTTTGGACTTTCCAGTTAAAGAAGAAGCAACTAAACCTACCTCCTTTCCTTTTATTACTTGGCATGTTCTTTTGGGTAACCGCTAGTAGGTTTAACAACTCAGCCAAGGTGTACTCTGTATAGTCATATGGAAATTTGTAATAAAATTCCCAAATGACTCAGGAAGGGACTGAAGGATCAA
The DNA here is from genome assembly GCF_030052815.1 of Hevea brasiliensis. Classification (NCBI taxonomy): domain Eukaryota; kingdom Viridiplantae; phylum Streptophyta; class Magnoliopsida; order Malpighiales; family Euphorbiaceae; genus Hevea; species Hevea brasiliensis. The sequence goes on along the minus strand of NC_079508.1, from coordinate 11,267,395 downwards.
ATCCATTTGTAATTGGAAGTCCATGTTAAAATCAAGATCTTTCAGCTGCTCAATGAGCCGAATCTTCTTATGGACATAGTCTCCAACATTTTATCCCTCTGTCATCCTCATTCTAAATAGCTGTTTTGATATCTCATATCTTGCATGCCTACTATGCTCACCATACAACTCTTATAGGTGAGTGAGGATTTCAGAAGCACTATGCATCTTTTCATGTTATTTTTTCAATTCATTTGTCATTAATACCAGCATGTAGCACCTTGCCCTTAAGTCATGTTCTTTTCACCCGTCCAAAGTATTAAGTTTCTCCTATCAGGCCCTCGTAGGTAAGGGGCTAGGAACTTTTGAATCTAAAACATATTTAACACATTCCAGATTTAAGACAAGTTTTAAGCTCCTTAGCTAGTCAGAGAAATTTGGTCCAGTAAACCTATTATGGTCTAGTATGTTTGCTAACACATTGGATGGTTGTGGTTGTGAGCTCATTTTTATCAAACTATAAACTGCATAAAATAACAAGATTTAAATTAGTAAATTGTATCAAGTAATTTACCAAAATAATTATGGTCTTTTAATCAAATTGGTCCTCCCACTAATTTAACGAGTCCTATACTTCCAAGGTAGGAAACAGAAATCCATGTTGAGCTGGATTTCTAGTGGGTGATTGAATTCTTATAGACTTGTTAATCATCCTTAGGTACATCCATTCTTAGATTCATAACACAAGTGAGCAACTCTTTGCCCATCACATCTTATGTGAGGCTCAATCAATTATTTGGCTCCTAATGCTCAATCAGGTACATCCATTCTTGGTCTATATTGTATTAGTAAAGTTGAACCCACTAAGTCAGTAAATATGCAAACTTGAACCTCAATGACCTTAGGTACATCTATTCTTGGCCATCAAAGTATTTACATACTTACAACATCTTATGCTTAATAATTATTTCAAGAAATCTCTTAAACCAAATGCATTATCTTTATGTAACCATAGCCAACAATGAAAGTATTTAAAATTTCTTAAATAATTACCTTAGTGGAGAGCCATGATGCAATTTCTAAAATTATACCATTACCAACTTAATCATTTTGTTGGAAGATTTCTTTAGTTGCCTTAATTACTCTTCGGTCTCACTTAGCACATTAACTATTTTTCATGCATATCTCATTTACATCATGAAAATATATATCACATGTATACATTCATACAATGGTAATGTGAAAAGGCATGATCATAGACTATTCTATGGGAATTCAATCCTAGCCACAAGGATTGAATTTAGGGCATCCTAGGTTGACATCCATCTAATTCTAGCTTGTTCGTAATTCTCCAACTCTTGAAGTCTTATGCTCCCACTGATCTCTATCAATGCTTGAACTTCATTTCTTCTTGTAGAATCACCAAGCTAATTACATAAAGTACCCTTTGTAACACCCCTCACCCGACTACAATGTAGCCGAGCAAGGTGTGCTACAATCGGTGCCGGAGCACCCTATCTTATCTTACTTTATTCCTTTCATATTTTGATCTCGTTATATTTTAATATTAATTATTTTTCGACGGAGAAACCAGCGGAGTTTCCCCTATTTCATTACCAGTTGACGTGTTTTACTATTTACCTGTTTGAAAGTTTCATTAATATTTTACAAATAAAATCTCATCAATTATTTTCATAATCATTTCCATACTCATATCATCATTTGAAAAAAAATCATTATGTAATTCAAATCTATACTCATTTGTACAAATTCATTCATGCTCCATTCTTATAGCAAAATTCTCAAATTTGCATTAATTTACATCATTTGCAATAATTAAATAAATCTTTAATTTACATGATATACAAATTAATTACAATTTTCTAATTTATATTACAATATAAGAAATAAATAACATACACAAAATACATGATATGCTTAATGTGAGCCCTATCTACATGCATTGCTGAGGAGGTGACAACCTTGAACGCTCTGCAGATCAGAACTCCAAAATCTCTGTTTAGTATTCGATGGGCTTTAACTTCAGTACCTGCGCGAGGAAACAATTCCATCGCGCTAAGCATTGCTACTTAGTGGTGCAATAATATAACAAGGAAATAATATACAAATAAAAATAGAAATAAAACATAATTTAAATAATTAAGATTTATTTATACTTCACATGCGATTCTAAAATTTAATATGTTTTATCGTAATTTAGTCTTCTTTGGAAGTGTTTATTTTGCCAATGTACAGTAATAATGTACAAAGAAAAATTATCTAAAAATAATAAATATATGCTTATATTATCATGTAAGTCACATTTGCAATATTTATGTGTGTTATAATTTTCTTTGCTAATCTTTTAGCATTTCCTCAATACTTTCTAGGTTGTCTCAGATTATTTTATAATAAGTAAATTTTGATATCGGTCTAGTCCATTTCGATTCTTTCTAATAAATAACTATTTTAATTTATTATAGTATCTTACTCATTTATTAAATTTCTAATATTTATTTTTTTTTACTAATATTCTTAGCTTATTTCAATAAATTTCACTGCCCAAGTAACCTATGACAGGCTGACTAAACTGGATAACGGGTCGTTGGCACTGGACACCGCGGTGCCTCGGGCCGTCATATCGTGGGACGCAGAACGTCAACCACGTATGCAGTCAGTATGGCTAAAAAACCATTATAATACATAATTGGGCATAAAAGCCATGAATGTTGGCATAAAGCCATGAATATGGGCATAAAGCCATGAATACGGGCATAAAGCCTTTCGCAGTACTGCTAAAACAATACCCTATTGGCATGCCAATCTATCCAATCTGACACACGTGTCTAGGCAATACAAGGGCACATAATATCATTAAATATTAATATATTGTGTTTTATGAATTCATTATTTCATGATAAATTTCAATTATAATTCATACATTCCTTTGATCATTTATATGATCACAATTCACATCAATTATCCTTTTATACCATTGTACTCAAAATACTTCTCCTTTCTATAATAATGAGAACTAATGTCTCATTCATACATTAATATAGTTCATTTATTCATTCATTATGTTATTCATATTGATCACAATTCTAAACAATGGTTCACATGTACCATTGTATTCAAAACATTTTTCCTTTCTCATTTATATATTCAACAATCTACTTATGTAATTACAAGTTTTATATTTCAAGTTGAGTTACTAATATTTTATGAATTTCATTTGTGATGGGCATATAAGCCATAACTATCTATTTACATCAATTTGGTGACTTATTTTTCATGTTTCAAGTAATCCATGAACATTTCATGGATTTAAATTTATGGTCTTAATTTCCTTTTAACAATTTTGACTAAGATACATAGTCCATATTTATCATACAATTCTAAGCATTTAAGCTTAGAATTGGTTCTAGGTCTTCATCTTAGTTTACTAATCATTTTGATTACTATTCACCTTACTAGTCAACCAAAATGTTGACTTTTTCATACTTAAGGGATATGTTACTTCTAATTACACCAAGATCCCACATTTTGAGTTTTACATTTGCTAGTATTAATTGCCAATTGCAATTTAAAGTCCCCTAGATGCATTTTCTAAATTTTCAGTTTTTACTACCTAAGTTTACTATTCCATTAGACAATTTTAGAGTGGAAACTGGGCTAACCTTTCTCTCTTGATGGGAACCTAAATCACAAATGACACTTTTATCACATTTATTCATTCAACAATTTATTCATGTAAGTACATTTCATATTTCAAGTTTTGGTGTCACTATTCACCCATTGGTCAACAAAAATATTGACTTTTGGATAGAAAATAGGTACATTGATTTTAACACTCCCAATGCACCACATTTTACATTTAAAACTTGTTGGAATTGATTACCATTACCATTTCTAAGCTTAAAACAAGAGGGCAGAATTTTCAGTTTTTGAAGCCTAACTTTAATGTTCCATTAAGCACTGTTGCAGTGGGAATTTGAGGAAATGGTAAACATGAAAGTTGTTCCTTATTTTGTCTAGTTGAATTTCTTTTTTTGAATCACTCCATTTGGAGTTTTGTAGCTCCAGATATGGTCCAAAAACCACAGGTGGCCGGATTTCCATTCTGCACAAATTACCAAATCTACAGTACCATGAACAGTGACTGTGACTGCCATTTGGGTTAGGTTCTGGTCATAATTTGGGGTAGGTTTCTTCATGAAAGTTGTTTATCTAGGTCTTAACTTGTTGCTGTAAAAATTTCAGGTCAATTGACCATATCTACAGTGAGTTATGGCTAAATGAACAGTTACTGTTCATTTGGTCATTTCTGCAGGTGCTGTTGCAGTGTATCCGGATTGGGGCCAACTTTTGGTCCTCTTGCTTTGGTCTTTTGGGCATGGTTTCTTCAGTAAAAATGTGCCATTATAAGTCTAGTTTCATGTCCAATTGGCTAAACACCAATTGGACCAACACAGACAAAGATATGGCTGTCCAAGTGGGCTGGACTCACAGCCACCCTGCTGGTTACCCTAGGCAGCCTACTAAATCAGTTTGCAATGCCATAATTCACTTCAAATTATGGCCAACTTACCTCAAATGGTCATTAATTGACCATTAAAATGTTCACTCACCATTTCATAAACAAAGTCCAATTTTCACTCCCCAAAACCCTAATTCCAATTGACCAAGCCTCCAATTCATGCATCCCACTCCTAATTTGCTATACTAATCATATAATTTATAAGAGGGACAGCAATATGTCACTTTAAACCAAAGATTTCTCCTAACCCTAACTCATGTCAAGGCTGCCAAAACTTCATGGAATATAACCATGCTTCATTAATTCAATTTTTGTCAAATTTTTAACTTAACTTAGCTCAAATTCATGATTAAAAAGATGTAAAAGCAAAGGTTATGGCACTAACCTCTTTGGTGATTTTCTAAGCTTGTTCACACCTCACTTTCTTCCACTTTCTTTTGTTTTCTTGGCTGCCAAATACTTCTCCTTGGTGTGGGTATAATTTTTAGTGAAGGGAGGATAAGCTTTTAAGGGGAATTGAAGTGGGAAATGAAGCTTAAGGGAGCTTTAATGGTGGAACCTCTTCTCTCTCTCTCTCTCAACGTTTTTTAGGCTGCTCAAGGTTGAAGATGCAGATTGGTTTTTCATATTTTTGGTCTCTTTTATCTCTTTTAATGAGTTTAACAAATTGTGATTGGTGGAGGAAATTTAAATGACATCATATGATGTCATAATTAGCATTTTCTTTCATTTTCTTTTCTTCTCTTCTCTACTCATTTTCAATTTAATTTTTAGCAATATTTATTCATATTTTAGATCATAATAATTATTTGCTTAACTGGACAAGTCAGCCAAAAATCGTCTCTGAAGGCGAAATGACCAAAATGCCCTCCGTTTGGCTTAACGGGTCAAAATTGTCTGTACCGATTGAAAAATTTTTCTAAATATTTTCTTGGCATTCTAATGCCATAGGAACCTCAATGACCCTTCTCTGGAGTCCCAAAAATTATTTTATGAATTTTTTCCCGGGTCTAGGGCTCCTCGTTGCGAGAACCGCAACTTTCCTCTGGTTACCCATCGCTTGGGCACCGGCTCATTTGACTTATTGTATTTTATTTCTAAAATTTTTACTAAATTTTTCTTGTTAATATTTGAGTTAATTATGGTTCCTGACTTTAGTTTAAATATTTTTCTGGACTTATAGCTGTCCGGACCGACACCGGTCACCGGAACAGTAGAATGTACGGAGTTATTACCGGGAGGGTGTTACACCCTTGGCATACCAAGGTGAAATTACAAAAGATTTAAGCACACAAGCTCAAATAAATGAATGTACAACCTAAGAAACTACCATAACAACTTATGATACAATCCTTGTAAGAATTAAAATAATTATTACAAGCCCATAGAAATAAATAAGGAAGCAATTACGTTGGTCTCCTAAAGTCCATGATCACCCATCATGCCAATTCATACATTCAACACTTAAACATATATGTTAATCCTAAATACCATATATTCAAAATTAACCTAATCATTCATGAATCATATTCATATCGATATTATATTCAATTTGGGACTTAGATTAAACAATTAATCACCAAGAAAAGTCATAAAAGTTGATGAAACACCTTGATCACATCATTAGCCTAACGGACATTCCACCCCAACATAATGGTGCTTCACTCAAAATTTGTGATTTTTCTTGCTATCTAATGGTTTTAAACATCATCATATACATGTTAAACACCATTAAACAAGTCAAATCAAAAAGATAAAATTGTTTACAAGAATACTAATTTTGGTCGAACCAAAATTAGGAGCAGGATTTTTGCATTTTTTTAATTTTCACCTTAATTTAACTTGTGTTCAACTCACATCTCATGCAACATGACATTTTCCTAAGCTACCTATAACATGATTACTATTCCTAATGGAAAATTAAGGTGGCTCTGATACCAATTGAAAGTGTTATGCACCAATTGCATGAACAATTCATTAATAGGTGCAGGAATTAGCAATTTAAATTTTTTCCTTAATCTAGGGCTTCATGCATCATGAAATCCCATTAAGCTATTAAAAAAAGCATCATTTAGTCATACCAAATCATGCTTAAAATGGTAATCAAGCCGAATTTCTATTAGGAAATAATTTTTTTGAATTATACCAAGCTAGGGTTTTGAAGATAAACTCACCTTGAGGTGCAAAATCAACAATTTCCACCAAATCCAGGTAGAGAAGACTATCACATGCTAGTCCTCTAGCATATCCACACAAGCACTTGATCAAAGCTTTTTGATCAACCAAGAAACTCTTCTCTGTTCTTCAAATGGGGGGGGCTAAGAAGAAGGGAGGAAGAGTATTTTGTATTTTAAGATATTTAAGGAGAAACAATTTCTCAAGGCTTGATTCAAGAGTAGTAACACTTATTGCTCTTGAATTTGGTTTCAAGGATGAAGATGAAACTTGAGAAAGGGAAAGGAAGAATGGCCAGCTCACTTAGGAGAACAAAACAATCACAACTTTTTTCTTATCCCTTAGATAAATATCTCAATTTCTTATTTAATACAAGTTAACAAATGGTGACTTCTAATTCGTTAATCAAAAGCTTTGTCCCAATCTCATTGGTCCATTTGCCAACACTTAGTATTAATCAAGAAATTAAGATTTAATTAATTATCATTAATCATGCTATTTAATTAATTAATCAATCATTAATTAATTAAATTTCTCCCAAGTTTGACCAAGTCAAACTTAGTCCAAGTAAGCATTTGACCAAGTCAACATCGTCAAAATTCTTACTTTGACAAGTCAAATTTCATTTCTTCTTTAATTTAATTTTCAAGTTCATATTTAAACATTTTAAATATTAACTTTAATACTTTCAAGAAAAAATTTCATTTCAAGTTATGCTAAAGACTTTGCAATCTAATTGTAAACTAAAATTTATTAATTCAATTAATTAATTAAACTCTTTAATCAATTAATTAAATTAATTATGCTTTGATCAATTGCTCTTATGTGTGTGACTTATTAGGTTCATTAATAATTGACAATGAGAATTATATTAAATCCTTAATATTATTGGAATCGTTCCAAACTCAAAATGAAATTTCGATTTCATTCAAGTTCTCATAAGTCATAGTTGATATCAAGCATAATGTGCTACGACTACCCAATTAGTTACGAATTATTTCTCCAATCCATGAACCTTGATCATATGTATCACGCACTAGAATCTCTCCATTATAAAGTCTCAATTCTAGCTAGAGTCACAGTTTATATCAAACTCTAATTGCATTGAATCTTATGTTCTTTTTTATTAGTAGTATACCCTAGAGCATATCATTTTGTATGTATCTTGTACATATTTTATTAACAAAAGGCAATGACACTTTTCTGTTTACATAATCTATTTATGTGTAATTGAAAAGTTCCATTGATATTTTGTTAGAAATTCTATTCCTAAGTTGTTAAGAATATGAGTGATAGTATTTCTAGCACAAAGTATCATAAATTGGTTTACAATTGAGGTTATTTCACAAAGGAAATGACTTATCTAGATAGATTGTAATCATGTTTATTCCCAAAGTATTAGTATGAGATATTAATAAGTTAGAGTGGTGAGTCACATGTCACATAACAAACATGATAGGCACTTATGATAAGCACGTGGAGTTTACTATTGTTAATGCATTATCATATATCATATCAGTGCATATAATCTTTTGACCTAAGATAACACAGTTATCTTGTATATAGGTGGCTTGAGTTTGATACTGCTTTCATTGTGTGACACCCCTTACCCATCTACAGTGTAGCCGAGCAAGATATGCCACGCAGTGTACCGGAACACCTTATTTTAATTCAACTATTTTTATTCTTCCTACTTTATTTCTTTCATAGTTATGAAGTAAAATTCATGAAATATCATTCATTTAAGTCATTTATTGAAATTATAATTTATTTGAGGTTCTGCAAATTTTATAGAAAATCCAGCAGAGTGTCGGCTAAAAATGGATAAAACAATTCTTCAGAACTTGTGAAAAACACTTCCAAAATTTTCAATCAATCCCAAACTCCATTTCATCAATAATTTTTAGTCTACACAGCTTGGGAAGTGTTATGGCAGCAAAAAGAAGCATGATTTGTGAGGTTTTAGCAAGCTCCAACAAGAGGTAAGTGTCCATTTTCTTTCCTTGCTTAATTAAAACTTGTGTTGAGGTTGTGGGTAGTATTTTGGTTGAAAAATTGAAAGAATTACTTGAATAATTATTGGGTGTAACTTTTGGCAGCCATGGAAAGGAAAGGTGAGCAGATTATTCTCACTTGTAATTGATGTTAATTGATGAGAATTAGTGGGGATTAAAGTGCTTAAATGTATAATAGCTTAATTACCATGTGTATGTGTGAATTGTGCATTGAAAATGAGGTTAGGAAGTCAATATGGGAGATTGAAGTATATGTGTAAATTGGGCAGCCTTGATGTGCTTAGGAAGGCCTTAAATTCATGTATATTTAATGTTGATTTAAGAACAATGAGATGTATGTTATTGATCTTGGTTAGTTGGATTAAGTTTGAGCAATTAAATTGTTGTTAGACATGGATTTGATCAATTGAGTGTGATGGAGAATTACTTGAGTTGAATTTGTATTTGGATATCGATTAAATTTCTGGATATTTGATCACATATATTGTGGCTGGATATTGGTTGTAGTATACTGCTATTGGACAATTGACCTAAGTATATAGTGCATAATGTCTATTAGAATTGTAAAAAATTTGCAATGCAAAGTGTGTTAGTAAAAATAGTGTGTATTTTAGGCTCTAAATGGAATTGTGTGACTCCAATTGGTATGAGACCAATTGGAGATGAAACTAGACACAAAATGTGCCAACTTTCATGAAGGAAGCTTTCCAAAATTCTGCTTGCAAGGTAGCTTGAAAAATGACCAAATCCGGATTAAGTGCAATTGAGGCCTGAAAATTGACCATTTGGGCAGCAGTTAGTGTTTAGGCTATAACTCACTCAAAACAGATCCAATTGACCTGAAATTTTAACCATGAATATTTAAGACCCATATCTACAAGTCTTATGAAGACACCAAAGCCCAGAAATAACCATAAGCAAGTCAAACAGCTTGCACAAGTTCGGGTCCAAAAACTGGCCGAACCTAAAATGACCTAAAGTGACCAATTTTGATGCAATTTGACCAGCAATAGTAAAATGACCATAACTTGGTCTACATAACTCAGAATGATCTGAAATTTTGCCCCGCGTTCCATAAGACATAGATCTACAAGTTTGTAGTTTCGACTGAAACTCGAAAACCGAGGGAACTAGGTCGTCCGGCTAGGTCAAACTAGTATCCTGGGATCCAGCAAATTGCAAGAAAATGCAAGATACATGGAAATGAATTTGGTAACATGTAACAACCCTAAAAGACTATCGAATGTGACATATTGGTAACCTTAAAACCTAATTCACCTAGAATGCATCGAGGCTCGACATATTAGGTTGACTAAGCAAAAAATAGAATTCAGTAAATTAATTATCAAGCATTATCGTTAGAGACAGTTTAATTAAGTACTGAAACACTTCAAATTGTGTTTCTCAGTTAGCAAAGACTTAGGGAAAGGGAAGGAAACACTGAATCAAGACCAGGAGACAGTTATCAGAGGTTTTTGCACAACAATTATTTCTTTTGAGTTTTTCAAATGAAATAAATTATGACTATTTGTATATTATTGTTTTCAATTATGGAAATGTGTTTGAATGGATACTTATTGCTTGAAAAGCATTGTAAACGGTTTGAAACTATGGAAAAAAATTATTTAGTGTGATTTGTGAAAATTGAAGTTACTTATGAATTGTGTTGCCATTTTGTGAATGAAATTATGACTTTGGAAATTTATTGGATTCTCACGAATCATTTGAATAAAATGTTTGGAATTGATTTTGTGTTCACACTTAGCATGACAGTATCATATCATTCCTTCTCCATTTATGGAGTCGTGATCGTTTATTTTTTTTCCCTCTCTGGTTTACCAGTTGAGGTGATCGGATGAGTACTCATTATATAGCTAGCTCCCCTCTTCATTGATTTCGATTAGTGGGGTTGTGATTGCTTTGTCGTGGTGTACAACGCGGCATTGATCGGAAATTTTGTGTCATGGCTTAAGTTGTATATGAATTGGCAACACTGTGTTCGTAAATTATTTGACTAAATTGTGTTATTATGAGCTTTGGTAATTTGTGAAATGGAGTTTAAATTCTATTGACATTCACTATCTTTTGAATTTAACTACGTTTTGATTACTGAGATTTATTGTGATATTGTGTTAAATTCCTTATGACATTCATTGTCTTGAATTTAACTATGGTTTTACGTATCCATCATTTATATGAATTATGAACTGTGATTTAAAGTTGTATTTGGTTAATGTTGTGCACCACTGAGACATTGTCTCAGCGATAGCTTTCCATTGCTGTCGCAGGTAGACAGACGGACAGGGCAGCAGACTAGGCTGCTAGTGCATTCAGCGAGAGATCATCGGGTATATTGAGTATACCACATTTTGCATTTTGTACTGTAATGTATGTTCACTGTATGTATATATTGTTCTTGGTTTTAAGTAGTTATAAATTCAAATTGTACATTGAAGTTGTAAAATAATTATAAGTTATTTTGGCTTGTAAAAATTGTATTATATTTCTTGTATCTCAATCTTTGAAAAATCACTGTGGATTTGAGTTGAGAAATATGTTGTGTTGAGAAAAATGTTGGAGTTGAGATATGGAAATATATTAAAGTGCTTTTTACAAGTTTTCTGAAGAACTATTTTATCTAAAATACAGATGGCACTCTGCCAAAATTTTTACAGAAATTCCAAATAATTCAAATGTGTTAGTTCTATCACTTCAGTTCAAAAAAGGTTTTTAACACCTGTAAATAGTGCTCACCACTGTAAAAGAAGTAAGAAAAGTTTTTAAAATCCCTTGTAGTATATTTAATGGGTTATCAGTAGACGGAGTTGATAATTCATTAGGTATACTACGGGATTATGTTATGCCTTACAGAGGGGTAGGGTGTGACATGTTTTAGTGGTATCAGAGCTAGATTTTAAATTTTATTTTCACCTGTTATTTGAATATTCTTTCTTCATAGTACAACTGCTCAATATCATTGTTTGATACATACAGTACATTACATTATAAATATGCACTAACGGGAGGAAATCTCCTTGTGTTATTTGTTCAGGAGATCTAAAATCCTCGCATTGACTATGGAAGAGGGTGATCGTTCAGTCGATTAATCTATTGAGGCTGACCCTAGGCCTACACAATGTCAGTGGTTCAGTAGCACCAGCCCTCGTAGTACCACAGTTTCCTGCTAAGTTCACTCAGCAGATGGCTGCAATGTTCCAACAAAGGGCTGGTAATGTGCCTACTCAAGTCCCAATACAGACACCAGTGGTACAACCACAGTCTTCTGCTAGGCAGTATGACAAATTGATGAAATATGGGGCTACAGAGTTCAAGGGGACAGTAGATCCTCTAGAGGCAGAACAGTGGTTAGAGAGAATGGATAGGGTATTCAAGAAACTGCATTGTACAGAGGAGCACAGATTTGAATACTCAGTATCTTTGCTACAGGGGGATGCTTATGACTGGTGGAAAACCATTCCTCACAGTCTGGTAGAACCTGGAGTGCTAACATGGAATGACTTTCTCAAGGAATTCAGACAAAAATATGTCCCTGATGCTTATATAGATCAAAAGCTACAAGAGTTCCTAAGTCTGAAACAGGGAAGTAGATCAGTGGCTGAGTATGAAAGAGAATTTTCCCGCCTGAGCCATTATGCAGTAAGTTTACTTTCTACCAGTAGGGAGAGATGCAAGAGGTTTGAAACTGGCTTGAAGCCCAATATCAGATTACAAGTAGTCGGATTTAAACACACTAACTTCTCTGAACTTGTTTCTCAAGCCCTAGAGTTTGAAAGAATTGAGTCTGAAGCAGCTCCTGAGAAAAAAAAAATCAGAGAAGATAGAGAAAGAGGGAAAATTAGTAGAACAGAGTTCTAGTGGTCTTACTGGAAAGAGGAAGAATCATGGGGAACACAACAGAGGTGGCAAGAAGTCTGGTAGGGGAAGATATTCAGGACAGAAGCCTCTTCTATCTAGTCAGCAGAGTACCAGAGGTTCCTACCCTTCCCGCTAATGTGAAACTTGTGGAAGATATCATGGTGGGATATGCTATAAGGCTATTGGAGCCTGTTATAACTGTGGAGGCACAGGATACTTTGCCAAGGATCGCACCGATGAGTCGCAGAGTTGGACCACCTCCTACTTCTGAAGGTCGATTCGAGCCCTGTCACCGAGTTCACAACCACCCAAAGAGGTAGAGGCAGGGGTAGAGGTAGCCCAAAGAGCAGCCAAGGCACGATGAAACATTGAGCAAGACAAAGGTTCTGGTCGAGTCTATGCAATGAGACAGAGGGAAGAGGCCGAGACATCTGATGTTGTGGCTGGTACCTTCTCAACTTTTAATCAAAATGTGTTTGTGTTATTTGATCCGGGTTTTACCCATTCTTATGTGTGTGCTAGCATCATTGATTGCATTGTTGTTCCATGTACAAAAATGGACCTTGAGCTGCTAGTAATAAGTCCGCTAGGATAGGAGGTCAGGGTTAATAAAATGTATAGATATTGTCCTTTGGTGATCCAAGGACACACTTTTCTATCTGATTTCATTGAAATGCCCTTTAGAGATTATGATATTATCTTGCGCATGGATTGGTTAGCCAGGCATCATGCCATGATTGACTGTAGGCTGAAGACAGTCACTTTTGGTCTCCCTCAGTACAGTGATGTGGTAATACATGGGAAGAGGCAGCTATTGCCATCAAATGTCATTTGGGCTGCACTAGCCAGAAAAATGATTAGAAAGGGGTGTGAAGCATACTTGGCACATGTGGTAGACACCCAAGTGGGGAGTCCAGCATTGAAAGACATCCCTACAGTATATGACTTTCCAGATGTGTTTCCTGATGAATTGCCAGGATTACCTCCGGAAAGAGAGCTGCAGTTTGAAATTAATGTTATGCTTGATGTGGATCCAATCTCCATAACACCATATAGAATGGCACCAGCAGAGTTGAAGGAGTTGAAGGTACAGTTGCAAGAACTACTTGAAAAGGCTTTATCCGCCCTAGTGTGTCACCACGGGAGCGCCAGTATTGTTTGTTAAGAAGAAGGATGGCACTCTTCGTTTATGTATTGTTTGACCTGGAGTCTGAATGCTTTTATGTTAGTGTTAGAATTATATGTTCTGTTGTTATTCCTTTATAAGGAAATAAATTTTGATGCATTAGTGATTAGTCCTTTAGGATAAGGATTGTGATAATAAGTGAAATTAGTTTTGGAAGAGTTTATCGGCGAAAAGTATTTTCTGACACACCATAAATTATAAAGCTAATTGGCCAGCCTACTTAATGTAAGGCAAGAGGACGTAAAAGTAAGATGCAGTAATGAAATTGCCCTAGATGAGGGCAAGGATGTTACTGTTAGTAATTACTAATGGATATTGTAATCAGAATAAGTTTCGGATATCAGTGAATTCGAAAAGGATAAAAGATAGGAAAGTTTGATCTATTGGGATGTATCGTAGTAACTATGCAATGTTCTTGATGTTTATACTATAAGCTGCAGATTACAGTACTAACTTGAGATTATTGTGTAGAGCTACGTACTACCTGATAGTACACCTAGATGAGAATAGTTGCCAACGGCATCTGTTTTGGCATAGTTATGCCAGGACATAATTTAATTGTTAGAAATAAGTTTGAAAATCCTACTTAGGGATCTAAAACTCAAAAGTTAGATTATCGAAAGGTTATAGTTCAGTACAAAAGGAAGTAAGTTATAGAATATTGAAAGATAAAAAGAGTTATGGACGTAAAAATTCGAACAGTTGGTTCAGATATAACAAAGAAATGTTACGAATGTGAGGAAGACTATGACTAGAATGGTCAGAGGACCAATGACTAGATAAATGATTCTAACATGACCTCAAGGGTCATTCAAGAAGGAACATGAACCGAAATATTAGACAGCACAATAGTAAGAGAAGATTGGTGTTATACAAACAAAAAAAATATTGTACTAGATTGTTAAAAATCTTATACAAATTTGAGGAAAAGAAGATTATACGATCGTATAGAAAGGAGAAAATAAACGTATGACTATTGTAAGATGGCTATTGGGTAAAATTTCGCGGACGAAATTTATTTTAAGGGGGGGGAGAATTGTAACACCCCTAAGTTCGGTAGTGCGTTCTACTGTTCCGGTGACCAGTGTTGTCCAAACAGCTAGGATGCCTAGAACTACACTTCGTTATGATTGAAGAGACATAAAATAATGAAATACAAGAAAATAAAATAAAAGAAAAACAAAGGAAAAATAATAGCAAAGAAATGTAACCAAGTTAAGCGAGCCGAGAACCCTAGCGATGGGTTACCGCACTGGGAAGTCACGGCGTGGACCGTTGACTAGCCCTGGACCGCGGGGAACCCTGAAAAATATTTTTAGGACTTAAAGAGACATCAATTGAAGTATAAATATCATTAGAAATATCAAACAAAATTAATTAATTAGTACAAAGAAAAGTGAGAAATTGAAAAATGGACAAAACTCGGTGTTACCGAAAAATTGGGAATGCAACCCGAATAGGGGCATTTTGGTCATTTGACACCTAGAGTTGACTTTTGACCTAAATTTTCATGAAAAATAAGTGGTATTACATTTTGAAAATTTAATGAAAAATGAAATTGAAGATAAAATGTAATTTAAGGAAAGTTGAGGGCAAAAGTGCAATTAAAAGAAATCTTAAATTAAACCAATTTTTAATTAACTTAATGGAGCACCACGTGGGACATTTAGTGGCCATATAAAGCCACCTTTGGACAGCACAAACTGCATCTTCTTCTTCATTTTTTTCACTAGCCGAATTGCTCTCCCATAGAAACCTCCATTAATGTCCCCAAACAAAGCTCCATGCATCCTTTTTCAAGCCATTTTCCACATGCTTTCCTTCATTAAATTTAGTCTACACAGCTTGGGAAGTGTTATGGCAGCAAAAAGAAGCATGATCGGTGAGGCTTTAGCAAGCTCCAACAAGAGGTAAGTGTCCATTTTCTTCCCTTGCTTAATTAAAACTTGTGTTGAGGTTGTGGGTAGTATTTTGGTTGAAAAATTGAAAGAATTACTTGAATAATTATTGGGTGTAACTTTTGGCAGCCATGGAAAGGAAAGGTGAGCAGATTATTCTTACTTGTAATTGATGTTAATTGATGAGAATTAGTGAGCATTAAAGTGCTTAAATGTATAAGAGCTTAATTACCATTTGTATGTGTGAATTGTGCATTGAAAATGAGGTTAGGAAGTCAATATGGGAGATTGAAGTATATGTGTAAATTGGGAAGCCTTGATGTGCTTAGGAAGGCCTAAATTCATGTATATTTAATGTTGATTTAAGAACAATGAGATGTATGTTATTGATCTTGGTTAGTTGGATTAAGTTTGAGCAATTAAATTGTTGTTAGACATGGATTTGATCAATTGAGTGTGATGGAGAATTACTTGAGTTGAATTTGTATTTGGATATCGATTAAATTTCTGGATATTTGATCACATATATTGTGGCTGGATATTGGTTGTAGTATATTGATATTGGACAATTGACCTAAGTATAAAGTTCATAATGTCTATTAGAATTGTAAAAAATTTGCAATGCAAAGTGTGTTAGTAAAAATAGTGTGTATTTTAGGCTCTAAATGGAATTGTGTGACTCCAATTGGTATGAGACCAATTTGAGGTGAAACTAGGCACAAAATGTGCCAACTTTCATGAAGGAAGCTTGCCAAAATTCTGCTTGCAAGGTAGTTTGAAAAATGACCAAATCCGGATTAAGTGCAATTGAGGCCTGAAAATTGACCATTTGGGAAGCAGCTAGTGTTTAGGCCATAACTCACTCAAAACTGGTCCAATTGACCTGAAATTTTAACCATGAATAGTTAAGACCCATATCTACAAGTCTTATGAAGACACCAAAGCCCAGAAATGACCATAAGCAAGTCAAACAGCTTGCACAAGTTCGGGTCCAAAAACTGGCCGAACCTAAAATGACCTAAAGTGACCTAAAGTGACTAATTTTGATGCAATTTGACTAGCAATAGTAAAATGACCATAACTTGGTCTACATAACTCAGAATGACCTGAAAGTTTGCCCCGAGTTCCATAAGACTTAGATCTACAAGTTTGTAGTTTTGACCGAAACTCGAAAACAGAGGGAACTAGGTCGTCCGGCTAGGTCAAACTAGTATCCCGGAGTCCAGCAAATTGCAAGAAAATGCAAGATACATGGAAATAAATTTGGTAACATGTAACAACCCTAAAAGATTATCGAATGTGACATATTGGTAACCTTAAAACCTAATTCACCTAGAATGCATCGAGGCTCGACATATTAGGTTGACTAAGCAAAAAATAGAATTCAGTAAATTAATTATCAAGCATTATCGTTAGAGACAGTTTAATTAAGTACTGAAACACTTCAAATTGTGTTTCTCAGTTAGCAAAGACTTAGGGAAAGGGAAGGAAACACTGAATCAAGACCAGGAGACAGTTATCAGAGGTTTTTGCACAACAATTATTTCTTTTGAGTTTTTCAAATGAAATAAATTATGACTATTTGTATATTATTGTTTTCAATTATGGAAATGTGTTTGAATGGATACTTATTGCTTGAAAAGCATTGTAAACGGTTTGAAACTATGGAAAAAAATTATTTAGTGTGATTTGTGAAAATTGAAGTTACTTATGAATTGTGTTGCCATTTTGTGAATGAAATTATGACTTTGGAAATTTATTGGATTCTCACGAATCATTTGAATAAAATGTTTGGAATTGATTTTGTGTTCACACTTAGCATGACAGTATCATATCATTCCTTCTCCATTTATGGAGTCGTGATCGTTTATTTTTTTCCCTCTCTGGTTTACCAGTTGAGGTGATCGGATGAGTACTCATTATATAGCTAGCTCCCCTCTTCATTGATTTCGATTAGTGGGGTTGTGATTGCTTTGTCGTGGTGTACAACGCGGCATTGATCGGAAATTTTGTGTCATGGCTTAAGTTGTATATGAATTGGCAACACTGTGTTCGTAAATTATTTGACTAAATTGTGTTATTATGAGCTTTGGTAATTTGTGAAATGGAGTTTAAATTCTATTGACATTCACTATCTTTTGAATTTAACTACGTTTTGATTACTGAGATTTATTGTGATATTGTGTTAAATTCCTTATGACATTCATTGTCTTGAATTTAACTATGGTTTTACATATCCATCTTTTATATGAATTATGAACTGTGATTTAAAGTTGTATTTGGTTAATGTTGTGCACCACTGAGACATTGTCTCAGCGATAGCTTTCCATTGCTGTCGCAGGTAGACAGATGGACAAGGCAGTAGACTAGGCTGCTAGTGCATTCAGCGAGAGATCATCAGGTATATTGAATATACCACATTTTGCGTTTTGTACTGTAATGTATGTTCACTGTATGTATATATTGTTCTTGATTTTGAGTAGTTGTAAATTCAAATTGTACATTGAAGTTGTAAAATAATTATGAGTTATTTTGGCTTGTAAAAATTGTATTATATTTCTTGTATCTCAGTCTTTGAAAAATCACTGTGGATTTGAGTTGAGAAATATGTTGTGTTGAGAAAAATGTTGGAGTTGAGATTTGGAAATATATTGAAGTGCTTTTTACAGGTTTTCTGAAGAACTGTTTTATCCAAAATACAGATGGCACTCTGCCAAAATTTTTACAGAAATTCCAAATAATTCAAATGTGTTAGTTCTATCACTTCAGTTCAAAAAAGGTTTTTAACACCTGTAAATAGTGCTCACCACTGTAAAAGAAGTAAAAAAAGTTTTTAAAATCCTTTGTAGTGTATTTAATGGGTTATCAGTAGACGGAGTTGGTAATTCATTAGGTATACTACGGGGGTAGGGTGTGACAGACATGAACACTATGAAGAGCTACAGAAGATCTCACTTAGTCTATGGTCTACTGGGCTGTCGGTCGGTCTCTCCAGAACCTACGCATGGCAAAAAGTAATGCGCTAAGCAATAATGCTTAGTGGTGCCAATAATAAAATAAAAAGAAATAACATAAAAATAAATATGCAGTGCATGTCCTGATGTCTTGTAAAGATAATTTTTTGATTATTATTGGTAATCTTATTTATTTTGTACTTGTTATATTCATAATTTCATTAAATTTATCCACTTCCATTTTTGGTTTCCCAAGTAACCTATACTAGATGACTGGACTGGATAAACGGGTAAACTGGCACTGGGTATCTAGTACCTCGGGCCGTCACACCATCGGTCATATATGCATCTCCCGATGTGCAACAGAAAAGCTAATAAGCTATAATAACATTAGGTACAAGGCCAAGTATCAACACAATGTCAAAATGGCTAAAAGCCATAAAATCACAGAATGGCATAATGCCATGTGCAGTACTGCTAACTAAACCCCATTGGCATGCCAACCTATCCAAACCAATCTTGCTAGCTGTATTAGGGCATGTTACACTTTTAAACTTTACAATTCTTGAAATTTAAGTTTAGGTGTTACTATTTATTTCATTAGTCAACTAAAATGTTGACTTTTGCATAGACAATAGGTACATTGGTTCTAATACTCCCAACATACCACATTTTGCATTCTAAAATTGTTAGTATTGGTTGCCAATACCATTTCTAAGCTTAGTATTAGTTATTCAAAATTTTTAGATTTCAAGCCTCATATTTATTGTTCCATTAGTCATTTATAAAGTAGGAATTTAGCAAAATTATCTTCATGAAAGTTGATCCTTATTTTGTCTAGTTACATTTCCTATTTTGAATCACTTCATTTGGAGTTCTGTAACTCAACTTATGGCCTAAACACCATAACTGGCCGGATTAGACAGAATCCAAAATTCTGGGCAAAACTAGTTCTACTAGATTTGGTAACCTAAGTTTGGTTGGCAATTTGACTAGGTTATGGTCAAAATTTGGATTTGTGTTCTTCATGAAAGTTGTAGGTCTATATCTCACCTTTCTGCTGGAAAAATTTCAAGTCAATTGGACCTTTCTACACTGAGTTATGATCAAATGAATAAACACTGTTCATTTGATCATTTTGCCCAGGCAGAATGCTGGTCACCCAGATTAGGGCAATTTTTAGGTCAACTTGGTTTAGTTTTCTAGGCAAGGTTTCTATACCAAAGTTGTTCCATTATATGTCTAGTTTCATGTTCAATTAGCCTTGCACCAATTGAACCTCTACAATTCCATTTATAACTGCCCAAACTCTTTGGACTCATGCTCGATCCTGCGCAGTCGATAAAGGCAGCTCACCCATGCACAAATGCTAAGCCTCAACTCACTTCATTTCCTCATCATATACATTCAAATTGTCACTAATTGACCATTACAAGGTTAATGAACCATCACATGAGAAAACCCTAGAATTGTTCAAGTGTCCAATTTTTTTTTCATTTCACACATGCACAATTCTTGCATTTCATGTACTCAATTATGTTCAATCCCTCATCCACTACCAAAGGCTGCTCATAACCATTTTTCTAATAAGAAAAATCATCAAACCCTAGCTGCCAAAATTGTAGGGTGCACACACACACTTGTTTATTTTATTTTCTTACATTTCCTACACAATTCATGCACTTAGACATGAATTAAAGCAAAAGGAACAAAGATTGAACACTAACCTTGAATGGAGTAGAATTTCAAGCTACCCAAACTTCTTTTTTTCTTCCTCTTTTGGCTGCCTAGAGGATATTCAAGTTGCTAGGTTAATTTTTTGTGAAGCTAAGTGGTGGTTTCAAGGTGAGATTTGGTGTGAAATGAAGCTTTGGCGGAGCTTCAATAGTGGTTTTGGGTGGGAAGAGAGGAAATGGCTGGTTAAAGGAAAGTGATGGCTGCTGATTGCTTTTGTGTATTTTTATCTCAATTATCCCCTTTTAATAAGGTAGCTTAATTGTGATTGGTGGGGAAAGGGTTGATGACATCATGTGATGTCAAAATTATCATTTAATCCATTTTTCTCTTCTTTTCTTCTCTACTTATTTTCAATTTAATTTTTAGCAATATCTATTCGCATTTTATGTTATAATAATTATTTACTTTACTGAACAAGTCAGCCAAAAATCATCTCTGAAGACGAAATGACCAAAATGCCCTCCGTTGGGCTTAACAGACCAAAATTGTCTGTATCGATTGAAAAAAATTTTCTAAGCATTTTCTTGGCATTCTAATGCCATAAAAACCTCAATGACCCTTCTCTGGAGTCCCAAAAATTATTTTATGAATTTTTCCTCGGGTCTAGGGCTCCTAGTTGCGAGAACCGCAACTTCCCACTAAGTTACCCATCGCTAGGGCACCGGCTCATTTAACTTGGTTGTATTTTATTTTCTAAAATTTTTTCCTAAATTTTTCTTATTAACGTTTGAGTTAATTATGGTTTCTCACTTTAATTTAAATATTTTTCCAGACATTCTAGCTGTCCGGACTGACACTAGTCACCGAAACAGTAGAATGTACGGAGTTGCTACAGGGAGGGTGTTACAACTCTTCCCTTCTAATTTAAATTTTGTCCTCGAAATTTACCTAATGCAAACAGTTGAGGGAATTGTTGCCTCAACATCTCTTCACTTTCCTAAGCTGCCTCTTCGGTGTTGTGGTGCCTCCAAAGCACTTTCACCAGTGGAATCTACTTATTCCTCAACTCTTTCACTTCCCGAGCCAGGATCTGTATGGGTTCTTCTTCACATGTCAAATCCAGTTGTACTTTAATTTCTTCCATGGAGATGACATGTGAAGGATCTAAGCGGTATCTTCTTAGCATAGATACGTGGAACACATTGTGGATCTTGTCCAGCTCTGGTGGTAAAGCTAGCCTATAGGCCACTGGACCCACACGTTCAATGACTTCATATGGGCCAATGAACCTAGGACTTAACTTACCTTTTCTTCCAAACCTCAGTACCTTCTTCCACAGTGACACCTTGAGGAACACTTTGTCGCCAACTATGTATTCTATTTCTTTTCTCTTCAGGTCGGCATAGGATTTTTGTCTGTCTGAGGCAACCTTCAGATTCGCTTTGATTATATTTACCTTCTTCTCAGTTTATTTCACCAGGTCTGGCCCTACCAGTTTATCTTCACCCAATTTAGTCCAGCACACTGGAGTTCTACATTTCCTCCTATACAATGCTTCATACGGGGCCATTTGGATGCTAGCTTGGTAGCTATTGTTGTATGCAAATTCTGCCAATGGGAGGTATCTATCCCAACTTCCCTCAAACTCAATGACACAACTCCTCAGCATATCCTCAAGGACCTGCCATATATTTCATGTTATTATTATCATTTCAGTTCAATATTTGTATTAGTTCAATTAGTTTCAATTGTTTACCTGGATTACTCTTTCTGATTGCCCATCCGTCTGAGGATGGAAAGCTGTGCTGAAGTGGAGTTGTGTACCCAATGATTCATGCAATTTCTTCCAAAATCTCGATATAAACCTTGGGTCTCGATCAGATATGATGGAAAGTGGAATTCCATGCAGTCTAACTATCTCACTGATATATAATTCTGCTAACTTCTCCAGTGAGTAGTCAGTCCTAGCTAGCAGAAAATGTGCTGACTTCGTCAATCTATCTATTATCACCCATACTACATCATGCTTCTTCTGGGTGAGAGGTAGACCACTTACAAAATCCATGGTGACCCGATCCCATTTCCATTCAGGTATGCGTATAGGCTGTAGCAAACCTGATGGAACTTAATGTTCTACCTTGACTTGCTGACATGTCAAGCATTTAGTCACATAGTCAGCTATGTCCTTCCTCATACCAGGCCACCAATAATGAATCTTCAGATCATGATACATTTTTGTACTTCCTGGGTGCATAGCATAAACAATGGTGTGTGCCTCTTTCAAGATACTGGCCTTCAATTCCCTATCATCTGGTACACATAATCTTCCTTTGTAGTACAGACACCCATCTGTTTTCACTGTATAGTCAGTTTCTTTCCCTTCTAGGATTTTGCTCATAATAGCCTTTAGCTTCTCATCTACCTGCTGCCCATCTAAAATCTGTTGTAGCAGGTTTGGCCTCACTTGTAACTCAGCCAAAATAACTCCATCTCGAGTCAAGGATAGACGGGCATTCAATGATCTCAAAGCTGTGATGGATTTTCTGCTTAAAGCATCAGCAACTACATTTGCCTTCCCAGGATGGTAGTCAATCACACAATCATAGTCCTTCAGGACTCAATCCATCACCTCTGTCTAAGGTTGAGCTCCTTTTGGGTTGGCAAGTATTTCAGGGTTTTGTAGTCTGTGTAAATGTAGCACTTTTCACCATACAAGTAGTGCCTCCATATCTTCAGTGTGAAGATAATTGCTGCAAGTTCTAGATCATGGGTAGAGTAATTCTGTTCATGTGGCCTTAGCTGCCTGGAAGCATAAGCGACCACCTTCCCCTCTTGCATCAATACACACCCTAACCCATTATGAGAGGCATCACTGTAGACCCTAAAGTTCTTTCCCGACACTGGCTGTGTTAACACTAGTGCCTCTATCAATATAGCCTTCAACTTCTCAAAACTAGTCTGACACTTGTCATTCCAGTCGAATCTGACGTTCTTGTGTAACAACTTGGTCATTGGAGCAGCTATTAAAGAAAATTCCTTAACAAATCTTCTGTAATACCCAGCTAGCCCCAAGAAACTTCAGACCTCAGTTGTATTTTTGGGAGGCTTCCATTCCATCACTGCTTCTATTTTCTTAGGATCCACTCTAATCCCATCAGCTGATACTATGTGTCCAAGGAATGCAATCTCATTCAACCAGAAGTCACACTTAGACAACTTAGCAAACAACTTCTTTTCTCTCAGGGTTTGCAGAACAATCCTCAAATGCTCATTATGTTCTTCCCTGGTCTTGAATACACCAAAATATCATCAATAAAGACCACTACGAACCGATCTAAGTGTGGATGGAAGATACGGTTCATAAGATCCATGAATGCTGATGGTGCATTTGTTAGGCGAAAGGGCATCACCAGAAACTCATAATGCCCATACCGGGTCCTAAATGTAGTATTTGGCACATCTGCATCCTGCACCCTCAACTGATGACACCCTGATCTTAGACCAATTTTAGAAAATACTCCTGCTCCCTTCAACTGATCAAACAGATCGTCAATTCTAGGCAACGGATATTTGTTCTTCACAGTCACTTTATTCAACTGCCTGTAATCAATGCACAACCTTAAAGTCCCATCCTTCTTCTTTACAAACAGCACTGGAGCTCCCCATGGTGACACACTGGGGTGTATGAACCCCTTATCTAGTAACTCCTGTAACTGGATTTTCAGTTCCTTCAATTCTGTGGGTGCCATCCTATAAGGAGCAATAGAGATTGGTGCTGTACCCGGCAGTATCTCAATAGCAAATTCGACTTCCCTTTCTGGTGGCAAGCCAAGAAATTCTTCAGGGAACACATCGGGGAAGTCTCTTACTATGGGTATGTCACACAGATCTGGCTTAGCCTGCCTAGTATCCACCACATGTGCTAGGTAGGCTTCACAGCCTTTTCTCATCAGTTTTCTTGCAACTGTGGCTGAGATAACATTGGACAAGAAATCTGACCTTTCCCTTACAACTGTGATCTCATTACACTCAGGAGTTTTCAAAGAAATCCTCTTCAGTTTACAATCAACCATTGCCTGATAACGTGACAACCAGTCCATTCCCAAAATCATGTCAAACTCATGGAAAGGTAACGCAATCAGGTCTGCCAAGAATTTATATCCTTGTACACTTTGTTCACCACTACACTGTGGCCCAATGGATTAGTGACCAGGATGTCTTGGTCACTCTCCCCTACTAGTATTCCCCTTTCCATGGGTAGGTTGATGCAGATGTATGAATGAGTGAATCCTGGATCCACCAATGCATGCACAGATGTATTGTAGAGGGAGAACGTACCCCTGATGAAGTTTGAGGCATCTTGCTCCTCCTAAGCTCTTATGGCATAGGCTCTGGCAGGTGGTCTGCCCTCAGGCCTCTCTGCTGGCTCAGATGCAGGCCTCTGTGATGGTCCCACTGCTTCAGATTTGCTAGATTTCCTACCCCTTTGTGGTGCAGGAGCATGTCTGTCTGTGTGTGTTGGAGTAGTTGTAGTAGTTCAGCGTGGACAGTTCCTTAGCTGATTCTCTATTGACCCACACCTTAAGTAGGCACCAGTCACTCTCCAACACTCCCCCTTATGCCACTTCAGGCAATGTGGACATGCAGAAAATGCTGGGGCTGGTCCCCTGAACCCCATCCCTGGAGAGCTGCCCACTGATGGTGTGGACTGACCTCTCCTAGGGGTGAACTATGGCCTGGGCCCCTGGGACTGACCCTGACCTTGAGGTTGACCTGAACTCTATGCAGATGGACCTTTGAACCTTTTTCCTGGTGCAGGAGATGAGCTAGACTAACCCGGGCCCCTCTTCTACTGTCTCTCCCTTTTGGTCTGCTCACTTATTATAACCTTTTCAACTTTTGATGCAGCTTCCACTAACTTGGTGAAGTCTATAATTCCCAAGGTAGTAATCATGATCTTTATGTTATCATTTAATCCCTCTTCAAATCTCTTACATCTCTCAGCTTCATTAGGGACTATCTTCCTTCCATAACGACTCAATCTGACAAATTCCTTTTCATACTCGGCCACTGTCAGCTGTCTTTGCCTCAGGTTAATGAATTCTCTTCTTCTTCCTGCTAGGTATACACTACCCACATATTTCTTCTTGAATTCTGAGAGGAAGAAGTCCCAAGTTATTACTTCTGGCTGCACTTCACTAGACACTGTATCCCACCATTGGTAAGCATCATCTTGCAACAGAGATACAGCAGCTTCTAGGTTTTGCTCTTGAGTGCAGTGGAGTTGTTTTAAAACCCTTCCCGTTCTGTTCAACCAGTTCTCGGCTGCAATAGAATCATCTTCTCTCTTGCCAAAGAAGTCCACAGCTCCAAATTTTTTCAATCTTTCTAAATGTGATTTCTGCTGTGGAGGTGGTGGTGGTGGTGGCATTACCCCAGCCATTTGTTTGAAGAATTCGGCCATTTGCTGGAACATGGCCTGTGGAAGCTGAGCAGGCTCTGCTTGAGCTAGCAGAGCAGGTTCTCCCCTACCTCCAGTCTCAGCTGTTGCAGGTGGAGCATGACTCTCCACTTCCTCCTCAACTGCCCTCTGTGATGTAGGGTCCATATCCTATTCAAAATAACAAAGACAAACAGATCTGCATTAGCCTCACCTTGACTCTTACAAATGCAATGCATGGTATGGACTCGATCTAGGCCCAGAAACTCCTAAACCGTGCTCTGATACCACTAAATGTGACACCCCTTACCCGTCTACAGTGTAGCCGAGCAAGATATGCCATGCAGTGTACCGGAACACCTTATTTTAATTCAACTATTTTTATTCTTCCTACTTTATTTCTTTCATAGTTATGAAGTAAATTTCATGAAATATCATTCATTTAAGTCATTTATTGAAATTATAACTTATTTGAGGTTCCGCAAATTTTATAGAAAATCCGGCAGAGTGCCGGCTAAAAATGGATAAAACAGTTCTTCGGAACCTGTGAAAAACACTTCCAAAATTTTCAATCAATCCCAAACTCCATTTCATCAACAAAATCTCAATAATTTTTAACAACATGTCCATTTCTCAAACATTCATTTCATATGATATTCATGTAAAAGTCATCAATAAATATTCACTTTTTCATTCATAGACATAATTTCCACTATTTATATCAATACTAAAATACATTACATAAGTCTTAATTACACATGAAAAAATAAAAGTTAATTACAAAATACAAAAATAAAACATAGTGTCCTACCAATGCACTGATGATGGTGAGGTGACACGAACACTATGCAGAGCTGCAGAAGATCTCACTCAGTCTGTGGTTTACTGGGCTCTCGGTCGGTCTCCAGAACCTACGCGTGGCAAAAAGTAATGCGCTAAACAATAATGCTTAGTGGTGCCAATAATAAAATAAAAAGAAATAACAGAAAATAAATATGCAGTGCATGTCCTGATGTCTTATGCAGACAATTTTTCGATCATTATTGGTAATCTTATTTATTTTGTACTTGTTATATTCATAATTTCATTAAATTTATCCACTTGCATTTTTGGTTGCCCAAGTAACCTATACTGGATAACTGGACTGGGTAA
Organism: Hevea brasiliensis; assembly: GCF_030052815.1. Lineage (NCBI taxonomy): Eukaryota > Viridiplantae > Streptophyta > Magnoliopsida > Malpighiales > Euphorbiaceae > Hevea > Hevea brasiliensis. Next base: position 11,240,503 of record NC_079508.1, on the reverse strand, counting down.
ACGGGTAAACTAGCACTGGGTATCTAGTACCTCGGGCCGTCACACCATCAGTCACATATGCATCTCCCGGTGTGCAACAGAATAGCTAATAAGCTGTAATAACATTAGGCACAAGGCCAAGTATCAACACATTGTCAGAATGGCTAAAAGCCATAAAATCACAGAATGGCATAATGCCATGTGCAGTACTGCTAACTGAACCCTATTAGCATGCCAACCTATCCAAACCAATCTTGCCAGCTGTAATAGGGCATGTTACACTTTTAAACTTTACAATTCTTGAAATTTAAGTTTAGGCGTTACTATTCATTTCATTAGTCAACTAAAATGTTGACTTTTGCATAGACAATAGGTACATTGGTTCTAATACTTCCAACATACCACATTTTGCATTCTAAAATTGTTGGTATTGGTTGCCAATACCATTTCTAAGCTTAGTATTAGTTATTCAAAATTTTCAGATTTCAAGCCTCATTTTACTATTCCATTGGTCATTTATACAGCAGGAATTTGGCAAAATTGTCTTCATGAAAGTTGTTCCTTATTTTGTCTAGTTACATTTTCTTTTTGGAATCACTCCATTTGGAGTTTTGTAGCTCAAGTTATGGCCTAAAAACCATAACTGGCCGGATTGGACAGGATCCAAAATTCTGGGCAAAATTGGTTCTGCCAGATTTGGTAACCTAAGTTTGGTTGGCTATTTGACTAGGTTATGGTCAGAATTTGGATTTGTGTTCTTCATGAACTTTGTAGTTATATGTCTCAGCTTTCTACTAGTAAAATTTCAGGTCAATTGGACCTTTCTACACTGAGTTATGACCAAATGAATAAATACTGTTCATTTGGTCATTTTGCCTGGGCAGAATGCAGGTCGCCCGGATTAGGGTAATTTTTAGGTCAACTTGGTTTAGTTTTCTAGGCAAGGTTTCTATACCAAATTTGTGACATTATGTGTCTAGTTTCATATCCAATTGGCCTTGCACCAATTGAGCCTCTACAATTCCATTTATAACTACCCAAACCTACTAGACTCATGCTTAGTCCTATAGGTCAGCCAAGGCAGCTCACCCATACATAAATGCCAAGCCTCAACTCACTTCATTTCCTCATCATACACATTCAAATGGTCATTAATTGACCATTACAAGGTTAATGAACCATCACATGAGCAAACCCTAGAATTGTTCAATTGTCTAAATTTTTTTTCATTTCACACATGCACAATTTTTGCATTTCATGTACTCAATTATGTTCAATCCCTCATCCACTACCAAAGGCTACTCATAACCATTTTTTTAACAAGCAAAATCATCAAACCCTAGCTAAACCTAGCTGCCAAAATTGTAGGGTGCACACACACTTGTTTTTTTTATATTCTTACATTTCCTACACAATTCATGCGCTTAGACATGAATTAAAGCAAAAGGAACAAAGATTAGACAATAACCTTGAATGGAGCAGATTTCAAGCTGCCCAAACTTCTTTTTTTCTTCCTCTTTTGGCTGGCTAGAGGATGTTCAAGTTGCTAGGTTAACTTTTTGTGAAGCTAAGTGGTGGTTTCTAGGTGATATTTGGTGTGAAATGAGGCTTTGGTGGAGCTTCAATGGTGGTTTTGGGTGGGAAGAGAGAAAACGGCTGGTTGAAGGAAAGTGATGGCTGCTGATTGCTTTTGTGTATTTTCATCTCAATTATCCCCTTTTAATAAGGTAGCTTAATTGTGATTGGTGGGGAAAGGGTTGATAACATCATGTGATGTCAAAATTGTCATTTAATCTCATTTTTCTCTTCTTTTCTTCTCTACTCATTTTCAATTTAATTTTTAGCAAAATTCATTCACATTTTATGTCATAATAACTATTTACTTAACTGAACAAGTTGGCCAAAAATCATCTCTGAAGACGAAATGACCAAAATGCCCTCCATTGGGCTTAACAAACCAAAATTGTCTGTACCGATTGAAAAATTTTTCTAAACATTTTCTTGGCATTCTAATGCCATAGGAACCTCAATAACCTTTCTCTGGAGTCTCGAAAATTATTTTATAAATTTTTCCTCGGGTCTAGGGCTCTTAGTTGAGAGAACCGCAACATTCCACTAGGTTACCCAGCACTAGGGCACCGGCTCATTTAACTTGATTGTATTTTATTTTCTAAAATTTTTTTCTAAATTTTTCTTATTAATATTTGAGTTAATTATGGTTTCTCACTTTAGTTTAAATATTTTTCTGGACGTTCTAGCTGTCCAGACTGACACTGGTCACCAGAACAGTAGAATATACGGAGTTGCTACAGGGAGGGTGTTACACATTGTAATACCCCTATGTGCATAGCTTGGTATGTTTTACTATTCCAGTGGCCGATGTTGGTCTGGACAATTAAGAGAATTAGAACCACATATAAGACACCTAGATAAACCCCGAACACAAATAATTAGTAATTGCCAAATAGTTAAGTATAAATAAGAAAAATAGAACATAAGAAGTTAAATGAGTCGAGAGTCACAACGATGGGTGACCTTCTCAGAAATGACTACGAGGTCAGTCTTAACTCAAATTTTGAACAGTAAAATGTGACGTCGCAATCCTTAGGACTATTGCAAACGCAGTGAAAAAGAGAAAATTATGAAAAAGAATGATTAAGCAAGTCAAATAATTAGATCAAGGATCTAGAAGAAATATTGAATTACCTGCAAACTGGATCGAACTGGCGAGGGGCAATTTAGTCAATTCACCCCTAGAGCTGACACCTGACCTAACTGTCCAATAAAATTGGAGAACAGAAAATTTTGGGATCAAGAATTAAATTAAAGAACTAATGGAAAAATAAATAAAAAAGAAAACGAAAGAAAAGAAAAAGTTTATTTACATCATGCATGACATAAACATGATGTAATAAATCTAATATTTAAAAATTGAAATTTGGGATAATTATGTATTAATAAAGTTAAAAAAAAAATCAAAAGAAATAAAAATCATATCTTTCTTCTTCATTTGGCCAGATTGTCTCCTCTCTCTCTTCCCTTTTGCTTTCTCTCAAAACTCCATGGAAACACAACTCCAAGCTTGTGTGAACCCAAAAATCAACCTTAAAACTTATAGATTTCTTAATTAAATCTTGTCTTTGGACCTTGCTAAGCAACTTAGAAGCAAAAAGAAGAAAGGAATCAAAGGTTTGAGAAGAAGAAATTTTGTTTAAACAAGGTTAGTAATCTAAACTTGAAAATTTGTAGTTAAACGATTATGTTCTAGTTTAATTAACTTAGAAATTGTGTAAAATCGAACAAAAACAATTGTTGAGGGACCAAATAGAAATTTTAGCCAGCTAGGGTTATGGTTTGATATGAATGAGTTTGATGGTTTTGAATGGTTATTTGAGGTAAATTAGGTGTGTAGATCATGAATGTACTCTTTGAAATGCATTAGATTGAACTTTATGTGTAGCTAGGGTTTTGAGCATGTCAAAAATTGAAGAAAAATTTGAGAATTAGCTAAATGATGTAGTTAACCTTATTTGAGTTGAGAAATGGTCAATTGTGACCATTTGTGGTGTGTATGAATTGTTGGAACCAAGTTCCAATTCGGATTGGTGAGGGTCAATCTGCAGGCAGTTTGACCTAGGTCCATTTTAAGGATAAAAACTGAAAATTTACCATCCTATTTGGTGTGAGGCTAATTGGGAATGTATATAGACACAAAATAACACATTTTTCATTCAGGAATCATACCCAGAAAGTGACCATAACTTAGTGAACAATTAGGCCAAATCCAGAATTGAGCACACTGACCTGTACAAAAATAACCAAATGAACAGTAGTTACGTAAATGACAATAACTTGGTCTAGGAAGGTCCAAATGACTTGAATTTTATACCATAGAAAGCTGAGACATAGCCCTACAACTTTTGTGAGAAAACAAACCCAAAATTTGACCATAAGCTGTCCAAAAACTTACCTGTAGTCAACACACAAAAATGTCCAATATCTAGAAAATGACCAGAATTCTGGGTAACACCAAATCCAGCCAGCCATGTTCAAATGGCCATAACTAAGGCTAAAAAACTCCAAATGGAGTGATTCAAAAAGGGAAATAAAGTTAAGACAATAAGGAACAACTTATATGAAGAAAACTTAGCTAAATTACCACAGCAACTTGACCGATAGAACAATGTAAAGCAGGGCACCAAATCTAAAATTTTGGAAGTTTCACCTAAGAAACTTAAAGTTTGAGAAAACAACCAAAACCAAAAAATTAAGTAACCAAAATGTGGTATGTGGGTGAAATTAGAATTCCCATACCTATTAAGCATTAGAAAGTCAACAAATTGACTTGAATAGTGCCGTGAATAGTAACACCGAAATACAAATTTTGAAGAATTTCAAGTTAAGCATATTTAAGTTAGATTTAAATTTTTGTTTGGACTTATGATAAACTATGATACTAAAACACTGTAAAATTGTGTGTTTAGTTGAAAAGAATACCAGGAAAGAACCTGAAGCATCGAGTCAAGGCCAAGAGGTGACTCGTATAAGGTTTGTGCACAACATAGAAATTTCTATAAATTTTCTTTTGCAAATTGTTTTGAATGAATTTTGATATTAAATTATGAATTAATTGTATTGAAATGTTTATTATGCTTTTGACTTAAATTGTTTAAAGTTTACTTGTATGTGTTTAAAATGGCAATAAATGTTTAGTAAATTGCTAAGACAGTTTTGAAACCACAGTGTCATGACCGTATATTTGAATGCCTCACTAGCATCACTAGTGGTGGAAATTAGTTTTGAATTTTGATTCCTTCTCTGGCTAAAGTATTGAGGTGTGTGCCAGTAGAAGAAGAAATTTGAATGGGTACCCATAGTTTGAGCTAGCTAGCCTTGTGATTTCTCATAAGCCTTCGGCTATTGAGATGAATATTATTTCGAATGGCATGATATAACTGTGTTTTTATGAAATTCGTTTTGGGACTTCCTAAATGAAATTGTTTAGACTAAAAATTTATAAATCATGTTTTGTATCTATTTTTCATGTTTAGCTCAATATTTGAATAAATGTTATTTGAATTATGCAGAAATGTTATTTTACTATGTTGTGCACCACTGAGTCATAGTACTCAGCGATGGTTGTTATTGCTGTCGCAGAAATAGAGACTAGAGGAGCAGCAAAGTGAGCCGCTAAGGACCTTGGGGCCACATCCCTAAAGTTTTGTCAGGTATAATTTTATACCCTTATTGTAATGTTTATATTTATGTATGTTACCGTATGTACATGTATAAACTAGTCTTGAGCAGTTGTATAGAGTTTGTAATAATATTATTTTGGTTTTGCTAATGTAAAGTTTGGTTGATAAATGTAAATTGTTTTTACTTTAATGAAAAATGAATGGAATTATTGAGTATTATTTTTTATGACAATATAGCCATGTAGAAAATATCATCAGCCGAAAATTCAGCTGATCCATTCATGAAGGCTATATCACAAACTTAGTTAGAACAACATCTTGAGAAGATGGGTCTAAGATACTGTAATGAAAGGCTCTACTGCTAGTAGGAGATTGTTAATAGTATGCCCTAAAGCATATTATTTTATATGTATCTTGTACATATTTTATTAATAAAAGGCAATTACACTTTTCTGTTTACAAAATCTATTTATGTGCAATTGAAAAGGTCCATTGATATTTTGTTAGAAATTCTATTCTTAAGTTCTTAAGAATATGAGTGATAGCATTTCTAGCACAAAGTATCATAAATTGGTTCACAATCGAGGATACTTCACAAAGGACATGACTTATCCAGATAGATTATAATCATGTTTGTTCCCAAAGTATTAGCATGAGATATTAATAAGTTAGAGTGGTGAGTCACATGCCACAAAACAAACATGATAGGCACTTATACATGATAAGTAGGCCAAACTAGTGACGCTTATGACAAGCACGTGGAGTTTATTCTTGTCAATGCATTATCATATATCATATTAGTGCATATAATCTTTTGATCTGAGATAACACAGTTATCTTATATGTAGATGGTTTGAGTTTGATACTGCTTTCATACTCATACTATGTATGGGTATATGGGCATGTGTTGGCTTCTACTAGTTATATATGGAGATAGGTATTGATCAAGATGGGATCCGTCACCCTAAGTAAATAGGGATAAAATCCTATGTTTATTTAATTATTCTTGATGATTTAAGTTCCTAGCTAGGACATAAAGACTTAGCCAGAAAAGAGTTTTTGACAAGAAAGTCTGATTAATCAAGAATAGGAATTAAAAAAGAACATAAGATTCATAGCAAATGGAGTTTGACATTAACCATGACTTTAACTAGAATTGGGATTTTGTAACGGAGAGCTTTTAGTGCATGGTGACATGTGATTGAAGGTTCATTTAAGGTATTCCTTATTACTGATTAGGTGGCCATGGCATGCTATGCTAGGTGTGAACCGTGGTCTATGAGATACCTGTAATGATTTAGAGAAATTATTTATGGTAAGAAAGAGTTCTAATAATACTAAGAGTTAATATCATTTCTCATTGCCAATTAGTAATGAGCCTAGTAAGTCACACACGTATATAAGTAAATTACCAAGTGAATTATGATTTAATTGTAACACCCCTATTTGCATAGCCTGGTATATTTCACTATTTCGGTGACCAGTGTCGGTCCAGATAATTAAGGAGATTATAACTACATCTAAGACAACTAGATAAGCCCTGAACACAAATAATTAGTTATTGTCAATTAGTTAAGTATAAATAAGAAAAACAAAACATAAGAAGTTAAATGAGCCAAGAGTAATAGTGATGGGTGACCTTCTCGAGAAGGACAGCGAGGTCGATTTAAACTCGAATTTTGAACTGTAAAATGTGACCCCATGGTCATTAGGACTATTGCGAACACAGTGGAAAAGAGAAAATCACGAAAAAGAATTGTTAAGCAGGTCAAATAATTAGGTCAGGGATCCGAAAGAAATATTGAATAACTAGCAAACCGGATCGAACCAGCGAGGGGCAATTTGGTCAATTTATCCTAGAGCTGACTCCTGAGCTAACTATCTAATAAAATCAGAGAAATGAAAATTTCAGAATCAGAAATTAAATTAAAGAACTAATGGAAAAATAAATACAAAAGAAAAAGAAAAAAAGAAAAAGTTTATGACATCACCTTCTATGGCATCATGGATGACACAATAAATGATAATTTTTAAATTAAGAAAAGTTGAGATAATTTTTGACTTAAAAGACAATTAAAAGAAAAAAAAATTATTTAAGTCTTCATTTATTTCCTTGGCCGCCCATCCCTCTCATCCTTCTCTCTTATTTCTTCATTTTCCTCCATGAAAGCTTATGATAAGCTTTTCTAAATCCTAATTTCACCCTTAAATTCCCTACTTTTCTTGAGGAAAATTAGTAATTGAGCCTTGGTAAGAAGTTTAGAAGAAAGAATTGGAAGAAAAATTGAGGAAATAAGAAGATAGGAAAACTTCATAAGAGGTAAGCTCTCTCACTCTTAACTTTAATTGAATTATAAGTATAGAATTAAGATTAAAGTAGTTAGAATTACATGAAAACATGAAAAATCATGCCTATCTAGAACCCTATAAAATTCGATCAACATGTGACTAACTAGAGTTTAATGGTGTTTAGTTAGGTTAAACATGAAATCTTGGTGAATTAATGTTGTATAAGTGAGTTGTATGTTTAAATTGCATAAATTGTGCTAAGCATGAAAATTAGGGTTTTGGCACCTAGGGTTTTGGGAGGAAAATGTGTGAATTAGCTAAATGATATGTTTCACCTTGCTTGAGTTGAAAAATGGTCATGTATGACTAATTGTGGTGTGTAGGAAGTGTTAGAATTAGGTTTAAATTCAGATTGCTTATGGTCATTCTGCAAACAGCATGACCAAGGTCCCTTTCAGGGACCAAAACTGAAAATTTACAAACCTAATTGGTGTGAGACCAATTGGGAATGAAACTATACTCAAAATGGCACATTTTTCATTTAGGAATCATGCCCAGAAAGTGACCATAGCATAGTGAACAAATTGGCCAAATCCGGATTAGGCAAACTAACCTGTACAAAAATGACCAAATGAATAGTGTTTGTTCATCAGCCATAACATGGGATAGGCAGGTCCAAATGACCTGAAAGTTTACCAGTAGAAAGCTGAGATATAGCCCTACAACTTTAATGAAGAACACAAGTCCAAATTATGCACTTAACTAAGTCATTTAGCCACACAAAGTTAGTGACCTAAAACTGCCAGAACCAAGTTTGGTGACCAGAAAATCTGAGTTAGACCAATCCGGCCAGCCATGTTCAAATGGCTATAACTTGAGCTACAAAACTCCAAATGGAGTGATTTAAAAAGAGAAATAAATATAAGACAATAAAGAACAACTTCTATGAAGAAAACTTAGCCAAATTCTAACAGCAACATGACCAATGGAACAGTGCAAAATAGGATACCAGAACTGAAAATTTGAAATTTTGCCTAAAAGGCTTAAAATTTGAGAAAATAACTAAAACCAATAAATTAGGTAACTAAAATGTGGTATGTGGGTGAAATTATAATTCCCATACCTATTAAGTATTAGAAAGTTAACAAATTGACTTGAATAGTAACTCCAAAACACAAATTTTAAAGAATGTCAAGTTTAGCATATTAAAGCTAGGTATAAGTAGATTTGAATTTATTTTTGGAGTTATGATAAACTATGATACTGAAACACTGTAAAATTGTGTGTTTCAGTTGAAAAGAATACTGGGAAAGAACCCGAAGCATCGAGTCAAGGCCAATAAGCGACTCGTATAAGGTTTGTGCACAACATAGAAATTTCTGTAAATTTTCTTCTTCAAATTGTTATAAATGAATTGTGATATTAAATTGTGGCTTAATTGTATTGAAATGTTTATTATGCTTTTGACTTAAATTGTTGAAAGTTTACTTGTATGTGTTTGAAATGGCAATAAATGTTTAGTAAATTGCTAAGACAGTTTTGAAACCACGGTGGGGGACCATATATTTGAATACCTCACTAGCATGACTAGTAGGGGAAATTAGTTTTGAATTTTGATTCCTTCTCTGGCTGAAGTGTTGAAGTGTGAGCCAGTAGAAGAAAAAATTTGAATGGGTACCCATAGTTTGAGCTAGCTAGCCTTGTGATTTCTCATAAGCGTTCGACTATTGAGATGAATATTGTTTCAAATGACATTATTTAACTGTGTGTTTTTATAAAATTCATTTTGAGGCTTCCTAAATGAAATTGTTTGGACTAAAAATTTATAAATCATGTTTTGTATCTGTTTTTCATGTTCAGTTCAATATTTGAATAAATGTGATTTGAATTACGCATAAATGTTATTTTAGTATGTTGTGCACCACTGAGTCATAGTACTCAGCGATGGTTGTTATTGCTGTCGCAAATATAGAGACTAGAGAAGCAGCAGAGTGAGCTGCTGAGGACCTTGGAGCCACATCCCTGAAGTTTTGTCAAGTATAATTTTATACCCTAATTGCAATGTTTATAGTTGTGTATGTAACCGTATGTACTTGTATAAACTAGTCTTGAGCAATTGTGTAGAGTTTGTAATAATATTATTTTGATTTTGCTAATGTAAAGTTTGGTTGATGAATGTAAATTGTTTTTACTTTAATGAAAAATGAATGGAATTATTGAGTGTTATTTTTTATGACAATTGAATTGAGAAATGATGCTGAATTGTGTTGAGGTAGTAATGAGTTTGATGAAAAGAGATATTGGAAGTGTTTTTACAGGCTTTTGAAGAACTGTTTTCTTAATATACAGACGGCACTCTGTTGAAATTTTTCCAAAAATTTGTGTAAAAATAAAATGGACATAAATTTTGAGCTAGTTTTTAAACTTCTATTAAATGTAAGAAAATGCTCACCACTTCTGAAAAGTAAGGAAATGGTTTTAAAATCCCTTATAGGGTACTTAATGAGTTATCGGTAGGTGAAGTTTGGTAGTTCATTAGGTATTTTACAGGATTATGTTATGCCTTACAGAGGGGTAAGGTGTGACATTCATACTCGTACTATGTATGGGTATATGGGCATGTGTTGGCTCCTACTAGTTATATATGGAGATGGGTGTTGATAAAGATGAGATCCGTCACCCTAAGTAAAGAGCGATAAAATCCTATGTTTATTTAACTGTTCTTGATGATTTAAGTTCCTGATTAGGACATAAAGACTTAGCCAGAAAAGAGTTTCTGACAAGAAAGTCTTATTAATCAAGAATTGGAATTAAAAGAGTACATAAGATTCATAGTAAATAGAGTTTGACATTAACCATGACTCTAGCTAGAATTGGGATTTTGTAATGGAGAGATTTTAGTGCATGGTAACATATGATTGAAGTGTATTCCTTATTACTAATTGGGTGGCCATGGCATGCTATGCTAGGTGTCAGCCATGGTCTATGAGATACCTATAATAATTTAGAGAAATTATTTATGGTAAGGAGTTCTAATGATATTAAGAGTAAATATCATTTCTCATTGCCAATTAGTAATGAGCTTAGTAAGTCACATACGTACACAAGTAAATCACCAAGTGAATTATGATTTAATTGATTAATTAAAGAGTTTAATTAATTAATTAATTAGGTTTGGTTTGCAATAAGGTTGCAAAGTCCCTAGCATGACTTGAAACCAAATCTAGGTTATTGGATGTATGATATAAACAAAATGGTGAAATTAATTAATGGAGATTAATTAATTATTTAATTTATATGTGATATAAATTAATTTGAGGGAGAAATTACAATTTTGGATTAAGAACTCAAAATTGTAGACAAGGGGCAAAATGGTAATTTTGCACATGGTGACACATAGCACCATGAGATGGTGACACGTGGCACTAATTAAAGAGTGTCATTTGTCTTCCATGTGATGGAAGATGGAACATGATGATGTATCCTTGGCTTGACACTTGACTTAATAAGATTGAGACAAATATAAAGCAAGATTAGTTCATGGCTTGACATGTCACACCAATTAGTTGGATTTTATCTCTTGTATATAAATGCAAGATAAGAAGAAGTAATCTTCTTCTTCCTCTCTTCTTGTTGGACGGCACAAGTGTCTCTCTCTCTTCTTCTTTTCTTCCATTAACAAGTGAGAGAAAGCTTTTTTTCTCCTTGAATCAAAACACTAAGAATTGTTTCTAGTGCACTATACATCCATAGAACCTCACCTAAAGCAAAAACCCAAAAGTTCAAGTGCTTGGAAAGCAATCAAAGAGAGATTTGGGGTTGCCAAAGGGTGTCTTGGTGTGCTTGTGGTGGACAAGCTAGAGGGGTAACACTTGGAGCCCTAGGAGCACCCAAAGGGAGTAAAAAGTATTGATTCAGCACCTTGGAGGTTAGTTGAACTTCATCCCTCTTTTAATTAGCATTTAATGTGATTAAATACTAAACACCAATCCTTAATGGCCAATGAACTAATAAAGCATGTTAAAAGGTATTTTGGCATGCCCATGGGCATCGGAGGTTGGCTAGGTGCACAATTAATATGGTATGCTAGCATGTAACCCTAGAGAAAATTTTGAATTCCAACTTACTGATGGCCCAAACCCACGCTTCCACTGCCTTCAATTAGTATCAAAGCCACTATATTTGTCGTTAAGATTGATTTAGGACTCAATTGTATGGTTGGATAAGGTTTGGGTGCAATTTGATTTTGGTTTAGATTGAAAAACCCTAGAAAAACCTAATTGCCACAAGAAGCACAGCCTGGGCATGTCCCAGGCCATGGGCCACGTTTTTATGGGATTGCTGACAGGGCACGAATGTGTAGTGGTACATGGCCCGTGCTTTTTCACACCTCGGCCCGTGTTTCTCTCTGCTCGGTAGAGATGCGAAACATGGCCCATGTGAACTTCGTGCCCCAGCCCGTGTGATTTCACGTTAACATGGTCCAGGCCGTGTCGCTTCACGCCTTAGGCCGTGTAAGGTGTTACACGGGCCGTGTGTTCATGCAGGGGAGTGTTTTTCATAATGGGGTATGTTTTTCATAATGGGGCGTGTTTTGGCTGAATTTTGGGCTTTTTGTGCAATTATTGTATAATTAAGGACCCAAAATTAAGCCTAAACCTAATTAAATGATTTAATTAGGATTCCCAATCATACAAGTAATTTTTGAAAATTGTTTTCATGAAATTAAATTTGGGAAAAGTTCCTAAATTTAAAATTGATTTGAATGAGATTCAAATTGAAAATCAATTGAGTATGTAATATTCAAATTAATTTAACATGTATATTTATATTTAATTGTTAAATGTCAATATGCATGATGGATGATCATGGATAATTAAAGACCAATGTGATTGGATTTATTTTTTTTATTTTTCTTTGGGATATAAAATAATTAATTTTATTTTTGTGGCATGTATCATAAATGTTGTGATAAGCTAGGATGTAATTTCATATATTTAAGGACTTTATAGTCCAAATTCTTGTATACTCACCTTGTTATGCCAAGGTTACAATGTAATTGAATAGCAAGAAGAAAAATAAGGTCAAGAACATTGGTAGGACCAATGGGAGGAGATCAAGATCAAGATGTTAATTATGTACTTCTTCAGCAAATCTTGTAAAATGAATGAAATATAGCTAGGAATGCCCTAATTCAATTCTTGGTGACTCGGAATTGAATCTCTTAGAAAGTCCATGATCATACCATGTTATTTGTTTATCCATTTATGCATGAGATGTGTATGAATGTATGCAAATATGAGATATATGCATGCCAACTGGATAATGTGCAAAATGAGACCATAATAGTAATTAAGCCGATCACAAAATCTTCCAAACAAATGATTAAATTGGCAATGGTATAATTATGGTAATTATATCATGGCTCTCCATTGAGCCAATTACTTTAAGGAATTTTAAGCACTTGCATTATTAGCTATGAAAGACATGGAAATGATGCATTTGTTTAAGAGACTTTCTTAAGAGTAATTGTTAAGCATGAGATGTTATAGGTATATAAATGCTTGATGGCCAATAATAGATGTGCCTGAGGTCATTGAAGTAATTTACATGCTTGCTGGCTTAATGGGATCAACTCAACTAATACAAGATAAACCAATAATAGATGTGCCTAAGGTTTTGAGCATTAGGGGCCAAATAAATGATTGAGCCTCACATGAGATGTGATGGCAAAAAGTTGCTCACTTATAGTTTATTGTGATTCCAATAATGGATGTGCCTAAGGATGATCAATAAGACTATAAGAATTCAATCACCCACTAGAAATTCATCCAACTAGGATTTCCATTTCCTACTATGGAAGTGTAGGATTCGTCAAGTTAGTTGGAGGACCAATTTGATTAAAAGCCCATAATCATTTTGGTTAATAACTTGATACATATAATAATTGATCTTGTTATTTTCTACAGTAAATATTCTAATAATAATGAGCACACAACAACCACCACCATCCAATATCCTTGCAGGCATACTTAATCATAATAGGTTGACAGGACCTAATCTTTCTGATTGGCTCAAAAATTTGAAACTTGTCCTGAATTTATAGCATATTAGATATGTTCTAGATTCAAAAATTCCTAGTCCTTTACCTCCAAGGGCCACTCTAGAGGAATTAGAGACTTTGGACAAGTGGAAGGAGCATGATATGAGAGCCAAATGTTATATACTTGCTTTTATGACTAATGAGTTACAGAAGCAGCATGAAAACATGCAAAGTGCAAATGAAATCCTTCTTCACCAGCAAGAGTTGTATAGTGAACATAGTAGGAATGCTAGGTATGAGATATCTAGACAGCTATTCCGAATGAGGATGTCAGAGGGACAGAATGTAGGAGATCATGTCCATAAGATGATTCAGCTTATAGAGCAGCTAGAACATCTTGATTTTCACATGGATTTCCAACTCTAGACGGATTTGATCCTGCAGTTCCTAACAGAGTCATTTGAGAATTTTGTGACAAATTTCTATATAACTAAGTAAGAATTCACTCTGGCTGGCTTACTTAACATAATGGTTATTGCCCAAAAGAATATACCGTGCAATAAAGGAAAAGAGGTAGCTTTGGTTGCATCTTCTTCTTCTATTAGAAAGTCCGAAAAGAAGAAGGCCAATAAGAAAAAGAAACCTCAAGTTCCTGGACCTTCCAAGAAAATAGCCAAACAGAAAGGCAAGACCAAAGCTGACAATGACAAAGGAAAGTGTTTCCACTGCCAGAAAGATGGGCACTAGAAGAGGAACTGCCCAAAGTATCTTGCATCTCTGAAAGACAAGAAAGATAAACCTTCAGAAGGTATGTCTATATCTTGTTATTTATATTATGATGATGCTCATAGCTCATCTACAGCTTAGGTTTTAGATACTGGTGCTAGTTCTCACATTTCTTTTGATGTGCAGGAACTAGCAAGCAGTAGGAGCTTGCAAGCACAAGATGTTAGACTCCGGATTGGCAATGGCTTAACTGTTAAAGCTTTAGCCATAGGATCTAAATCTTTGTACATGTATGGACATATTTTGTATTTGGATCATGTTTTGTATGTACCTGATGCATTTAAAAAACATCATTTTAGTATCTAGTTTGACTAGAAATGATTATGAATTTCAGTTCACAAATAATGTTTGCAAAATTTATTTTAGAAATAAATATGTTGGCTCGGGTTATATGCATGATGGACTTTATTATTTGGAAAATAATGATAAATACAAATTAAATGCAACCAATCTGAATGAATGTAATGCCATAATGAAAATCAATTCCAGTCCAAACATCTTTGGCACTTAAGATTAGGTCACATTGTAGAAGATAGGAATATAAAGCTGGAGAAAATGGAGATTTTATCTTCATTGGGTTATGAACCTACTCTAAATTGTGAATCCTGCCTTCAAGGCAAAATGACTAGATCACCTTTTGTTGGACAACGATTAAGAGCTAAAAATATTTTAGAATTGATACATAGTGATGTATGTGGTCCATTTAAGGAAATGGTTAAAGGCGGTTTTCATTACTTTATTACCTTTACTGATGACAAATCAAGGTTTGGGTATTTGTATTTGATGAAATACAAACATGAGTCCTTTGAAAAGTTCAAAGAATTTAAATATGAAGTAGAAAATCAAATGGAAAAAAGTATTAAAACTCTTCGATCAGATCGTGGAGGTGAATACTTAAGTACTGAATTTGATGAATACGTGAAACAGCAAGGCTTTATTTCACAGCTGACTCCTCTAGGAATGCCACAATTAAATGGTGTATCTAAAAGGAGAAACCATACCCTATTAGATATGGTACATAGCATGATGAGTTATACTGATATGCCAATCTCTTTTTGGTGATTTGCATTAGAATCGGCTTTACATATTCTCAATAGGATTTCATCGAAGTCAGTCTCTTCCACACCTTATGAGATATGGCATGGAAGAAAATCAAGTCTTAAGCATGTTAAGATTTAGGGTTGTCCAACTTACATTAAAAAGCTGAAGACTGACAAATTGGAAACCAAATCAGAAAAGGGTCGATTTGTTGGATATCCAAAAGAAAGTTTTGGATATCATTTTTATTTGCCTTCAACACAAAAGGTTGTGGTAAGCAGAGATGCTATATTTCTTAAACAGCAGTTTATTCAAGAAGATGGCAAAGAAAGGCAAATAGAGTTAGAATTAGAGAATTCTGACCAATCAACAAATTAGATGGATATAGATCCATCTAGCCAACTTGTGCCTGTTGATGAAACATCTACAATAACTCCTCGTAGATCAACTAGAATATCTCACCCATCAAAAAGATATGGTTATCTTCATAAAGATGAACAAGAGTTATTTGCTCATAAAGAAATAGATCATGGAGATGATCGTTTACCCTATGAAGAAGCCATATCAGATATAGATTCTTCTAAATGGATTGAAGCTATGAAATCTGAAATGGATTTTATGTATAAGAACCAAGTTTGGGATCTTGTTGACCCACCAGAAGGTATTGTACCTATAGGTAATAAATGGGTTTTCAAGAAGAAAATTGGTTCTGATGGAAAGGTAGAGACCTATAAAGCAAGGCTAGTTGTGAAAGGGTTTTGCTAAAGGCAAGGAATTGACTATGAGGAGACTTTCTCGCCTGTTGCCATGCTTAAATCCGTAAGGATTTTATTAGAAATAGCTACATACTATGATTATGAAATTTGGCAAATGGACATCAAAACGACTTTTCTCAATGGAAACATTGAGGAAAACATTTTCATGGAACAACCAAGGGGTTTTGAATCTCAAGATCATTCCAAGGTGTGCAAGCTAAAACGATCTATTTATGGGTTAAAACAAGCTTTGAGGAGTTAGAACATCCGTTTTGATGAATCCATTAAATCATTTGGTTTTATCAAAAATGTGGATGAGCCATGTGTATTTAAGAAGGTTAGTGGGTGTAACACCCCTAAGTTCGGTAGTGCGTTCTACTATTCCGGTGACCAGTGTTGTCCGAACAGCTAGGATGCCTAGAACTACACTTCGTTATGAGTGACAAGACATAAAATAATGAAATACAAGAAAAGAAAATATAAGAAAAACAAAGGAAAAATAATAGCAAAGAAATGTAACCAAGTTAAGCGAGCCGAGAACCCTAGCGATGGGTGACCGCACCGGGAAGTCATGGCGTGGACTGTTGACTAACCCTGGACTATGGGGAACCCTGAAAAATATTTTTAAGACTTAAATAGACTCTTATTGAAATATAAATATCATTAGAAAAATCAAAGAAAAATTAAATAATTAGCACAAAGAAGAGTGAGAAATCGAAAAACAAATAAAACCCGGTGTTACCGAAAAATCGGGAATGCAACCCGAACTGGGGCATTATGGTCATTTGACATCCCGAATTGTCTTTTGACCTAAATGTCCATTAAAAATAAATAATATTACACTTAGAAAATAAAATGATAGAAAATAAAATGAAAAATTAATTTGGTGGTACCTAAAGTAAATAACAAGAATTAAGGGTTTAATGTGGAATAAGTGAGAATTTAACTTATTAAATGATTAATTTGTGTGAGTGGGCCACTAATGAATAAAATAAAAACAAAATGGGGCAGCTGTAATTCCATTACACCATCAGAAACTTCATCTTCTCCAAATGCTCTTAACCTTGCCGAAATGAAGGATTGGAAGTCCACCATTGCCGTTTTCCTTAAGCTTCATTTAACCTCCTCATTTCACTTCCAATCATTTAGGTTTCTTCATTAAAGATTGTCTACACATCATAAGGAAGAGCTTGATACCAAAATCAAGAAGTTTAGTCAAGGTTTAGCAAGTCCCAACCATAGGTAAGTTTACAATTTTGAATATTGCTTTGTTAAACTTTGTGTACATGTTATGGGTGTGTGCTTGGTGAAGAAAATTTTCAAGTTTGAAGAGTTCTTGATATATCCAGTTTGGACAGCCATGGAGTTGTGTATTTGATGATTTATTATTACATATATTTGATGTAAATTCATATTGAGTAGAGGGATTTAATATCCTAGTAAGTTATTTCCATGAAAATGTGGTGATTGTGTACTTGACTTGGAGATTGACGAATTGTGGGACACTTTGGTATTGTAGAACATTTCGGCAGCCTTGGGACTCTTTGATAAATGTATGAGTTCATGAAGATATTAGCAGAATTATGATATTGAGGATTGATGGATATGTATATAAATTAGTTGTATAAAGTGTATGTAGGAATTAGTAATGTTTATGTGTATATGTGATTGTACTTAGACTTTGTAAATTTGAGTTTATTTGGTGTATTGAGGATGTGTGTAATCTGCCCAAAGTGATTTTAAAGTGAAGTGGTATATGGTTTTGGTAATGTACCAAAACAGAATTGGTAAGGGAAGTGGACATATAGTAAGGTAAATGTGTCATTGATGTATGTTTAAGCAAGGTAATTAAGGGCAGTATGCATTTTAGCCTATAACTTTAAATGTGTAACCTCAATTGGTATGAGACCAATTGGAGGTGAAACTAGGCACAAAATTTGCCAACTTTCATTGAGAAAGCATACCAAAATTCTGCTTGCAAGGTGACATGAAAAATGACCAATTCGGATTGAGTGCAAGTGAAACCTGAAAACTGACCATTTGGGCAGCAGTTAGTGTTTAGACCATAACTCACTCAAAACAGGTCCAATTGACCTGAAATTTTAACCATGAATAGTTAAGACCCATACCTACAAGTCTCATGAAGACACCAAAGCTCATAAATGACCATAAGCAAGTCAAACAGCTTGCACAAGTTCGGGTCCAAAAACTGGCCGAACCAAAGTTGACCAAATTGACCTAAAATGACCTAATTTGATGCCATTTGACCAGCAATAGTAAAATGACCATAACTTGGACTACATAACTCAGAATGATCTAAAATTTTACCCCGCGTTCTGCAAGACATAGATCTAAAAGTTTGTAGTTTTGATCGAAACCCAAAAACCGAGGAAACTAGGTCGTCCGGCTAGGTCAAACTAGTATCCTGGAATCCAGCAAGTTGCATTAAAATGCACTAAACAAGGAAATGAGTTTGGTAAAATGTACCAACCCTAAAACCCTATCAAATGTGACATATTAATGACACTAAAACCTAATTTACCTAAAACGCATCGAGGGTCGGTGTATTAGGTGATTGAGCAAATAATAGCCTTCAGTGAATTACTTATCGAACATTATCGTTAGAGACAGTTTAATTTAGTACTGAAACACTTCAAATTGTGTTTCTTAGTTACCAAAGACTCAGGAAAAGGGAAGGAAACACTTAGTCCAGACCGAGAGACAGTTATCAGAGGTTTGTTCACAATAACTATTTCTTTTGAATTTTTCAATTGAAATGAATTATGACTATTTGTACATTATTGTTTTAAATTGCGGAAATGTGTTTGAATGGATATTTATTGCTTGAAAAGCATTGTAAATGGTTTGAAATTGTGAGAAATTGTTTGAATGATATTGATGGATATTTATTGATTGAAAAGCATTGGAAATGGTTTGAAACCACAGCTATCATGTATATTGATTGTATTCCTCGCTAGCTTGTCTAGTGGGACGAATTGAATTCCCTCTCTGGCTGAAGTGTTGAGGTGTGTGCCTGTTGAGGACGAATTGGATGAGTACTCATATTTTTGCTAGCTAGCTGTGTTATTCCTCATTAGTCATTGACTTTTGGGACGAATTGAATACCTCATTAGCTATCGGCTTTTGGGACGAATTGAACTTTGGAACATGATTAAGCTGTGTGTGATTTATTGATATGTATTGTGAAATTGTGAAATGAATTTAAACTCTTATTGACATATATTGTCTTTTAAATTTATCCATGATCTGACTTATTGAAATTTATTGTGATATTGAGAAATGGAGTTTAAATTCTTGTTGACAATTACTGTCTTGAAATTAACTATGGTTTTAAGTATCCACTATTTATATGATTTATGAATTTTGATTTAAATTGTATTTGGTTAATGTTGTGCACCATTGAGACATTGTCTCAGCGATAGCTTTTTATTGCTGTAACAGGTAGACAGACAAACAGGGCAGCAGACTAGGCTGCTAGTACCTCCAGCGAGAGACTACCGGGTATAATGAGTATACCAATATTTTGTATTTTGTAATGTAATGTATGTTCACTGTATGTACATATTGTTGTTGGTTTTGAGCAGTTGTAAATAAAAATTGTACATTGAAGTTGTAAAATAATTATGAGTTATTTTGGCTTGTAAAAATTGTATTATATTTCTTTTATCTCAGTCTTTGAAAAATCACTGTGGATTTGAGTTGAGAAATGTGTTGTGTTGAGAAATATGTTGGAGTTGAGATTTGGAAATCTATTGAAGTGCTTTTTACAGGTTTTCTGAAGAACTGTTTTATCCAAAATACAGATGGCACTCTGCCAAAATTTTTACAGAAATTCCAAATAATTCAAATATTTTAGTTCTATCACTTCAGTTCAAAAAGGTTTTTAACACTTGTAAATAGTGCTCACCACTGTAAAAGAAGTAAGAAAAGTTTTTAAAATCCATTGTAGTGTATTTAATGGATTATCAGTAGACGGAGTTGGTAATTCATTAGGTATACTACGGGATCACGTTATGCCTTACAGAGGGGTAGGGTGTGACAGTGGGAGTGTTGTCACTTTCCTTGTCTTATATGTAGATGACATTTTATTAATAGGCAAGGACATAGGTATGTTAACAACTGTCAAGGTATGGTTGTCAAATACATTCTCCATGAAAGACTTAGGGGAAACAACCTATATTCTTGGAATTTGCATCTATAGAGATAGAGCAAAAAGAATAATTAGTTTATCCCAAAGTCTATACTTGGAAAAGGTGTTAAAAAGGTTTAACATGCTTGACTCCAAGAGAGGATTGTTACCAGTAAGACATGGTATCCATCTTTTTAAGGAGATATCTCCAAAGACACCTGAAGAAAGAGATAAAATGGCCAAGATTCCATATGCTTTGGCTATTGGAAGTTTAATGTATGCAATGTTGTGTACTAGGCCGGATATCGCATACGTTGTTAGTTTAACTAGCAGGTTTCAATCCAATCCAAGTTTGAAACACTGGATAGCTATTAAGAATATCCTTAAGTACTTGAGAAGAACTAAGGATTTATTCTTGATCTATGGAGGTGGCGACCTATAATTGGATGGTTATACTGATTCTGATTTTCAATCAGATATTGATGATAGAAAGTCTATCTCTGGCTTTGTGTTCATTTGTAATGGAGGTGCAGTTAGTTGGAAGAGTTTCAAACAGAGTACAACTGTTGACTCTACTACAGAGGCCGAGTATATTGCTACATCAGATGCTGCAAAAGAGGCTGTTTGGATAAAGAAGTTCGTGACTAAACTTGGAGTAATTCCTTCCATTGAGTCTGCAGCTCCTCTCTACTATGACAATAATGGAGCGGTCATTCAGGCTAAGGGATCATGGTCTCACCAGAAATCCAAATACATAAAAAGGTGCTATCACATTATTAGAGAGATAGTTGAGCGAGGCGATATAGCCATATAGAAAATATCATCAGCCGAAAATTCAGCTGATCCATTCATGAAGGCTATATCACAAACTTAGTTAGAACGACATCTTGAGAGGATGGGTCTAAGATACTATAATGAAAGGCTCTACTGCTAGTGGGAGATTGTTAGTAGTATGCCCTAAAGCATATTATTTTGTATGTATCTTGTACATATTTTATTAATAAAAGGCAATTACACTTTTCAGTTTACATAATCTATTTATGTGCAATTGAAAAGGTCCATTGATATTTTGTTAGAAATTCTATTCTTAAGTTCTTAAGAATATGAGTGACAGTATTTCTAGCACAAAGTATCATAAATTGGTTCACAATCGAGGATACTTCACAAAGGACATGACTTATCCAGATAGATTACAATCATGTTTGTTCCCAAAGCATTAGTATGAGATATTAATAAGTTAGAGTGGTGAGTCACATGCCACATAACAAACATGATAGGCACTTATACATGATAAGTAGGCCAAACTAGTGACGCTTATGACAAGCACGTGGAGTTTATTCTTGTCAATGCATTATATATATCATATTAGTGCATATAATCTTTTGATCTGAGATAACACAATTATCTTATATATAGATGGTTTGAGTTTGATACTGCTTTCATACTCGTACTATGTATGGGTATATGGGCATGTGTTGGCTTCTACTAGTTATATATGGAGATAGGTATTAATCAAGATGGCATCCGTTACCCTAAGTAAATAGGGATAAAATCCTATGTTTATTTAATTGTTCTTGATGATTTAAGCTCCTGGCTAGGACATAAAGACTTAGCCAGAAAAGAGTTTTTGACAAGAAAGTCTGATTAATCAAGAATAGGAATTAAAAAAGAACATAAGATTCATAGCAAATGGAGTTTGACATTAACCATGACTTCAACTAGAATAGGGATTTTGTAATGGAGAGATTTTAGTGCATGGTGACATGTGATTGAAGGTTCATTTAAGGTATTTCTTATTACTGATTAGGTGGCCATAGCATGCTATGCTAGGTGTGAACCGTGGTCTATGAGATACCTGTAATGATTTAGAGAAATTATTTATGGTAAGAAAGAGTTCTAATGATACTAAGAGTTAATATCATTTCTCATTGCCAATTAGTAATGAGCCTAGTAAGTCACACCCCTATTTGCATAGCCTGGTATATTTCACTATTTCGGTGACTAGTGTCGGTCCGGATAATTAAGGAGATTATAACTACATCTAAGACAACTAGATAAGCCCTGAACACAAATAATTAGTTATTGTCAATTAGTTAAGTATAAATAAGAAAAACAAAACATAAGAAGTTAAATGAGCCGAGAGTCACAGTGATGGGAGACCTTCTCAAGAAGGACAGCGAGGTCGATTTAAACTCGAATTTTGAACTGTAAAATGTGACCCCATGGTCATTAGGACTATTACGAACATAGTGGAAAAGAGAAAATCACGAAAAAGAATTGTTAAGCAGGTCAACTAATTAGGTTAGGGATCCGAAAGAAATATTGAATAACTAGCAAACCGGATCGAACCAGCGAGGGGTAATTTGGTCAATTTACTCTAGAGCTGACTCCTGACCTAACTATCTAATAAAATCAGAGAAAAGAAAATTTCAGAATCAGAAATCAAATTAAAGAACTAATGGAAAAATAAATACAAAAGAAAAAGAAAAAAAGAAAAAGTTTATGACATCACCTTCTATGGCATCATGGATGACACAATAAATGATAATTTTTAAATTAAGAAAAGTTGAGATAATTTTTTACTTAAAAAACAATTAAAAGAAAAAAAAAATTAATTAAGTCTTCATTTTTTTCCTTGGCCGCCCATCCCTCTCATCTTTCTCTCTTATTTCTTCATTTTCCTCCATGAAAGCTTATGATAAGCTTTTCTAAATCCTAATTTCACCCTTAAATTCCCTACTTTTCTTGAGGAAAATTAGTAATTGAGCCTTGGTAAGAAGTTTAGAAGAAAGAATTGGATGAAAAATTGAGGAAACAAGAAGATAGGAAAACTTCATAAGAGGTAAGCTCTCTCACTCTTAACTTTAATTGAATTATAAGTATAGAATTAAGATTATAGTAGTTAGAATTATATGAAAACATGAAAAATCATGCCTATCTAGAACCCTATAAAATTCAATCAACATGTGACTAACTAGAGTTTTATGGTGTTTAGTTAGGTTAAACATGAAATCTTGGTGAATTAATGTTGTATAAGTGAGTTGTATGTTTAAATTGCATAAATTATGCTAAGCATGAAAATTAGGGTTTTGGCACCTAGGGTTTTGGGAGGAAAAATGTGAGAATTAGCTAAATGATATGTTTCACCTTGCTTGAGTTGAAAAATGGTCATGTATGACCAATTGTGGTGTGTAGGAAGTGTTAGAATTAGGTTTAAATTCGGATTGCTTATGGTCATTCTGCAGGCAGCATGACCAAGGTCCCTTTCAGGGACCAAAACTGAAAATTTATAAACCTAATTGGTGTGAGACCAATTGGGAATGAAACTAGACACAAAATGGCACATTTTTCATTTAGGAATCATGCCCAGAAAGTGACCATAGCATAGTGAACAAATTGGCCAAATCTGGATTAGGCAAACTGACCTGTACAAAAATGACCAAATGAACAATGTTTGTTCATCAGCCATAACATGGGATAGGCAGGTCCAAATGACCTGAAAGTTTACCAGTAGAAAGATGAGATATAGCCCTACAACTTTTATGAAGAAGACAAGTCCAAATTATGCACTTAACTAAGTCATTTAGCCACACAAAGTTAGTGACCTAAAACTGCCAGAACCAAGTTTGGTGCCCAGAAAATCTGAGTTAGACCAATCCGACCAGCCATGTTCAAATGGATATAACTTGAGCTACAAAACTCCAAATGGAGTGATTCAAAAAGAGAAACAAATTTAAGACAATAGAGAACAACTTCTATGAAGAAAACTTAGCCAAATTCTAACAACAACATGACCAATGGAACAGTGCAAAATAGGATACCAGAACTGAAAATTTGAAATTTTGCCTAAAAGGCTTAAAATTTGAGAAAAGAACTAAAACCAATAAATTAGGTAACTAAAATGTGGTATGTGGGTGAAATTAGAATTCCTATACCTATTAAGCATTAGAAAGTTAACAAATTGACTTGAGTAGTATTATGAATAGTAACTCTAAAATACAAATTTTAAAGAACGTCAAGTTTAGTATATTAAAGCTAGGTATAAGAAGATTTGAATTTATTTTTGGAGTTTTGATAAATTGTAATACTGAAACACTGTAAAATTGTGTGTTTCAGTGGAAAAGAATATCGAGAAAGAACCCGAGACATGGAGTCAAGACCAAGAGGCGATTCGTATAAGGTTTGTGCACAACTAACAACTTTGTTACTTTTCACTTCTAAATTGATTTGAATAAGTTTATTTTATGACTTATGATTTTATTGTGTTGAGAATTTTAACTTATTGAATGAAATTGTATAATTTAAATATAAATTTTCTTATGCATTTAAGGATTTATTGCATGATTTTGAGGATTGTAAATTTTAAGTTTGATGTGTTGCCAACCTTGAGCATGAATTTATAATGATTCAATATGTTAATGGTTTGTAAACACTTGGTAAGTAGAAATTGTTTTGAATATGATTTGAAACCACAGTTGACGTGGCAATATATGTTGTGAATTCTCATTAGTTTGTCTAGTGAGATATCTCCTCCACTAAATGGGGTGAGTTCCTTCCTCTTTGGCTTGCCAGTTGGGGAAGAGTTTGAATGAGTACTCATATATACTAGCTAGTCTTTGTTCCTCCCTTTTAGCCTCCGTTATTGGGAGAGTTTGAAATGTCGTGGTGTATAACACGGCGTCTATTTGAATTTTAGGTCATGGGTTCAACTGTGTGAATTGTTGGCAACGCCCTTTAAATTATGCATAGTTTGATGAATTGTGGTTGAAATAAGTAATTTGTCAGTGATTCAAAATATTTTTTTATTGTTTCGAGATTTAAAAGAAATGTAGATAAATAATTACTATTTGATCAAAATGTTATTCAAATGAATAATTTGCATAAATGAATATATTGATTTCTGAATGTTATGAATTTTGAAGAATTTAAAAATTTTAAATTTTATTTGTTATGAATTGTCAAGCATAACTTGTATTAAGTTTTAAATTATTAGTTTGTGCACCACTGAGTTCACCACTCAGCGATAGCTTTGTATGCTGTCGCAGGTAAAAGAAAATATAAAGCAGCTGAGCAAGATTATCGAAAAACATAGTGAGACTATCTTCAGGTATATCATAGGTATATCCTTGTACTTTAGATTTTGATGTAATTCTGTAATTATATGTATGAAATTTCCTTTGAGCAGTTGTACCAACTCTTTTGTAATATATTTTTGGATTGTAATCAAATACAAATTATTGTAAGGTTATCTTAAGATTTTATGTATTTATAAAGTTTTGCACTACTAAATTTTTAATGATCCCATGAATGTAAATATTAATTTTGTTACCTTAATGAGATGTTTCAATATTTGATTTAATTTAAACGGTGTACTGAGTTGCTTGTGCTGATTTGTGAAATGAGATTGAACAATGGAGTTGTGATTGAGAAATATATTGGGAGCGTCTTTGTTTTCAGGTTTTGAAGAACTATTTTCTCAAAATACAGATGACACTCTGCTAAAATTTTTATAAAAATTGCGGAGATTTTAAATATCTAAAAAATTAGATTTACGTTTGGACTTTAAATAAAGGTTTTTAATATCTGAAAAAAAATTTACCCACCAATTTAAAAATGAACGAAAATTGTTTTAAAATCCCTTGTAGTATATTTAATGGGTTATCAGTAGGCGAAGTGCGGTAATTCATTAGGTGTACTACAGGAGCATGTTACATCTTACGAGGAGTAGGGTGTGACATGTTTTAGTGGTATCAGAGCTAGTTTTTAAAGTAAATTTTGAGCTGTGAATTTGAAATATTTTTTTGATAAGTACAACTGCTCGAATGTTTGATACATATAGTACATTTACATCATAAATATGAACTAATGGGGAGAAATCTCCTTGTGTTGGTTGTATAGGAAATAGGAAAAAAATCCTGTAAATAGATATGGACAAGGAGGATAAAATGGTAGAGCAGTCTGATACGGCTAACATACAAGGAGAGGCCCCTGTTCCGTAGAGCGTTGGAGGTCCAGCTGCACCAGTCCCTCCTATACAAATTACTACACAAATGGCCCAGCAGATGACCATGTTCTTTTAGCAAATAGCTGATAATCTATCAGCCCAAGCCCAAGTACAAACCCAACCCCCTCAAGAGCAGCATGAAAAAGAGAAAAGTGGGAAATCTATCGGTCAAAGTTCGAGTAGTAATTTGGGAAAGAGAAAAGATTTTGAGGGACCTCGAGCTCCTAAGTATGATAGAGGCGGATCTTCAGGGCGGAAGCAATCAAGAACCATTCATCAAAGAATCAAAAGTTCCTACCCTATCCGTATCTATGACGTTTATGGAAAATTACATGGGGCTATTTGCTATAGGGTCACTGGAGCCTGCTACAATTGTGGTGGAATCGGACATTTCGCCCGAGATTATACTAGCACATGTTGATTTATGCCACATACTACACCGAAGAATCAGTCCAAGGTTTTAAATTTAGAGGCTTATTAATAGTTAGTAGGGGCAGAGGTAGAAGTAGAGACAACACTTCGGGTAACCTAGCATAATGGACCAACCTGAGCAGAGGAATACACTTGAAAGAGGGAACACCATGCATCGAGGGGAAAAAGCAGAGACTTCAGATGTAGTTGCCAGTATGTTCTTAACTTGTGAAAGGAATAATTATGTACTATTTGATTCTAGCTCTACTTATTTATATGCTAATGCAAAATTATATGTTCTACTGCTATTCCCTTGCATGGAGATAAATTTTGATGTGTTAGTGATTAGTTTTTTAGGAAAAGAATTACGATAATAAGCGTGATTGGAATTAATTTTGGAAAAGTTTCTAGTGAGACACATCTCCTAGACTACGATAAATTATAAAGTTAATTAGTAAGCCTAATTAGGTAAGGCAAGAGGACCTAAAAGTAAATTATAATAATATAGCTACCTTAGATGCGGGTAAGGGTATTACTGCCGATAGATGTCAGTATATACCATAATCAAAATAAGTTTAAGATATTAGTGGATTTGAAAGAAATAAGATATAGGGAAGTTTGATTTATTGGGATGTATCATAGTAACTATGCAATATTCTTGATGTTGTGCTTTAAGTTGTTGATTATAGTACTGAATTGAAATTTATTGTGTAGAGCTATGTACTACCCAATAGTACATAAGGATAGGAATAGTTATAAATGATTTTCGCTCTGGTACAAATGAACCAGAATAGAGTTTTATTACTATAACTGAGTTTGAAAATCTTAATTTGGGATTTAAAACTCTATAATTAGAATATCAAAATATTATGGTTGCAAGGTAGTTAGAGTTAAAGACTCCATTACCCTAGCGCGAATTACAGTACATCAGGAATTGTTATGGGACTAGAGATTTTAGCATGGTCAAAATTTAAAAATAACACCTATAGGGTTAAGTCATCCAGTCTTTGATATGGGGGTTTATAGTTGTTCTGGTATTGCAATAGATCTTTTGCCCAAAGTTTAATAAGGAACAATATTCTATTTGTGTAACGGTGAGACACAAAATATGATTTCGTTCCCCTAGAAGAGACAGGATGCTATGGATGATAATTATAACTTATAAAACAGTTAAGAAATGATGTTCTACTTATAACAGTAATTCAATAGGAACTAGTTGGTCAGGTATTCTTTAGGAAGAGCATAATTTTATTGGGCGGATCATAAGGATTAGATTAGGATTAATGTGAAATTTTTGAGTAGCATG
Source organism: Hevea brasiliensis (assembly GCF_030052815.1). Taxonomy (NCBI): domain Eukaryota; kingdom Viridiplantae; phylum Streptophyta; class Magnoliopsida; order Malpighiales; family Euphorbiaceae; genus Hevea; species Hevea brasiliensis. The sequence goes on along the minus strand of NC_079508.1, from coordinate 11,212,544 downwards.
GGAAAAAGGAGAGTCCGATAGACTCCCTTCTTAAGGTTAAAGAATTGTTTATGGTTTAAAAAAAAAAGGGTAATGATCACAAACCAGCGGAAAATAAGCTATAGGATATCAGTAGATAAAAGAAAATATAGAAGTAAAAAATAGAATAGTTGGTGCAAATGTAATAAAGAAACGTTATGAATATTAGTTAAAGTGTTGACTAGAATGGTCAGAGGACCAAATCAAAGTAATATTGAAGTATAGTGGATTTATTAGAGACGATAAAAGGTGCTAAATTACGACTCGACAATCAAGTTAAAGAAGAAGATAAGATTGAGGAATAAAATAATTAAAGTTAAGTTGTGAAATGAAAAAAAAAAAAAAGAAACAAATAGAACAATAAAAAATGAGAAAAACACTAGATGAGGAATTGCCACCAGGGCAAACAACTTACTTAAAACTCGTAATGATATCTCGAACTATTTTGTCAAGAAAGAAATAAGTTAAACAAAATTAAACAAGATAGTGCAAAATGGCACATAGGCCTTGGTCATAAATGGAGATGGTAAGATAATGGTTATGGACCTATGGCTAAGAAAGAGATAAGCAGTTCATATATGACCAATAAGGTCATTAAAAAAAAAAGACAATGAAGGAAAATAATTGCTATAACAACAACAAGAAAAGACTAAAATATTCTAAACTAAACTAAAGGTTGCATCAAATGATCAAGAGATTTGATAAGAAAAGAGTAAAACAAAGTTCTCACCCATAGGATCATACGAGGTTCTAGAAAGAGTGGATCCACTAGTACATAGATTTGCTTACCTCTAAAATTGAAATGAATTTGAATCTAACTTATGACAGAAGCTCATAAGAAACTTGGCACACGAGGTAAGCAATCGATGAGTAAATAGTATAGGTTACAGTGCGACAGATCATTATTTCGATTATGAAGCTATGTAGAAATGTGAGAAAAACATGAGAAAACAACATGTATGACTATTTGAGGATAGATAGTGGACACAATTTCGAGGACGAAATTATTTTAAGAGGGGGAGAATTGTAACACCCCTATTTGCATAGCCTAGTATATTTCACTGTTCAGGTGACCAGTGTCGATCCGCATAATTAAGGGGATTAGAACCACATCTAAGACAACTAGATAAGCCCTGAACACAAATAATTAGTAATTTTCAATTAGTTAAGTATAAATAAGAAAAACAGAACATAAGAAGTTAAATGAGTCGAGAGTCACAGCGATGGGTGACCTTCTCGGGAAGGACTATGAGGTCAATTTAAACTCGAATTTCGAACCATAAAATGTGACGCCGCGGTCCTTAGGACTATTGCGAACACAGTGGAAAAGAGAAAATCACAAAAAAGAATTGTTAAGCAGGTCAAATAATTAGGTCAGTGATCAGGAAGAAATATTGAATAACTAGCAAACTGGATCGAACCAGCGATGGGCAATTTGGTCAATTTACCCTAGAGCTGACTCCTAACCTAACTGTCCAATAAAATCAGAGCAAACAAAATTTCAGAATTGGGAATTAAATTAAAGAACTAAAAGAAAAATAAATACAAAAGAAAAAGAAAAAAAGAAAAAGTTTATGACATCACCTTCCATGACATCATGGATGACACAATAAGTGATAATTTTTAAATTAAGAAAAGTTGAGATAATTTTTTACTTAAAAGACAATTAAAAGAAAAAAAATTTTAATTAAGTCTTCATTTTTTTCCTTGGCCGCCCATCCCTCTCATCTTTCTCTCTCACTTCTTCATTTTCCTCCATAAAAGCTTATGATAAGCTTTTCTAAATCCTAATTTCACCCTTAAATTCCCTACTTTTCTTGAGGAAATTAGTAATTGAGCCTTGGTAAGAAGTTTAGAAGAAAGAATTGGAGGAAAAATTGAGGAAGCAAGAAGATAGGAAAACTTCATAAGAGGTAAGCTCTCTCACTCTTAACTTTAATTGAATTATAAGTATAAAATTAATATTAAAGTAGCTAGAATTACATGAAAACATGAAAAATCATGCCTATCTAGAACCCTATAAAATTTGATCAACATGTGACTAACTAGAGTTTGATGGTGTTTAGTTAGGTTAAACATGAAATCTTGGTGAATTAATGTTATATAGGTGAGTTCTATGTTTAAATTGCATAAATTGAGCTAAGCATGAAAATTAGGGTTTTGGCACCTAGGGTTTTGGGAGGAAAAATGTGAGAATTAGCTAAATGATATGTTTCACCTTGCTTGAGTTGAAAAATGGTCATTTATGACCAATTGTAGTGTGTAGAAAGTGTTAGAATTAGGTTTAAATTCGGATTGCTTATGGTCATTCTGCAGGCAGCATGACCAAGGTTCCTTTTAGGGACCAAAACTGAAAATTTACAAGCCCAATTGGTGTGAGGCCAATTGGGAATGAAACTAGACACAAAATGACACATTTTTCATTTAGGAATCATGCCCAGAAAGTGACCATAGCATAGTGAACAAATTGGCCAAATCTGGATTAGGCAAACTGACTTGTACAAAAATGACTAAATAAATAGTGTTTGTTCATTTGGCCATAACTTGGGCTAGGTAGGTCCAAATGACCTGAAATTTTACCAGTAGAAAGCTGAGATATAGCCCTACAACTTTCATGAAGAACAAAAGTCCAAATTATGCCCTTAACCAAGTTATTTGGCCACCCAAAATTAGTGACCTAAAACTGCCAGAACCAAGTTTGGTGCCCAGAAAATCTAGGTTAGACCAATCCGTCCAGCCATGTTCAAATAGCTATAACTTAAGCTACAAAACTCCAAATGGAGTAATTCAAAAAGGGAAATAAAGTTAAGACAATAAGAAACAACTTCTATGAAGAAAATTTAGCCAAATTCTAACAGCTACAAGACCAATTGAACAATGCAAAATAGGACACCAAAACTGAAAATTTAAAATTTTGCCTAAAAGACTTAAAATTTGAGAAAAGAACCAAAACCAACAAATTAGGTAACCAGAATGTGGTATGTGGATGAAATTAGAATTCTCATACCTATTAAGCATTAGAAAGTCAATAGATTAACTTGAATAGTGTCATGAATAGTAACCCCAAAATACAAATTTTAAAAAACGTCAAGTTTAGTATATTAAAGTTAGGTATAAGTATATTTGAATTTATTTTTGGAGTTATGATAAATTATGATACTGAAACACTGTGAAACTATGTGTTTTAGTGGAAAAGAATACCAAAAAAGAACCCGAGACATCGAGTCAAGGCCAAAAGGCAACTTGTATAAGGTTTGTGCACAACTAACTATTTTGTTACTTTTCACTTCTAAATTGATTTGAATAAGTTTATTTTATGACTTATGATTTTGTTGTGTTGAGAATTTTAACTTATTGAATGAAATTGTATAATTTAAATGTAAATTTTCTTATGCATTTAAGGATTTATTACATGGTTTTGAGGATTGTAAATTTTAAGTTTGATGTGTTGCCAACCTTGAGCATGAATTTATGATGATTCAATATGTTAATAGTTTGTAAACACTTGGTAAGTAGAAATTGTTTTGAATATTATTTGAAATCACAGTTGACATGACAATATATGTTGTGAATTCTCATTACCTTGTCTAGTGAGATATCTCCTCCACTAGATGGGGTGAGTTCCTTCCTCTCTAGCTTGCCAGTTGGGGAAGAGTGTCACACCTTACCCCTCTATAAGGCATAACAAGATCCCATAGAATACATAATGAACTACTGAACTTCACCTACCGATAACTCATTAAGTACCCTATAAGGGATTTTAAAACCATTTTCTTACTTTTTGGAAGTTGTAAGCATTATAGTAGGAATTAAAAACATTTAATTGAAGTTTCAAAACTAGCAAAAATTTTTATCCATTTTTATTTGTCCGCAAATTTTGAAAATATTTCGGCAGAGTGTCGTTTGTATTTTGTAAAAACAGTTCTTCAAAAACCTGTAAAAACACTTTCAATAATTGTTTTCGCAACTCCCAACCACCCAAATGACTCAATTCAACATAATTCAAATCAATTCCACAATTAAATCAAAGTTTGTCATCTCACAATATTTCATAATTTCATTCACATTGCATTTAAAATTTAATTTACATATAAAGGTCTTAATTTACAAAAAAAAAAAATCCAAAATAATATTATTACAATTTACTGTACAGCTGCTCAACTTTACATTAATACATATGACATTACAATATTTACATCAAAATAACTACAAGGGTATAAATAAATACTTGTACCAAAAAGGTCAATGAAGTCCTCTATCTCAATAGCAGCTCACTCTACTGCTTTCTCGTTGCCCTTATCTACGATAGCAAAATAAGTTATTGCTGAGTATAAAAATACTCAGTGGTGCACAATAAAACTCGAAATGCATTACATAAAATATTCATTGACTAATCACAATTTAAATATTTCACAAATTATCAAAACTCATTATAGCACAATTTTGGTCAAACAATTGCCAATTCATACACAACTTAAGCCACGACACAAAATTTCTGATCAATGTCACATTATACACAAGGACAAAGCGATCTACAACCCCACTAATCGAAATCAATGAGGGAGGTGGCTAGCTAGCTAATGAGTACTCATTCGATCTACAACCTCAACTGGTAAGCCAGAGAGGGAGGAAAATAAGTGATCTCAACCCCATAAATGGAAGAGGAATAATGTGATACTGTCATGCTAAGTGTGAATCCAAAATCAATTTAAAATAATTATTTTTAATAATTTATGAGAGATCCCAAACAATTTCCAAAGTCATTTTTGCAGTCACAAAGTGGCAACACAATTCATAAATAACACAGTGATTTCATAAAGCATAGTAATTAAAATTTTCAATTGGAAAACAGTTACATAGATTTATTGTGCACAAACTTGACGTGAGTCGCCTCTAAGCCTTGACTCAGTCCCTTAGATTTTTTGGGTCTTTTTCAGTTGAAACACACAATTGACAGTGTTTCAGTATCTTATCTTACAATAAATTCAATAATTAAACTCATATATGCTCAACTCTAGCCTCAATATGCTTAAACTTATGTTCTTAGAAATTTTCATGTTGGGGTTACTATTCATGGTACTATTCAAGTCAATTTGTTGACTTTCTACTGCTTAATAGGTATGGGAATTTCAATTTCACCCACATAACACATTTTTGTTACCAATTTTGTTGGTTTTGGTTGTTTTCTCAAATCTTAAGTCTTTTAGGCACAAATTTCAAATTTTCAGTTTTGGTATCCTATTTTGCACTATTCCATTGGTCATGTTGCTGTAGAAATTTGGTTAAGTTCTCTTCATAGAAGTTTTTTCTTATTGTCTTAACTTTATTTTCCTTTTTAAATCACTCCATTTGGAGTTTTGTAACCCTAGTTATGGCCATTTGAACATGGTTGGCTGGATTTAGTTTTACCCAGAATTCTGGGCATTCACTGGATAATGGCAGTTTTTGTAGGTTGAATGCAGGTGGCTTTTCAAACAGGTTATGGTCAAATTTGGATTTGTTTTCTTCATAAAAGTTGTAGGGCTATGTCTCAGCTTTCAACCTATAAAATTTCAGGTCATTTGGACCTTCCTAGACCAAGTTATGGTCATTTACATAACTACTATTCATTTGGTCATTTTTGTACAAGTCAGTTTGCCAATTCCGGATTTGGCCTAATTGTTCACTAAGTTATGGTTACTTTCTGGGCATAATTCCTTAATGAAAAATGTGCCATTTTGTGTCTAGTTTCATTCCCAATTGGCCTCACACCAATTGAGTCGGTAAATTTTCAGTTTGAGTCCCTGAAAGGGACCTAGTTCATGCTACCTGCAGATTGACCCTCTTCAATCTGAATTGAAACTTGGTTCCAACAATTCATACACACTACAATGGTCACAATTGGCCATTTCTCAACTCAAATAAGGTCAATAACATCATTTGGCCAATTCTTAAATTTTTCTTCAATTTCTTCAAAATGCTTAAACCCTAACTATACATCAAGTTCAATTTAATGCATTCAAAGTGCACATTCATGATCTCTACCCCTAATGCACGTCAAATAACCATTCAAATACTTCAAACTCACTCATATCAAATCCTAACCCTAGCTAGATGAATTTCATGTTTGGTTCCTCAACAATTATTTTTGTTTGATTTTACACAATTTCTAAGTTAATCAAGCTACAAACATAAACATTTAACTATAATTTTTAAGTTAAGATTACTAACCTTGCTGAGTCAAAATTTCCTTTTCTCAAACCTTTGCTTCCTTTCTTCTTTTTGCTCCTAAGTTGCTTAGTAAGGTCCAAATACAAGATTTAATTAAGAAATCTATGATTTTCATGGCTGATTTTAGGGTTCACAAAGCTTGGAAATGGGGTTTCAATAGAGTTTTGAGAGAGAAAAGAGAGAGAGAGATGGGCTACTGAAAATGAGGAAGAAGAAATCAATTTTTTTCTTTTTATTTTGTCTTTTAATTATTAAGATTTATCCCCAAAATTTCAATTATTTAAATATTAGATTTATTGCATCATGCTTATGTCATGCATGATGTCATAAACTTTTTGATTTTTGGATTTTTCATCTCTTTTTCATTTCTTTTCCATTTACTTCTTTAATTTAATTCTTGATCCCAAAATTTTCTTTTCTTTAATTTTATTGGAAAGTTAGGTCAGGTGTCAGCTCTAGGGGTGAATTGACCAAATTACCCCTCGCTGGTTTAATCTGGTTTGTAAATTATTTAATATTTCTTTCGGATCCCTAACCTAATTATTTGACCTACTTAACAATTCTTTTTCGTGATTTTCTCTTTTCCACTGTGTTCGCAATAGTCCTAAGGACCACAGCGTCACATTTTATGGTTCGAAATTTGAGTTTAAATCGACCTCGCAATCCTTCCTGAGAAGGTCACCCATCGCTGTGACTCTCGGCTCATTTAACCTCTTATATTCTGTTTTTCTTATTTATGCTTAACTAATTGACAATTACTAATTATTTGTGTTCAGGGCTTATCTAGTTGTCTTAGACGTGGTTCTAATCCCCTTAATTATTCGGATCGACACCAGTCAACGGAATAGTGAAATATACCAGGCTATGCAAATAGGGGTGTTACAATTCTCCCCCCCTTAAAATAAATTTTGTCTCGAAATTTTACCTGGTATCAGTCTCTAAACAGTTGTGGGTGCTGTCTCTTCATGTCCTCCTCTTGTTCCCAAGTAGCCTCCTGGCCTAAATGATGGTTCCACAGCACTTTCACTAACGGTATCTGCTTGTTCCGTAGCTACTTCACCTCATAAGCTAGAATCTCTATGGGTTCTTCTTCATATGTGAGGTTTGGATTCACTTCAATTTCTTCCACTGGTAGTACGTAAGATGGGTCTGATCAATACCTCCTCAACATGGACACATGGAAGATATTATGTATCTTCTCTAACTCTAGAGGTAGTGCCAAACGATATGTCAAAGGAACCACTCTCTCCAAAACCTCATATGGCCCAATAAAACGAGGACTCAGTTTTTCCTTTCTGCCAAATCTCATAATCTTCTTTCAAGAGAAAACCTTGAGGAATACTTTGTCACCCACTACATACTCAATATCCCTTCTCTTCAAATCAATATAGGACTTATGACGGTCTGATGCAGTCTTAAGTCGATCTTTGATCACCCTGATCTTCTCCTCGGTCTGCTGAACAATTTCGGGCCCAATCATCTTCCTTTCACCTACCTCATCCCAGCACAGGGGAGTTTTGCATTTTTTGCCATACAAAGCTTCATATGGAGGCATCCCAATGCTTGATTGGCAGCTGTTGTTATAAGTAAACTCAATCAAAGGCAAGTGTGTGTCCCAACTGCCCTTAAATTCAATCACACAAGCCCATAGCGTGTCCTCCAAGATCTGAATTGCCCTCTCAGACTGGCCATCTGCCTGTGGGTGGAATGTCGTGCTGAAGTTCAATTTAGTTCCTAGGGCTCTTTGAAGACTACCTCAAAATCTAGAAGTGAACCTAGGATCTCGATCAGATATGATGGATACTGGCACTCCATGCAGTCTTACTATCTCATCAATGTACAACTTGGCCAATCTTTCTAAACTATAGTCCATCCGGATAGGCAAAAAGTGAGCAGACTTGGTCAGTCTGTCAACTATAACCCATACTACATCATGACTCTTCTGTATCCTCGGAAGGCCTATTACAAAATCCATAGTTATTCTCTCCTATTTACATTCCGGTACTGGTAATGGATGTAACAAACCAGCTGGTACTTGATGCTCTGCCTTTATTTGCTGACAAGTTGGGCATTTGGAAACAAATTCTGCTACATTTCTTTTCATACCCATCCACTAGTAATGCTCTTTCAGCTTTATATATTTTTGTACCACCAGGGTGCATAGCAAAAGGAGACTCATGTGCTTCCTTCAAAATGATTTATCTCAATTCAACATCATTAGGAACACATATTCTGCCCTGGTGTAGTAATAGACCGTCATCTCTCACTGAGAATTCTGGTTTCTTACCCTGTCTGACTTCTTCTAATAACTTCTGATACCTTTCATCATTCTGAGTAGCCATTCTGATCTGATCAATCAACACTGGCTGTACATGCCATGCAACTGCTGTCTGCCCCTCATCATTAATCTCTAAGCTGGCATGTAATGATCTCAACTCATGGACCATAGACAAAGGAGTAACCCATAGACTTACCATAGTCTTACAACTTAAGGCATCAGCCATAACATTAGCTTTCCCTGGCTGATAGTCTATCAAACAATCATAGTCTTTTATCAACTCTAACCATCTCCTTTGTCTCAAATTCAACGCTTTCTGGGTGCCCAAATACTCAAACTCTTATGATCTGTGTAGATATAGCACTTCTCTCCATACAAATAGTGTCTCCAGATCTTAATAGCAAACACTATAGCTACAAGCTCCAAATCATGTGTTGGATAATTCCTCTCATGCGGTTTCAGCTGGCGTGATGCATAGGCAATGATATTTTGATCTTGCATCAATACACAGCCTAACCCATTGTGAGAAGCATCACTATAAACTATATATTCTTTACCCGATGTAGGTAAAGTCAGGACTGGAGCCTCAGTCAAACATCTCTTCAACTCTCTGTTGGCATTTATCCTTCCACTGAAATTTTACATCTTTTCAAAGTAGGTCATAGAGATGCCAATATGGAGAATCCCTTCACAAACCGACGGTAGTATCCAGCTAACCCCAGAAAACTGTGAATCTCAGTGATATTCTTGGGTTGTCTCCAATTAAGGACAGCTTTTATCTTGCTAGGATCTACCTTAATACCTTCTACTGATACTATGTGCCCCAAAAAGGATATCTCCTTCAGCCAAAATTCACACTTCGACAATTTGGCGTATAGCTGTTTCTCTCTCAAAGTTTGTAGTACAATGCGCAGGTGTCTATCATGCTCTTCTGTATTCCTCAAATAGACCAATATATCATCTATGAATACCACAACAAACTGGTCAAGGTATGGTCTGAAGATAGTGTTCATCAGATCCATAAAAGCAACCAGAGCATTAGTTAACCCGAATGGCATGACCAAGAACTCATAATGGCCATAGCAGGTTTTGAAGGAAGTTTTAGAAATACTCTGCTCTTGTACTTTCAGCTGATAATAACATGATCTCAGGTCAATTTTGGAGAACACAGCTTGTCACAACCTACTCCCCCGTAAGATGTAACATGATCCCATAGTACACCTAATGAATTACTGTACTTCGCCTACCGATAAACCATTGGATATATTACAAGGGATTGAAAACAATTTTTGTGAAATTTAAATCATCGATTAAAATCTGGTGTTATAAAATTTTTTTCAAAATTTCGGCAAAGTGCCGGCTGTGTTTTGAAAAAACAGTTCTTCAAACCTGAAAAGGAAAACACTCCCAATATGTTTTCTCAAATACAACTCCAATAACTTCATTTCAACTCACAATTCAAATCTCAATAATCAAATCAATTCATTTTCAAACCAATCTCATCATAAAGAACATTTCATTGATTACAAGACTTAACATTTATATCACAATAATTTACATTTAATTACATACCAAAATATTTTATAGGAGTTTTTATACAACTGCTCAAATAATTTACATACATATTATTACATGCATACATTAAAACCTGTGTACATGGGTATACCTGGAGCTGATTTGAATATCTCTTCAAGAAGCTTACTCAATTGCTCTATGCTCTTTTCACCTGCAATAGCATACAAAGCTATCGCTGAGTGGTGAACTCAGTGGTGCACAACTATAATTTAAAATATAGTACAATATACCTTAATAAAAATTACAGCAAATAATTTGGAAATCTGGATACTCATCAAATTTCAAAACTCAAAATATTCATTGCCAATAATATAAATCATTTGTATAAAAATGACTTTGATCAAGAAATTAAATTTATCAAATCATAACTAACCATTTAAGGTAATTCCAACAATTTATTGGAAATAAAGATTAATTCCACTAAAATCAATTATACATAAATCCCATTTGAAATCGAAATTTATTACTATTCAAAAATCATTCTTTATCTCGAAAATCATTCTTTATCTCAAAAGCCATTCTTTATCTCAAAAACCATTCTTTATCTCACTAACTATGCAAGACTAATCCGAAAGAGCCATCTTCGGGGTGATTCTAACTCCCTATGGTCGGGGAGGTCGAATCATCGTGCACAGTACACATCATAACAATGAATCTTCTGAAAGGGCCATAACATAAAACTTAGATCTAACCTCTAATAAGAGGAGAATCTAAGCCTGTGCACGTACCATGGTAATCAAAACACAACTAACTCCATTATCTTCTCAACAAATGAGAGAGATGGGTAACAACCTAGTCAAGCATCTATAGTGAGATATAAAACAATATCACAATCCTTTTAGTGAGCATAAATCACAATATAATTCGATTCAAAGTCAATTCCAATATCCAATAATTTTTATGGTCATCACAATTCAAATCATAAATTTGCATTTTTGTAACACCCTCACTGTAGCAACTCCGTACATTCTACTGTTTCGGTGACCGGTGTCGGTCCGGACAGCTAGAACGTTCGGAAAAATATTTAAACTAAAGTGAGGAACCAAAATTTACTCAAATATTAATAAGAAAAATTTAGTAAAAATTTTAGAAATAAAATACAGTTAAGTCAAATGAGCCGGTGCCCAAGCGATGGGTAACCCAGAGGGAAGTTGCGGTTCTCGCAACGAGGAGCCCTAGACCCGGAAAAAAATTCATAAAATAATTTTTGGGACTCCAGAGAAGGGTCATTGAGGTTCCTATGGCATTAGAATGCCAAGAAAATATTTAGAAAAATTTTTCAATCGGTACAGACAATTTTGACCCGTTAAGCCAAACGGAGGGCATTTCGGCCATTTCGCCTTCAGAGGTGATTTTTAGTCGACTTGTCCAGTTAAGTAAATAATTATTATGACTCAAAATATGAATAAATATTGCTAAAAAATAAATTGAAATGTGTTAGAAAAGAAAAGAAAAGAAAAATAAAAAATTAAGCAAATTATGACATATTATGATGTCACTCACTTACTTCCAACCAATCACAATTAAACAACCTATTAATTAATAAATAAAAAGAGATAAATATGGCCAAAAACAAAAGAAATCAGCAGCCCTTCTTCTCCTTAGAAAAACGTTTTACACCCCCTCCCCTCTTCCTCCATTGAATCTCAACCAAAGCTCCATTTTCATCCTTATTTCATCACAAACTCTCCTAAGTCTTTTCACTAAAAACTTGTCTATACCTCTTGGGAAGTGTTTGGCAGCCAAGAAGAAGAAAGAAAGTGAAGATTGGGACTTGGAAAAATCTGCCTACAAGAGGTTAAAGTGAGGTTAGTGCACATATGTATTTAAAACTCCTTAATTCCATGTTAGAGATGTGTAATAGGTAAGAAATTGTGAAATAAATGAACTAAACTCATGTGTATGAAGCCCATGGATTTTGGCTGTCCCTAAGGAAGGAACAAGATTGAGTGTTTGGATGGACTTGGAGTGCACTAAAGATTATGTTTAAAGTGTATGAACATAAGGATAATGAAGTAGTTGGTTAATTAAGGTAAATTGTGTAAATTTTGAATTTAAGCTAGGGTTTTGGGAGTGAAAATTTGATTTGGCTTATGAAATTGTTAGAGCACATTTTAATGGTCAATTAGTGACCATTTTAGGTAAGTTGACCATATTATGGACTGAAAAATAGGATTGCAGAGTGAAGTTGTAGGCTGCCCTAGGACAGCAGCAGAGGGACTGAAAATTCAGTCCACTTGCACTGCCATAACTTGGGCTGTGTTGGTTCAATTGGTGTTTGGCCAATTGAACATGAAACTAGGCTTATAATGACACATTTTTGCTGAAGAAACCATGCCCAAAAGATAAAGCAAGAGGACCAAAACTTGGCCCCAATCCGGATACCCTGCAAACAGCCCCTGCACAAATGACCAAATGAATAGTAACTATTCATTTGGCCATAACTCACTGTAGATATGGTCAATTGACCTGAAATTTGTACAGCAACAAGTTAAGACATAGACAAACAACTTTTATGAAGAAACCTACCCCAAATTATGACCAGAACCTAATCAAATCATTGAGCAAAGTGAAGTTTACTGTACTGAGATTTCCAGAATTTTCATTTGAGCAGTAATGTTTGGATGGCTATAACTCTCTCTAGAAAACTCGGATTTAGGCGATTCTTGAACCGATGGAAACCTAAGACATGGTAGAACATTTCATATGAAGAAAGTTAGACCAAATTATGAACTTAACTTGGTCAAATTACTGACCAAAGTTGGACCAAAATCTGCCAAAACCCAAAATTTCAGCAGAACGAAGACACGTAAACAAAGAAACTTATTTTGGCCATAAATTAAGCTAAAAAACTCCAAATGGAGTGATTCAAAAAAAGAAATTCAACTAGACAAAATAAGGAACATTTTCTATGAAGGAAGTTTTGTCAAATTCCAACAGTAAATCGACCAATGAAACAGTGCAACTTCGGAGCACCAAAATCGAAAATTGGCAATTTTGCCAAAATGACCTAAGGTTTGAGAAAGTGACCAAAACCAACAAGTTTTAAATGAAAAATGTAGTATGTTTGAAGTGCCAAAGTCAATGTACATATTTTCTATGCAAAAGTCAACATTTTAGTTGACTAATGAAGTGAATAGTGACATGAAAACTTGAAATAAGCTTGGAAATGGATTTGGTAATTGATTCCAACAAGTTTTAAATGCAAAATGTGGTACATCGGGAGTGTTAAAACCAATGTACCTATTGTCTATGCAAAAGTCAACATTTTTGTTGACCAATGGGGTGAATAGTGACACCAAAACTTGAAATTCAAAATTTGAAATTAGAAATGCATCTAGGGGACTTTAAATTGCAATTGGCAATTAATACTAGTAAATGTAAAACTCAAAATGTGGGATCTTGGTGTAATTAGAATTAATATATCCATTAAGTATAAAAAGGTCAACATTTTGGTTGACTAGTAAGGTGAATAGTAAACAAAATAACACATATTACATAAGTAATACAACTTGAAATATAAAATGTAATTAACACAAATGGATTGTTTAGAGTATAAATGAGATAAAGTTATCATTAGGATTTACGTCTTTGTTTCAAATAGGATTATAATACCTTGTACAAAAATTGGTACATGAGAGGTAATAATGTGAATACTAATTCATATAAATATTGTAACGATTAGATGAATCACATGGATGTGTGAATGGGATTAATTGCTCTCATCATGAGAGAAATGGAAATATTTCGATGTACAAATGGTACATGAAAATCAATTGATGTAAATTGCAATTAACATGAATGGTATGATGAATGCATAAATTATATAAAAATGAGATTTGAAGATTTATGCTTCTACTATAAATAAAATTAAAATACTATGAACGATAATTGGAACATAAAATGGAATAATAAAACTTATGAACATTTAATGATATTATGTGCCCTAGTATACCTAACAAGATTGGTTTGGATAGTTTGGCATGCCAATAGGGTATTGTTTTAGCAGTACTGCGAAAGGCTTTATGTGACACCCTTTACCCGTGTACAGTATACCCGAGTAAGTAATGCCACACGGTGTACTGGCACACTCTAATATACCTTACTTAATTTGTGTCATGCCTTTGAAGCCAATTTATGAAATATGATTTATTTAAGCCATTTATCAAAATTATTATTCATTTGAGGTTCCGAAGATTTTAAAGAAAATCCATGGAGTACCGCTAAAAGTGGAGAAAACAGTTCTTCGGAACCTGTTAAAACACTTCCAATATTCAATTTCATTCATTCTCAACTCCAATATCATCAATAAAACTCAATATCAATGTCTCAATAATTTGTCAATTTCAGGTCTCAACAACCTTTTCATTTTTCAAAACATCCCTTTCTCAGGGTTCTCATATATATACAACCATTAAATACTCAAATTAATACCATACATAACCATAAATCTTTATTATTTACATGAACCTCAAAATACATTACATAAATCCCAAATACATATGAGAAGATAAAAAGTTAATTACAAAATGACAAAATGACATCTAGTGCCCTACCGATGCACTGCAGGTAGTGAGGTGACACGGACATCGAGCGTAATCGGATGGACTCACCCGACCTGTGGTCTACTGGGCTCACGATCGGGATCTCCAGTACCTACGCGTGGCAAAAGCAACGCGCTAAGCAATAATGCTTAGTGGTGCAATAATATAATAGAAAAAAAATAGCAAGAAAATAAATGTGTATACAATGTGTATGCTTTCTTTGTTTGATCTTGGTATGTTCATTAATTCATTAACTTTGTTCACTTTTATTCATTTGGTTGCCCCAAGTAACCTACACTCGACGACTGGACTGGATAACGGGTAAACTGGCACTGGGTACCTAGTACTCGCCGTCACACCATCGGTCACATATGCATCTCCCGGTGTGCAACAGAACAGCTAACAAGCTGTAAATAATATGAGGCACAAGGCCAAGTCTCAATGTAAAGTCAGAATGGCTAAAAGCCATGAAATCACGGAATGGCATTTTTGCCATGTGCAGTACTGCTAACTGAACCCTATTGGCATTCCAAACTATCCAAACCAATCTTGTTAGGTATACTAGGGCATTTGAAACTCTTAAATTTGTCAATTTGTGAATTTCAACTTTTTTTTGGTGTCACTATTCATCATTGGTCAACAAAAATGTTGACTTTTGAAATAAAAATGTGTACATTGCCTTTGGCACTCCCAACATACCACATTTGGTGTTTAAAACTTGTTGGCATTAAGTGTTAATGCAATTTCAAAGTGTAACCCACACAAGCAGAAAATTTCAGTTTTAGTGAGTCAACTTCACTGTTCCATTGGACACTGTTACTGTTGGAATTTGAAGAAATGTAAAACATGAAAGTTGTTCCTTATTTTGTCTAGTTGAATTTCCTTTTTTGAATCACTCCATTTGGAGTTTTGTAGCTCCAGATATGGCTCAAAAACCCAGGCTGTCCGGATATGCAGTCTGCAGAATTTTACCATATCTACAGTGCATGAACAGTGACTTGAGTCACTTGGTTGAATGGGTTCTGGCCATAATTTGGGGTAGGTTCCTTCATGAAAGTTGTTTGTCTATGTCTTAACTTGTTGCTGTAAAAATTTCAGACCAATTGACCAAATCTACAGTGACTTATGGCCAAATGAACAGTACTGTTCATTTGGTCAAATTCTGCAGAGGCAGTTTCAGGGTTCCGGATTGTGACTGAGTTTTGACCCTTTGCTTTGGTCTTTTGGGCATGGTTTCTTCAGCAAAAATGTGCCATTATAAGCCTAGTTTCATGTCCAATTGGCCAAACATCAATTGGACAAGCACAGCCCAAGTTATGGCAGTGCAAAGGGACTGAAATTTCAGTCCCTATGCTGCTGTCCATAGGGCAGTTTATACTTTCACTTTACCATCCCATTTTTCAGTTCTAATTAGGGTCAACCTACCTAAAATGGTCACTAATTGACCATTAAAAAGTCCTCTAACCATTTCCAAAGCTAAGTCACACTTTCACCTTTCCAAACCCTAATTCAATTTCATGTTTTATACAATTTACTTTAGTTAGCTTTTAATTCATTATGCTTGTGTTTATAAACTTCTAACATGATTCTAGCTCACTTCAAGCTCATCAAAACACTCCTCCTATTCCATAGCTAGGGCAGCCAAAATTCATGTTTCATACACATGAGTTTTTGCTTATTTAAATTACAATTTCTCATCCATTACAATCCTAAATCATGGAATTAAGGAATTTTAACTACATATATGCACTAACCTTGATTAGGGCAAATTTTTCCCACCTCTATACTTCACTTTCCTTCACTTTCTAGGCTGCCAAAAGGTTGTTTAAGGTGTGGGGACAAGTTTTAGTGAAGAGTGTTTAAGGTTTAGTAGTGAAACAAAGAGAGAAAGAGAGCTTTGGTGGAGCTTTCATGGTGGAATGGTTATGGAAATGGAGAGCTACGGGTGTGTTTTTGTGGGAGTGGTGGCTGCTGGAATTTTTGGTTCTTTTGGTGTTCATTTAGTCTCTTTTATTGGTTAATCAAATAATGGCTTAATGGTGATTGGTAGAAAATTTTAAATGACATCACATTATGTCATAAATGGGCATTTTATTGCATTTTCTTTTCTTTCCTCCACTACTCATTTTCAATTTAATTTCTAGCAATATTTCTTCATATTTTATGTCATATTAATTATTTACTCAACTGGACAAGTCGGCCAAAAATCACCTCGGAAGGCGAAATGACCAAAATGCCCTCCGTTTAGCTTAACGGGTCAAAATTGTCTGTACCGATTGAAAAATTTTTCTAGGTATTTTCTTGGCATTCTAATGCCATGGGAACCTCAATTACCCTTTTCTGGAGTCCCAAAAATTATTTTATAATTTTTCCCCCGGGTCTAGGGCTCCTCGCTATGCAGAACCGCAACTTCCCTCCTGCTACCCATCGCTGGGCACCTACTGCTTTACATGGTTGTATATTATTTCTAAAATTTTTACTAAATTTTTCTTATTAATATTTGAGTTAATTATTGTTCCTGACTTTAGTTTAAATATTTTTCCGACATTCTAGCCGTCGACCGACACGGCCACCGAACGATGGGACGACGGAGTGGTTACCGGGAGGGTGTTACAACTCTTCCCCTCTAATTTAAATTTCGTCCTCGAAATTTACCTGATGCAAACAGTTGAGGGAACTGTTGCCTCATCGTCTCTTCACTTTCCCAAGTTGCCTCCTCGGTGTTGTGGTGCCTCCAAAGCACTTTCACCAATGGAATCTGTTTGTTCCTCAACTCTTTCACTTCCCGAGCTAGGATCCGTAGAGGTTCTTCTTCATATGTCAAATCCGACTGTATTTCAATTTCTTCTCTGGAGATGACATGTGAAGGATCTGACCGGTACCTTCTGAGCATGGACACGTGGAACACATTGTGGATCTTGTCCAGCTCTGATGGTAAAGCTAGCCTATAGGCCACTGGACCCACACGTTCAATGACTTCATATGGGCCAATGAACCTAGGGCTTAACTTACCTTTCCTTCCAAACCTCAGTACCTTCTTCCATGGTGACACCTTGAGGAACACTTTGTCGCCAACCCCATATTCTATTTCTTTTCTCTTCAGGTCGGCATAGGATTTCTGTCTGTCTGAGGCAACCTTCAAGTTGGCTTTGATTATTTTCACTTTTTCCTCAGCCTGTTTCACCAGGTCTGGCCCTACCAGTTTGTCTTCTCCCAATTCAGTCCAGCACACTGGAGTTCTACATTTTCTCCCATACAGTGCTTCATACGGGGCCATTTGGATACTAGCTTGGTAGCTATTGTTGTAGGCAAATTCTGCCAGTGGAAGATATCTATCCCAACTTCCCTCAAACTCAATGACACAACTCCTCAGCATATCCTCAAGGACCTGACAAGTATTTCATGTTATTGTTATCATTTCAATTCAATATTTGTATCAATTTCATTGGTTTCAATTATTTACCTGGATTACTCTTTCAGATTGCCCATCCGTCTGAGGATGGAAAGCTGTGCTGAAATGGAGTTGTGTACCCAAGGATTCATGCAACTTTTTCCAAAATCTCGATGTAAACCTTGGGTCTCGATCAGATATGATGGAAAGTGGGATTCCATGCAGTCTAACTATCTCACTAATATACAATTCTGCTAACCTCTCTAGTGAGTAGTCAGTCCTAACTGGCAGAAAGTGTGCTGACTTTGTCAACCTATCAACTATCACCCATGCCGCATCATGCTTCCTCTGGGTGAGAGGTAGGCCACTTACAAAATCCATGGTGACCCGATCCCATTTCCATTCAGGTATGCGTATAGGCTGTAGCAAACCCGATGGAACTTGATGTTCTGCCTTGACTTGCTGACATGTCAAGCATTTAGTCACATAGTCAGCTATGTCTTTCTTCATACCAGGCCACCAATACTGAAGCTTCAGATCATGGTACATCTTGGTGCTTCCTGGGTGCATAGTATATACACTGGTGTGTGCCTCTTTTAGAATATTGGCTTTCAATTCCCCATCATCTGGTACACACAGTCTTTCTTTGTAGTACAGACACCCATCAGCTTTCACCCCATAGTCAGTTGCTTTTCCCTCTGAGATCTTGCTCATAATAGCCATTAACTTTTCATCTGCCTTCTGCCCATCTAAAATCTGCTGTAGCAGGTTTGGCCTCACTTGCAACTCAGCCAAAATAGTTCCATCTCGAACCAAAGATAGACGGGCATTCAATGATCTCAAAGCTGTCATGGATTTTCTGCTCAAAGCATCAGCAACTACATTTGCCTTCCCAGGATGATAGTCAATCACACAATCATAATCCTTCAGGAACTCAATCCATCGCCTCTGTCTAAGGTTGAGCTCCCTCTGAGTTGGCAAATATTTTAGACTCTTGTGGTCTGTGTAAATGTAGCACTTTTCACCATACAAGTAATGCCTCCATATCTTCAGTGCGAAGATAATTGCTGCAAGCTCTAGATCATGGGTAGGGTAGTTCTGCTCATGTGGCCTTAGCTGCCTGGAAGCATAGGCGATCACTTTCCCCTCTTGCATCAATACACACCCTAACCCATTATGAGAGGCATCACTGTAGACCACAAAGTCCTTTCCTGACACTGGCTGTGTTAACACTGGTGCCTCTGTCAACATAGCCTTCAACTTCTCAAACTGGTCCGACACTTGTCATTCCAACAAATCGACATTCTTGTGTAACGATTTAGTCATTGGAGCAACTATTAGGAAAATCCTTCACAAATCTCCTGTAATACCCATAGCCCCAAGAAGCTTCGACCTCGGTTGTGTTTCTGGGAGGCTTCCATTCCATCACTGCTTCTATTTTCTTGGGATCCACCCTAATCCCATCAGCTGACACTATGTGTCCAAGGAATGCAATCTCATCCAGCCAAAAGTCACACTTGGACAACTTAGCATACAGCTCCTTTTCTCTCAGGGTTTGTAGAACAATCCTCAAATGTTCATCATGTTCTTCCCTGGTCTTGGAATACACCAAAATATCATCAATAAAGACCACTACAAACCGATCTAAGTGTGGATGGAAGATACGGTTCATAAGGTCCATGAATGCCGCTGGTGCATTTGTTAAGCCAAAGGGCATCACCAGAAACTCATAATGCCCATACCGGGTCCTGAATGCAGTCTTGGGCACATCTACATCCTTTACCCTCAGCTGATGATACCCTGATCTGAGATCAATCTTAGAAAATACTCCTGCTCCTTTCAACTGATCAAACAGATCATCAATTCTAGGCAACGGATACTTGTTCTTCACAGTCACTTTATTCAACTGCCGGTAATCAATACATAGCCTCAAAGTCCCATCCTTCTTCTTTACAAACAAAGACCGAGCTCCCCATGGTGACACATCAGCGTATGAACCCCTTATCCAAAGAATCTTGCAATTGAGTTTTCAACTCCCTCAATTCAGTGGGTGCCATCCTATAAGGAGTAATAGAAATGGGTGCTGTACCCGGCAGTGTCTCAATAGCAAACTCGACTTCCCTTTCTGGTGGCAAACCAGGCAACTCTTCAGGAAATACTTCTGGGAAGTCTCTCACTGTGGGTATGTCACTCAAGTTTGGCTTAGCCTGCCTAGTATCCACCACATGTGCTAGGTAGGATTCACGACCTTTTCTCATCATTCTTCTTGCAATCGTGGTGAGATGACATTGGACAAGAAATCATCCTTTCCCCACAAGCGTGATCTCATTACCCTCTCAAGTTTTTAGAGAAATTCTCTTCAATTTGCAATCAACTATTGCTCGATGACGTGACAACCACCATTCCCAAAATCACGTCAAACTCATGGAAGGGCAACTCAATCAAGTCTGCCAAGAATTCATACCCTGAATCCTCAACGGCAACCTTTGTATACTTTGTTCACCACTACACTGTGGCCTAATGGATTAGTGACCGGGATGTCTTGGTCACTTTCCCTACCAAGATCCCCTTTCTACGGGTAGATTGATGCGGATGTATGAATGAGTGGTTCTGGATCCACCAATGCATGCACAGGAGTATTGTAGAGGAGAACGCACTCGATGACGTCAGGGCATCTTGCTCCTCCCGAGCTCGGGGCATAATTTCGGCAGGTGGCATTATCCGCCTCTCTGCTGCTCGGATGCGAGCCTCGTGATGGTCCCACCGCCGGATTTACGGACCTTCTACCCTTGGTGGTGCAGAGCAGTGTCTGCGCTTGTGTCGGGCAGTGTAGTAGTTCTGCGTGCGGTTCCTCACCGATGTTCTGTCGACCCACATCTCAAGCAAGCACCAGTCACTCTCCAACACTCCCCCTTATGCCATCTTTGACAGTGTGGACAGGCAGAAGATGCCGGGGCTGGTCCCCTGAACCCCATCCCTGGAGAGCTGCCCACTGATGGTGTGGACTGACCTCTCCTAGGGGTGAATCGTGGCCCGGCCCCGAGACCACTGCCCCGTGGGTGAGCTGAACTTTGTGCAGGAGGACCCTTGAACTTCTTCCCTGATGCAGGAGCTGAACTAGACTGACCCGGTTCCCTCTTCTGCTGTCTCTCTCTTCTAGTCCACTCACTAATTCTCACTTTTTCAACCTTTATGGCAGCTTCCACTAACTTGGTAAATTCTGTGATTCCCAAGGCAGTGAGCTGGATCTTGATGTTGTCATTTAGTCCCTCTTCAAATCTCTTACATCTTTCAGCTTCATTAGGGACTATCTCCCTTCCATAACGGCTTAATCGAACAAACTCCTTCTCATACTCGGCCACTAACAACTGCCTTTGCCTCAGATTAATGAATTCCCTTCTTCTCTCTTCTAGGTATACAGTACCCACATATTTCTTCTTGAACTCAGAGAGGAAGAAGTCCCAAGTTCTGACTTGGGCTGCACTTCACTGGACACAATGTCCCACCATCCGTAGGCATCGTCTTGTAACAAGGATATAGCAGCTTCTAAGTTCTGCTCTGGGGTGCAGTGGAGTTGTTTTAAGACTCTGCCCGTTCTGTTCAACCAATTCTCGGCTGCAACAGAGTCATCTTCTCTCTTGCCATAAAAATCCACTGCCCCAAATTTTCTTAACCTTTCCAGATGTGATTTCTGCTGTGGAGCTGGTGGTGGTGGTGGTGGTGCTGGCATTACCCCAGCCATCTGTCTAAAGAAGTCGGCCATTTGTTGGAACATGGCCTGTGGAGGCTGAATGTGCTCGCTCGAGCTGGTGGAGCGATTCTCTCATGCCCCAGCCTCACCGCTGCAGGTGGAGCATGACTCTCCACTTCCTCCTCAACGGCTCTCTGAGAGGAAGGATCCATATCCTATTCAAAATAAGAAAGATAAACAGATCTGTGTTAGTGTCACCTCGACTCTTACAAATGCAATGCATGGTATGGACTCAATCTAGGCCCAGAAACGCCTAAACCGTGCTCTGATACCACTAAATGTGACACCCTTTACCCGTGTACAGTATACCCGAGTAAGTAATGCCACACGGTGTACTGGCACACTCTAATATACCTTACTTAATTTGTGTCATGCCTTTGAAGCCAATTTATGAAATATGATTTATTTAAGCCATTTATCAAAATTATTATTCATTTGAGGTTCCGAAGATTTTAAAGAAAATCCGGCGGAGTACCGGCTAAAAGTGGAGAAAACAGTTCTTCGGAACCTGTTAAAACACTTCCAATATTCAATTTCATTCATTCTCAACTCCAATATCATCAATAAAACTCAATATCAATGTCTCAATAATTTGTCAATTTCAGGTCTCAACAACCTTTTCATTTTTCAAAACATCCCTTTCTGAGGGTTCTCATATATATACAACCATTAAATACTCAAATTAATACCATACATAACCATAAATCTTTATTATTTACATGAACCTCAAAATACATTACATAAATCCCAAATACATATGAGAAGATAAAAAGTTAATTACAAAATGACAAAATGACATCTAGTGCCCTACCGATGCACTGCAGGTAGTGAGGTGACACGGACATCGAGCGTAATCACGATGGACTCACCTACCGTGGTCTACTGGGCTCACGATCGGGATCTCCAGTACCTACGCGTGGCAAAAGCAACGCGCTAAGCAATAATGCTTAGTGGTGCAATAATATAATAGAAAAAAAATAGCAAGAAAATAAATGTGTATACAATGTGTATGCTTTCTTTGTTTGATCTTGGTATGTTCATTAATTCATTAACTTTGTTCACTTTTATTCATTTGGTTGCCCCAAGTAACCTACACTCGACGACTGGACTGGATAACGGGTAAACTGGCACTGGGTACCTAGTACCTCGGGCCGTCACACCATCGGTCACATATGCATCTCCCGGTGTGCAACAGAACAGCTAACAAGCTGTAAATAATATGAGGCACAAGGCCAAGTCTCAATGTAAAGTCAGAATGGCTAAAAGCCATGAAATCACGGAATGGCATTTTTGCCATGTGCAGTACTGCTAACTGAACCCTATTGGCATGCCAAACTATCCAAACCAATCTTGTTAGGTATACTAGGGCATTTGAAACTCTTAAATTTGTCAATTTGTGAATTTCAACTTTTTTTGGTGTCACTATTCATCATTGGTCAACAAAAATGTTGACTTTTGAAATAAAAATGTGTACATTGCCTTTGGCACTCCCAACATACCACATTTGGTGTTTAAAACTTGTTGGCATTAAGTGTTAATGCAATTTCAAAGTGTAACCCACACAAGCAGAAAATTTCAGTTTTAGTGAGTCAACTTCACTGTTCCATTGGACACTGTTACTGTTGGAATTTGAAGAAATGTAAAACATGAAAGTTGTTCCTTATTTTGTCTAGTTGAATTTCCTTTTTTGAATCACTCCATTTGGAGTTTTGTAGCTCCAGATATGGCTCAAAAACCCAGGCTGTCCGGATATGCAGTCTGCAGAATTTTACCATATCTACAGTGCATGAACAGTGACTTGAGTCACTTGGTTGAATGGGTTCTGGCCATAATTTGGGGTAGGTTCCTTCATGAAAGTTGTTTGTCTATGTCTTAACTTGTTGCTGTAAAAATTTCAGACCAATTGACCAAATCTACAGTGACTTATGGCCAAATGAACAGTTACTGTTCATTTGGTCAAATTCTGCAGAGGCAGTTTCAGGGTTCCGGATTGTGACTGAGTTTTGACCCTTTTGCTTTGGTCTTTTGGGCATGGTTTCTTCAGCAAAAATGTGCCATTATAAGCCTAGTTTCATGTCCAATTGGCCAAACATCAATTGGACAAGCACAGCCCAAGTTATGGCAGTGCAAAGGGACTGAAATTTCAGTCCCTATGCTGCTGTCCATAGGGCAGTTTATACTTTCACTTTACCATCCCATTTTTCAGTTCTAATTAGGGTCAACCTACCTAAAATGGTCACTAATTGACCATTAAAAAGTCCTCTAACCATTTCCAAAGCTAAGTCACACTTTCACCTTTCCAAACCCTAATTCAATTTCATGTTTTATACAATTTACTTTAGTTAGCTTTTAATTCATTATGCTTGTGTTTATAAACTTCTAACATGATTCTAGCTCACTTCAAGCTCATCAAAACACTCCCTCCTATTCCATAGCTAGGGCAGCCAAAATTCATGTTTCATACACATGAGTTTTTGCTCATTTAAATTACAATTTCTCATCCATTACAATCCTAAATCATGGAATTAAGGAATTTTAACTACATATATGCACTAACCTTGATTAGGGCAGATTTTTCCCACCTCTATACTTCACTTTCCTTCACTTTCTAGGCTGCCAAAAGGTTGTTTAAGGTGTGGGGACAAGTTTTAGTGAAGAGTGTTTAAGGTTTAGTAGTGAAACAAAGAGAGAAAGAGAGCTTTGGTGGAGCTTTCATGGTGGAATGGTTATGGAAATGGAGAGCTACGGGTGTGTTTTTGTGGGAGTGGTGGCTGCTGGAATTTTTGGTTCTTTTGGTGTTCATTTAGTCTCTTTTATTGGTTAATCAAATAATGGCTTAATGGTGATTGGTAGAAAATTTTAAATGACATCACATTATGTCATAAATGGGCATTTTATTGCATTTTCTTTTCTTTCCTCCACTACTCATTTTCAATTTAATTTCTAGCAATATTTCTTCATATTTTATGTCATATTAATTATTTACTCAACTGGACAAGTCGGCCAAAAATCACCTCGGAAGGCGAAATGACCAAAATGCCCTCCGTTTGGCTTAACGGGTCAAAATTGTCTGTACCGATTGAAAAATTTTTCTAGGTATTTTCTTGGCATTCTAATGCCATGAGAACCTCAATTACCCTTTTCTGGAGTCCCAAAAATTATTTTATAATTTTTCCCCCGGGTCTAGGGCTCCTCGTTGCGAGAACCGCAACTTCCCTCCGGTTACCCATCGCTTGGGCACCGGCTCGTTTTACTTGGTTGTATTTTATTTCTAAAATTTTTACTAAATTTTTCTTATTAATATTTGAGTTAATTATGGTTCTTGACTTTAGTTTAAATATTTTTCCGGACATTCTAGTACGTCCGACCGATCACCTGGAACGATGGGACGCGTTTGAGTGGTTACCGGGAGGGTGTTACACTTTATGCCTGTATTCATGGCTTTATGCCCGTATTCATGGCTTTTATGCCGATTATGTGATATCATGGCTTTTTAGCCATACTGACTGCATACGTGGTTGACGTTCTGCGTCCCATGGTATGACGGCCCGAGGCACCGCGGTGTCCAGTGCCAACGACCCATTATCGATCGATCGTCGAAGATAGGTTACTTGGGCATGGAAAAGTATAACTGTGATTGAACTGATTATTAAAGAAAATACGAAAATTAAGAATCAGGAATAATTACAAAATTACAAAGAAGCTCAAGATCATGAAGAAAATAATTAACGAAATGCATGAAGAAGTTAATATCATAAAACATGAATAGCCCTCGACTAAACAATAAGTTAGTAATTATTCATTTATTATGAACACAATAGCAAGGAAATTATTATCTTTATTTGCATATTATATTTTCTTGTATTATTGGCACCACTAAGCTTTATGCTTAGCGCGTCGCTTTTGCAACGCGTAGGTACTGAAGATTTGGACAGAGGGCCCAGTAGACCACAGATTCGGTAAGGCAGTTCACGATTACGCATAGTGTCCGTGTCACCTCACAAAGCTCTGATGCATTGGTAGGACACTAGGTTTCATTTTTGTATTTTGTAACTAATGTTTATTTTCTCATATGTAATTGAACGTATGTAACATATTTTGATGTTCATGTAAATAATGAAAATTGTATTTGTGAATGGAAGAGTGAAAGTCTATTTATGATTGTTACATGACTATCAAATGAGATGAATGATTGAAAATTGAAATTGAGAAATGAATGGTTGACAAATGTTGAGATGATGATTATTGGAGTTTGAGAGTAATTGAATACGAATATATGAATATTGGAAGTGTTTTTCACAGGTTCCGAAGAACTGTTTTCTCCATTTTTAGCCGGTACTTCGCCGGATTTTCTTTAAAATTTTCGGAACCTTAAATAAATTATAATTTCGATAAATGGCTTAAATAAATTATATTTCACAAGTTATATTCAAAAGGAAGAATAAAAATGAATTAAGATAAAATAGAGTGCTCGGCACACTGAGTGGCATAACTTGCTCGGCTACACTGTAGTCGGGTAAGGGGTGTCACATTTAGTGGTATCAGAGCGCGGTTTAGGCGTTTCTGGACCTAGATAGATTGCATATCATGCATTGCATTTATAAGAGTCGAGGTGACACTATTGCAGATCTGTATTTCCTGTTTATTTTAGGTTAAGGTATGGAATAAGAGAGTGAAGAGACAATGAGATAGCGAATGGAGATGAGAAGGAGACTATATTTAAGATGAAAAAGGATGAGTACATAATTGTTTGAGGATAGGATTGAGACTAAGGAGAAAGTGAAGTAGGATAATATGGAAAGGTGAAGAAATAAAGAGGTAGCAGTTCCTCGGCTATTTACATTGGGTAAATTTCGAGGACGAAATTTAAATTAGAGGGGAAGAATTGTAACACCCTCACTGTAGCAACTCCGTACATTCTACTGTTTCGGTGACCGGTGTCGGTCCGGACAGCTAGAACGTTCGGAAAAATATTTAAACTAAAGTGAGGAACCAAAATTTACTCAAATATTAATAAGAAAAATTTAGTAAAAATTTTAGAAATAAAATACAGTTAAGTCAAATGAGCCGGTGCCCAAGCGATGGGTAACCCAGAGGGAAGTTGCGGTTCTCGCAACGAGGAGCCCTAGACCCGGAAAAAAAATTCATAAAATAATTTTTGGGACTCCAGAGAAGGGTCATTGAGGTTCCTATGGCATTAGAATGCCAAGAAAATATTTAGAAAAATTTTTCAATCGGTACAAACAATTTTGACTCGTTAAGCCAAACGGAGGGCATTTCGGTCATTTCGCCTTCAGAGGTGATTTTTGGTCGACTTGTCCAGTTAAGTAAATAATTATTATGACTCAAAATATGAATAAATATTGCTAAAAATTAAATTGAAATGTGTTAGAAAAGAAAAGAAAAGAAAAATCAAAAATTAAGCAAATTATGACATATTATGATGTCACTCACTTACTTCCAACCAATCACAATTAAACAACCTATTAATTAATAAATAAAAAGAGATAAATATGGCCAAAAACAAAAGAAATCAGCAGCCCTTCTTCTCCTTAGAAAAACGTTTTATACCCCCTCCCCTCTTCCTCCATTGAATCTCAACCAAAGCTCCATTTTCATCCTTATTTCATCACAAACTCTCCTAAGTCTTTTCACTAAAAACTTGTCTATACCTCTTGGGAAGTGTTTGGCAGCCAAGAAGAAGAAAGAAAGTGAAGATTGGGACTTGGAAAAATCTGCCTACAAGAGGTTAAAGTGAGGATAGTGCACATATGTATTTAAAACTCCTTAATTCCATGTTAGAGATGTGTAATAGGTAAGAAATTGTGAAATAAATGAACTAAACTCATGTGTATGAAGCCCATGGATTTTGGCTGCCCTAAGGAAGGAACAAGATTGAGTGTTTGGATGGACTTGGAGTGCACTAAAGATTATGTTTAAAGTGTATGAACATAAGGATAATGAAGTAGTTGGTTAATTAAGGTAAATTGTGTAAATTTTGAATT
Source organism: Hevea brasiliensis (assembly GCF_030052815.1). NCBI lineage: Eukaryota > Viridiplantae > Streptophyta > Magnoliopsida > Malpighiales > Euphorbiaceae > Hevea > Hevea brasiliensis. The sequence goes on along the minus strand of NC_079508.1, from coordinate 11,184,772 downwards.
TAAGCTAGGGTTTTGGGAGTGAAAATTTGATTTGGCTTATGAAATTGTTAGAGCACATTTTAATGGTCAATTAGTGACCATTTTAGGTAAGTTGACCATATTATGGACTGAAAAATAGGATTGCAAAGTGAAGTTGTAGGCTGCCCTAGGACGGCAACAGAGGGACTGAAAATTCAGTCCACTTGCACTGCCATAACTTGGGCTGTGTTGGTTCAATTGGTGTTTGGCCAATTGGACATGAAACTAGGCTTATAATGACACATTTTTGCTGAAGAAACCATGCCCAAAAGACCAAAGCAAGAGGACCAAAACTTGGCCCCAATCCGGATACCCTGCAAACAGCCCCTGCAGAAATGACCAAATGAATAGTAACTGTTCATTTGGCCATAACTCACTGTAGATATGGTCAATTGACCTGAAATTTTTACAGCAACAAGTTAAGACATATACAAACAACTTTCATGAAGAAACATACCCCAAATTATGACCAGAACCTAATCAAATCATTGAGCAAAGTGAAGTTTACTGTACTGAGATTTCCAGAATTTTCATTTGAGCAGTAATGTTTGGATGGCTATAACTCTCTCTAGAAAACTCGGATTTAGGCGATTCTTGAACCGATGGAAACCTAAGACATGGTAGAACATTTCATATGAAGAAAGTTAGACCAAATTATGAACTTAACTTGGTCAAATTACTGACCAAAGTTGGACCAAAATCTGCCAAAACCCAAAATTTCAGCAGGAACAGTACACGTGAACAGTAAACTTATTTTGGCCATAACTTGAGCTACAAAACTCCAAATGGAGTGATTCAAAAAAAGAAATTCAACTAGACAAAATAAGGAACATTTTCTATGAAGGAAGTTTTGTCAAATTCCAAAAGTAAATCGACCAATGAAACAGTGTAACTTCGGAGCACCAAAACCGAAAATTGGCAATTTTGCCAAAATGACCTAAGCTTTGAGAAAGTGACCAAAACCAACAAGTTTTAAATGAAAAATGTAGTATGTTTGAAGTGCCAAAGTCAATGTACATGTTTTCTATGCAAAAGTCAACATTTTAGTTGACTAATGAAGTGAATAGTGACATGAAAACTTCAAATAAGCTTGGAAATGGATTTGGTAATTGATTCCAACAAGTTTTAAATGCAAAATGTGGTACATCGGGAGTGTTAAAACCAATGTACCTATTTTCTATGCAAAAGTCAACATTTTTGTTGACCAATGGGGTGAATAGTGACACCAAAACTTGAAATTCAAAATTTGAAATTAGAAATGCATCTAGGGGACTTTAAATTACAATTGGCAATTAATACTAGTAAATGTAAAACTCAAAATGTGGGATCTTGGTGTAATTAGAATTAATATATCCATTAAGTATAAAAAGGTCAACATTTTGGTTGACTAGTAAGGTGAATAGTAAACAAAATAACACATATTACATAAGTAATACAACTTGAAATATAAAATGTAATTAACACAAATGGATTGTTTAGAGTATAAATGAGATATAGTTATCATTAGGATTTACGTCTTTGTTTCAAATAGGATTATAATACCTTGTACAAAAATTGGTACATGAGAGGTAATAATGTGAATACTAATTCATATAAATATTGTAACGATTAGATGAATCACATGGATGTGTGAATGGGATTAATTGCTCTCATCATGAGAGAAATGGAAATATTTCGATGTATAAATGGTACATGAAAATCGATTGATGTAAATTGCAATTAACGTGAATGGTATGATGAATGCATAAATTATATAAAAATGAGATTTGAAGATTTATGCTTCTACTATAAATAAAATTAAAATACTATGAACGATAATTGGAACATAAAATGGAATAATAAAACTTATGAACATTTAATGATATTATGTGCCCTAGTATACCTAACAAGATTGGTTTGGATAGTTTGGCATGCCAATAGGGTATTGTTTTAGCAGTACTGCGAAAGGCTTTATGCCTGTATTCATGGCTTTATGCCCGTATTCATGGCTTTTATGCCCGTATTCATGGCTTTTATGCCGATTATGTGATATCATGGCTTTTTAGCCATACTGACTGCATACGTGGTTGACGTTCTGCGTCCCATGGTATGACGGCCTGAGGCACCGCGGTGTCCAGTGCCAACAACCCGTTATCCAGTCCAGTCGTCCAGTATAGGTTACTTGGGCATGGAAAAGTATAACTGTGATTGAACTGATTATTAAAGAAAATACGAAAATTAAGAATCAGGAATGATTACAAAAATACAAAGAAGCTCAAGAACATGAAGAAAATAATTAACGAAATGCATGAAGAAGTTAATATCATAAAACATGAATAGCCCTCGACTAAACAATAAGTTAGTAATTATTCATTTATTATGAATACAATAGCAAGGAAATTATTATCTTTATTTGCATATTATATTTTCTTGTATTATTGGCACCACTAAGCTTTATGCTTAGCGCGTCGCTTTTGCAACGCGTAGGTACTGAAGATTTGGACAGAGGGCCCAGTAGACCACGATTGGTAAAGGCGGTTCACGATTCTGCATAGTGTCCGTGTCACCTCACAAAGCTCTGATGCATTGGTAGGATATTAGGTTTCATTTTGGTATTTTGTAACTAATGTTTATTTTCTCATATGTAATTGAACGTATGTAACATATTTTGATGTTCATGTAAATAATGAAAATTGTATTTGTGAATGGAAGAGTGAAAGTCTATTTATGATTGTTACATGACTATCAAATGAGATGAATGATTGAAAATTGAAATTGAGAAATGAATGGTTGACAAATGTTGAGATGATGATTATTGGAGTTTGAGAGTAATTGAATACGAATATATGAATATTGGAAGTGTTTTTCACAGGTTCCGAAGAACTGTTTTCTCCATTTTTAGCCGGTACTTCGCCGGATTTTCTTTAAAATTTTCGGAACCTTAAATAAATTATAATTTCGATAAATGGCTTAAATAAATTATATTTCACAAGTTATATTCAAAAGGAAGAATAAAAATGAATTAAGATAAAATAGAGTGCTCGGCACACTGAGTGGCATAACTTGCTCGGCTACACTGTAGTCGGGTAAGGGGTGTCACAATTTTTCTATACAAATTGCCGTCACAATTCAAAACATGTTCTATCACAATTTTCCAAAACATAATTTATTCAATCCATAACAATGCTTAATACTTATGGAAATACCATTTCACAAAGCTAAATTCATACATACTATAACAATTTCAATAATCAATGAATTAAATTCAATGCTTGTTAAACATAATACATAAGAAAAATATGTCATTTAATCATATGAAATATTCAGAACAAAATCAGTTAAAAACTAGTTGTGCACAAACCTGATTTGAGTCGCCCCTAGGCCTTAACTCAATGTTTCTTATGCTTCCCAATATCCTTTTCAACTGAAACACACAATTTAAAGTGTTTCAGTACTCAGTTAAATTGTTTCTAACAATAAAATCCAATATCTGAATTTTCTTGATACTATTCTCTTCAATTCATTTCATTAGTCAACCTATAATGTTGACCTTTAATGCACTCTAGGTGAATTAATTTTAATGTTCCCAATATGTCACATTTTAGAGCCCTTTAGTGTTGGTATATGTTACCAATTTCATTTTCAAGTGTATTGCATTTTATTACAATTTACTGGATTTTGGTGTACTATTTTGACATAGCCGGATGACCTAGTTCTCTCGATTTCCGAGTTTTGTTCCAAACTACAAACTTGTAGGTCTATGTCTTATTGCACGCGGGGAAAAATTTCAGGTCATTCTGAGTTGTGTAGACCAAGATATGGTCAATTTACCAATGCTGGATAGAATGCACTAAAATGGTAGGCTTAGGTCATTTTCACTTCGGCCAGTTTTGGTACTCGAATTTATGCAAGCTATTTGGCTTAGTTCTGGCCATTTCTGGGCTTTGGTGTCTTCATAAGAATTGTATATCTATGTCTAAACTATTCATGGTAAAAATTTCAGGTCAATTGGACCTGTTTTGAGTGAGTTATGGTCCTCCTAATAACTACTATTCATATGGTCAAAAATTCTGGCCTGCACTTACCTATTACGGATTTGGTCAATTTTTATGTCACTTTGTGGAAAGAATTTAGGTAAGATTCCTTCATGAAAGTTAGCACATTTTGTGCCTAGTTTTACCTCCACTTGGTCTCATACCAATTGGAGTCACACGCTTAAGGTTCTAAGCTAAAACATACACTGCCCTACTACACATTCTTCATCACTTACCAATTACACATTCTATACTTACCAAGCTAACTCTTTCATGCCAATTCTGGTTTGTACCATACCATTAACACACTTAACAACATATTTTGGTCATTTTGGACAGCTTGTAACCATTCTCAACATACACATTATAACTCAGAATTTTCCAAAGTCCATTTACACAATTTAACCACATGAACATACCCCATTTACATATCCAATTCCAATCTGTTATACACATATACATGCTGCCACCATAAATAACATAATTCAATAAACCAAACCATGAAACAACACATTTCAACTACACTTTAAAAGTTGTTGAATTACACATCTCCTTCAAATTGCTTCCAGGCTTCCAAAACCAAGTGCACTATCACACATATACTTAGTATACATTATCCAAATTATTTCTGTACACATAAACACTTACATCAACATCTTAAACAACCATTTACAAGTGAAAAAAAGCTACAAATAGTGAGTTTCCATGGCTGTCGAAATGGTGTACCACCATTAAAACATCAAACTTCAAAACTTTTCCACAAAACCACTCACCACAACATTCACTCAAAGTTTAATAAAACAAGAATGGAGAATACTCACTTACCACTTTTGAAGCTTGATCAAAACCTCACCAAACCTCCTTAAAATTACTACCAAAATCTTCCTTGCAAGGTAAGGATTAACTTTAAAGAAAGGACTTAGTGGAAAGGATGGCTCCAATTGGGTTGCATGGAGCTTCACTCAAACAGCCATGGAGGTTTTCTCCCAAAGGATTCGGTTGGTTTGCTCAAGGAAGAAGATGAAGGAATCTTCTGCCCAAACTGATTAAAAAGTCCACTTTGAAGGTGTTAGTGGAGCACTAAGTAAGTTTATTATTTGTTTAATCCAAGGTTTTCACAATTCTCACATTTAACCTCTTTTCTTTTACTATTTAAATTATGGACCACCATTTTAATTTTCATGATATTTTCAAAGTTTAATATCATTTATTTTTAATGGACATTTAGGTCAAAAGGCAACTCGGGGTGTCAATTGACCACAATACCCCTATTTGGGTTGCTTTTTAGCTTTTTCAGTAACACCGATTTTTTTCGGTTTCTCGATTTTTCATTTTTCTTTATTTTTTTCTTGTATTTTCCTCTATTGTATTTCACTATCTTATATCTCCACACTAATATTTAAATATAATTCCAAGCATCTTAGCTGTCCGGACAGACACTGTCATCAGAACAGTAGAACGCACTACCGAACATAAGGGTGTTACACAGCTGCACCCCTTAACTGATCAAACAAATCATCAATGCGGAGCAATGGGTATCTATTCTTTATTGTCACCTTATTCAACTATCGATAATCAATGCATAATCGGAGAGTGCCATCCTTCGTCTTTATAAATAACACTGGCGCTCCCCAAGGTGACACACTAGGGTGGATGAAGCCCTTGTAAAGCAGCTCTTGCAACTGCAATTTCAATTCTTTCAATTCTGCTGGAGCCATTCTATATGGTGTTATGGAGATTGTGTCCACACCAGGCATAACCTCAATCTTAAACTGCACTTCTCTTTCTGGAGGTAATCCTGGCAATTCATCAAGAAACACATCCGGAAAGTCACATATTGTGGGGATGTCCCTCAATGTTGGACTACCCACTTGGGTGTCTACCACATGTGCCAAGTACGCCTCACACCCCTTCCTAATCATTTTTCTATCCAGTGCAGCTGAAATGATGTTTGACGGCAATAACTGCCTCTCCCCATGTATTACTATATCACCATATTGAGGGAGACCAAAAGTGGTATCTTGATTCTGATCAATCATTGCATGATGCCTGGCTAACCAATCCATGCCCAAGATAATATCATAATCTCTGAAGGGCATTTCAATCAAATCTGATAGAAAAACATGTCCTTCGATCACCAAAAGACAGTCTCTATAGATTATGTTGACCCTAACCTCATGACCTAATGGACTAGTTACTAGCACATCATAGTCCATTTGTACACACTGAATAGCAGTAGAACACATCACACTAGCACTGATATATGCCAGCTACTACATATGATGTTTCAACCTCCTCTCTCTGTTTCATGGTATAGACTCTAGCTGGTGCACCACTTGGTTCTGGTTGGTTAACAACACTCTGACTTCCATAAGTGCTACCAGGACCCCTACCTCTGCCTCTACCTCGACCAGCTGGCTATGACCCTCTAGGTGTAGAGACTTGGGTTGATCCCTCAGATGTAACAGAATGTCTAGATCGGCGCAGACTAGTACAATCCTTAGCAAAATGTCTACTCCCTCCACAGTTAAAACATGCACTGGTGGTCTTAAAACACACCCCACCGTGTGTTCTACCACAAGTCTTACACTACCGGACTGATAAATCTCCTCAAGATGCTTGCTGGCTCTGCTGACCAAATCGGGGTGGTCTTTGGCCAGAGAATCTGCCTCTGCCAGATCTGCGAGAGCTGGATCCCCCAAACTATTTCCTCTTCCCAGAACTGTTAGTAGTATGCCCTAGAGCATATCATTTAGTATGTATCTTGTACATATTTTTAATAATAAAAGGCATTTCCACTTTTCCGTTTACATAATATATTTATGTGTAATAGAAAAGGTCCATTGATATTTTGTTAGAAATATTATTCTTAAGTTGTTAAGAATATGAGTGACAATATTTCTAGCACAAAGTATCATAAATAGGTTCACAATCGAGGATACTTCATAATAAGGACATGACTTATCCAGAAAGATTGTATTCATGTTTGTTCCCAAGTTATTTATATGAGATATAAATAAGATGGAATGGTGAGTCTCATGCCATATAACAAACATGATAGGCACTTATAAATGATAAGTAGGCGAACTGGTGACACTTATGACAAGCACATGGAGTTTACTCTTGTCAATGTTTTGTCATAAATCATATCGATGCATATAATCTTTAGACTGAGATAGCAGTTATCTTGTATATAGGTAGTTTGAGTTTGATTCTGCTTTCATACTTGTACTATGTATGGGTATATGGGCATGTGTTGGCTCCTGCTAGTTATATATGGAGGTAGGTGTTGATCAAGAAGGAATCTGTTCCTCTAAGTAAATAGAGATAAAATCCTATGTTCATTTAATTGTTCTTGATGTTTCAAGTTCTGGCCAGACAGATAGATTTATTGAGAAAGAGTTTACGATGAGAAAAATCTTTTAATCAAGAACTGGAATTAAAAGAGAACATAATATTCATAGCAAATGGAGTTTGACATAAACCATGACTCCACTTTAGTTGGGATTTTAATGAGAGAGATTCTAGTGCATGGTAACATATGATTATAGGTTCATTTAAGGTAAATCTTATTACTAATTGGGTGGCCATGGCATGCTATGCTAGGTGTTAACCATGGTCTATGAGGTTCATAAAATGATTTAGAGAAATCATTTATGGTAAGAAAGAGTTCTGATGATATTAAGAGTTGATATCATGTCTCATTGCCAATTAGTGATGAGCCTAGTAAGTCACACACATACACAAGTTATCACCTATTTAAATATGATTTAATTAATTAATTAAAGAGTTTAATTGATTAATTAAATAGATTTGGTTTGCAATAAAATTGCAAAGTCCCTAGCATGACTTGAAACCAAATCTAGATTATTGGATGTGTAGTATAAATTAAATTTATATTTAAAGTGTTTAAATATGAATTTAATTGATGAGAAATTAATTAATAGAGATTAATTAATTAATTTATATTTGATATAAATTAATTAGAAGAAGAAAAATAATTATTTTGGGTTAAGAACTCAAAATTAAGACACAGGGGCATTTTGGTCATTTCACAGTGTGACACGTGGCACCATGAGATGGTGACACATGGCATAACACATAAGCTTGCCAAATATTTTTAATCATGTAAGATGATTAAAATCAAGATTAAATATAGGTTTGACACTTGGCACAATGTGATTGGGTCACTTAAACCTAGAGCTAATCAAAAGGTGACATGTGGCTAGGGTTTAATGTGTTAACCTAGCTATTTAAGTGGGGTTATGAAAAGAAAACACAACCAGCAGCCTCTCCTCTCATATGTCACGCCACTTTGAGCCTCTCCAGCTATTTCTCTTCATCTCTCATCAATTCAAAGAGATTAGCCATCAATCTCTTGAATTAAGAACACTAGAAATTGTTTCTAGTGTCCTGTTTACATCTCTAATCTCTTAAAAGGCAGAACTTGAATTTCTAATTAATAGAAAAGGCTTTAGAAGCTGTTCAAGGGCTGCCATAGGTGTTCTTGGTGTGGACAAGCTAGAGGGACAACATCTGGTGTCCTGAAGACGAATCTCAAAGGCGCAGACACGCTGCAGCACATCAAGAGGTTAGTGTAATCGTTCTTGATTTAATCTAGGGTTCTAAAATTAATCTGATTAATTTTAAAATCTTAAATGGCAAATACAGATCCAAAAACATATTAAAAGAGTTTTAATATGTTGTTTATCATTGAAATCAAATAGATAAAAATAAATCTTGCATGGTGCATGTGACCCTAGGTGAAAATTTTTGAATTCAATGGTATAATCTTGTGTTTTTCACGCTTCCGTTCCTTCAATTGGTATCAGAGCCACTATATTTGCCATTTAGATTGTTGATTATATGATTTAATTGTGTGATTTGATCATAAGATGATTGATTCATTGCTGGTTGGATTAAGAGGTGTGGCGTCACACATGGTGAAGCCACCAATGGTGGCGGCAACAATGGTTCCATGGGTGATTCAAGGTTTGGCTTTTAATTCTGCAATTGTTGTATGATCTAAGGCCTATTCTTTGACTAATTAAAGTGTTTAATTAGTTGTTTTAATCACACAATTAAATTATGATTCAAATCAGAATTTTAAAAAATGTTTGAATGTGATTCAAATCTGAATTTTAAAAGTTGTTTGAATGTGATTCAAATCTGAATTTTTAAAGTTGTTTGAATCATATTTAAATCTGATTTTTTAAAATTGATTCAATAAAATTCAGATCTGATTTTTTAAAAAAATATTTGAATGTGATTCAAATCTGATTTTTAAAAATGTTTGAATGTGATTCAAATCTGAATTTTGAAGTTGTTTGAATGTGATTCAAATCTGAATTTTTAAATTTGTTTGAATGAGATTCAAATCTGAATTTTTAAATTTATTTGAATCATATTCAAATCTGGATTTTTAAGTTGAATATGAGATATTCAATTTAATTTAAGTATGTATGTTTTATTTAATTGTTAAATAGTGATATGCATGATGGATGATCATGGACTATAAAAGACCAATGTGATTGGATTTATTTCTTTTATGTTTCTTTGGGATTGTAAATTAATTAATTTATTTTAATTTATTTTGGGCATGTATTATTAAGTTTGTAATATTTTTGGGTTGTAATTTCATTTATTTAAGTTCTTGTAAATTCGCCTTGGTATGCCAAGGATTACTATGTAATATTGGATTGCAAGAAGTTCAAGGAGGTCAAGAGCATTGGTGGGACCAGTGGGAGGAATTCAATATCAAGTGTTGATTATGTACTCCTTCAGCAACTCTTGTAAAATGAATGAATGAAATACACCTAGGAATGCCTTGATTCAATTCTTGGTGGCTCAATTGAATCCCTTAGAAAGTCCATGATCATACCATATTTATCGCTTATCTATGAATGCATGAGATGTATGGGAATGTATGCAATTATATGATATATGCATGCTAAATGGATAATGTGCAAAGTGAGACCTTAATAGTAATTAGGATGGCTATAAAATCTTCCAAACAAATGATTAAGTTGGAAATGCTATAATTAAAGTAATTATAACATAAGCCCTCCATTGGGGCAATTATTTTAAGAAATTTTAAATAGTTGCATGAGATGCAATTAATTTAAGAGATTTTCTTAAGAATAATTGCTAAGCATGAGATGTTGTAAATATGTAAATGGTTTGGTGGCCAATATTGGATGTACCTGAGGACATTAAAATTATTTGCATAATTACTGGCTCAATGGGATCAACTTAACTAATGCAAGATAAGTCAATATTGGATGTACGAGATTTTGAGCATTAGGGGCTAGTAAAAGGATTGAACCTCACATGAGATGTGATGGGCAAGGAGTTGCTCACTTATAGTTTATTGTAATTCCAATAATGGATGTACCTGAGGATGATCAATAGAATTATAAGAATTCAATCACCCACTAGAAATCCATCCAACTAGGATTTCCGTTTTCTACTTTGGAAGTGTAGGATTCGCTAAGTTAGTGGGAGGACCAATTTGATTAAAAGACCATAATCATTTTGGTTAATTACATGATACATTTACTAATTAATCTGGTTATTTTCTGCAGTTAATTTTACGATAAAAATGAGCACAAAACAACCACCACCATCCAATATCCTTGCAAGCATACTTGATCACAACAGTTGACAGGACCTAATCATGCGATTGGCTAAGAAATTTGAAACTTGTCTGAACCTTGAACATATAGGATATGTTCTATATTCAAATGTTCTGGTCCCTTACCTCGGAGGCCACACAAGAGGAACATGAAACTTTGGACAAGTGGAAGGAGCATGATATGAGAGCTAAGTGTTACATGCTTGCTTCTATGAGTAATGAGTTCTGAAGCAACATGAGAACATGCAGTGCAGTGAGATCCTCATTCACCTACAAGAGTTGTATGGTGAGCACGGCGAGAATGCTAGGTATGAGATATCTAGACGGTATTCCGTATGAGGATGTCTGAGGACATAATGTTGGGGATCATGTCCACAAGATGATTCGGTGATTGAGCGGTTGGAACATCTTGACTTCAACATGGATTTCCAACTACAAGCGGATTTGATCCTTGATCCCTTCACGAGTCTTTTGGAAATTTTGTGACAAATTTCCATATGACTCAACAGAATGCACCTTAGCTTGTTTACTCAACATTTGGTTATTGCCCAAAAGAATATGCCGTGCAATAAAAGAAAAGAGGTAGCTTTGTTGCATCTTCTTACTGTGGAAAGTCCAACAAGAAGAAGGGCAATAAGAAAAAGAAACCTCGATTCACAGTCCTTCTAAGAAAATAGCTAAGCAGAAAAGGAAGACTAAAGGCGATGAAGGCAAAGGAAAGTGTTTCCACCGCCAGCAGAAAGTGTTTCCATTGCCAATAGGGAAGTGTTTCCATTGCGATGAAAGTGTTTCCACTGGCCAGAGTATAGCAATCTAAATGAATGCAATGCCATGGTGAAAACTAACTCAAGTTCAAAATATATTTGGCACTTAAGGTTATGTCATGTTGCAGAAGATAGGATTGCAAAACTGGAGAAAATGGGGATTTTATCCTCATTGGGCTCTGAGCCTACTCCAACTTGTGAATCTTGCCTTCAGGGCAAAATGACTAGATCACCCTTTGTTGGACAAGGGCTAAGAGCTGAAAATATTTTGGAGCTAATACATAGTGATGTATGTGGTCCATTTAAAGAAATGGCTAGAGGGGGCTTTCATTATTTTATTACCTTTACTGATGATAAATCAAGGTTTGGGTATTTGTATTTGATGAAATACAAACATGAATCCTTTGAAAAGTTTAAGGAATTTAAATCTGAAGTAGTAAATCAAGCGGAAAAAATATTAAAGCTCTTGATCGGATCGTGGAGGTGAATATTTGAGTCTTGAATTTGATGAATACTTGAGAGAGCATGGCATTGTTTCTCATTAACTCCTCCAGAACGCATACAACCGAATGGTGTATCACGAAGGAGAAATCGTACCCTATTGGATATGGTGCGTAGTATGATGAGCTATCTTGATATGCCAATCTCCTTTGGGGATTTGCATTAGAATCGACTTTGTATATTCGAATAGGATTCCATCAAAATCGGTTTCTTCCACACCTTATGAGATATGGCATGGAAGAAAACCAAGTCTTAAGCATGTTAAGATTTGGGGTTGTCGACTTATATCAAAAGTGAACACCGATAAATTGGAGACCGGATCGAGAAAAGGTCGATTTGTTGGATATCCAAAAGATAGTTTTGGATATTATTTTTATTTGCCTACTTCACAAAGGTTGTGATAAGTAGAGATGCCACATTTCTTGAACAACGGTTTGTTCAAGAAGGAGGCAAAGGAAGGCAAATAGAGTTAGAATTGAAATTCGACCAACCAGCAGTCGGATGGATATAGATCCATCTAGTGAACCTATACCCATTGATGAAACATCTACAGCTGTTCCTCGTAGAACAACCAGGGTATCTCACCCACTAGTGAGATATGGTTTTCTTCATGAAGAAGAACAAGAGTTGTCTACTCATGAAGAAGTAGATCATGGAGATGATCCACTTACCTATGAAGAAGCTATATCAGATATAGACTCTTCAAAATGGATTGATGCTATGAAATCCGAGATTGATTCCATGTATAAGAATCAAGTTTGGGATCTTGTTGACCCACCTAAAGGTATTGTACCTATAGGGAACAAATGGGTTTTCAAGAAGAAAATTGGTTCTGATGGAAAGGTAGAGACCTATAAGGCAAGGCTAGTAGCGAAAGGGTTTCGCCAAAGGCAAGGAATAGACTATGAGGAGACTTTCTACTTTGTTGCCATGCTTAAATCAATTAGGATTTTTTATTAATAAGTGCATACTATGATTATGAGATTTGGCGGATGGATGTCAAAGCGACTTTTCTCAATGGATACATTGAAGAAAACATTTTCATGGAACAACCTAGGGATTTGAATCCCAAGATGGTTCCAAGGTATGCAAGCTAAAGCGATCCATTTATGGGTTGAAACAAGCTTCGAGGAGTTGGAACATCCGTTTTGATGAAGCCATTAAATCTTTTGGTTTTATAAAAAATGAGGATGAGCCATGTGTATATAAGAAGGTTAGTGTGATGCTATCACTTTCCTTGTCTTATATGTGGATGACATCTGTTGATGGGTAATGATACGGGTATGTTGTGACTATAAAGGTATGGTTGTCAAATACATTCTCCATGAAAGACTTAGGGAGGCAACCTATATTCTTGGGATTCGTATCTATAGAGATAGACGAAAAGAATAATTGGTTTATCCCAAAGTCTATACTTGGAAAAGGTGTTAAAGAGGTTTAACATGCTTGATTCCAAGAGAGGATTGTTACAGTGAGACATGGCATCCACCTTTCTAAAGAGATGTCTCCAAAGACACTGAAGAAAGAGATAAGATGGCGAGGATTCCATATGCCGGCTATTGGAAGTTTAATGTATGCAATGTTGTGTACTAGGCGGATATCGCATATCTTTAGTTTTTGACGGTATCAATCAATCCAATCGGTTTGGAACATGGATAGGTATCAAGAATATCCTTAAGTACTTAAGAAGAACTAAGGATTTATTCTTGATTTATGGAAGTGGAGACTTGCAATTGGATGGTTATCACGATACGATTTCCAATCAGATATCGATGATAGAAAGTCTACCTCTGGATATGTTCATTTGTAATGGAGGTGCGATCGGTTGGAAGAGTTCCAAAGAGCCGCAGCAGATTTCCACTTCGACGGCTGAGTATATTCTTTGCATCGAGATCTTTGCAAAAGAAGTTGTTTGGATAAAGAAGTTCGTGAACTTCTGATAGTTCCTTCCATTGAGTCGGGTTCCATTACCTTTGTGACAACAATGGAGCGATCATCTGAGCTAAGGAACCAAGGTCTCACGAGAAATCCAAACACATAGAAAGGCGCTACTACATTATCGGAGAAATAGTTGGGCGGCGATGTAGCCATGCGAGAAAATAGCATCGACTAAAAATCAGGTGATCCATTCACTAAGCCTATGTCACGGACTCAGTTAGACCGACATCTTGAGAAGATAGGTCTAAGATATTGCAATGAATGGCTCTAGTGCTAGTGGGAGATTGTTAGTAGTATGCCTAGAGCATATCATTTAGTATGTATCTTGTACATATTTTTAATAATAAAGGCATTTCCACTTTTCCGTTTACATAATATATTTATGTGTAATAGAAAAGGTCCATTGATATTTTGTTAGAAATATTATTCTTAAGTTGTTAAGAATATGAGTGACAATATTTCTAGCACAAAGTATCATAAATAGGTTCACAATCGAGGATACTTCATAATAAGGACATGACTTATCCGGAAAGATTGTATTCATGTTTGTTCCCAAGTTATTTATATCGGATATAAATAAGATGGAATGGTGAGTCTCATGCCATATAACAAACATGATAGGCACTTATAAATGATAAGTAGGCCAGACGGTGACACTTATGACAAGCACATGGAGTTTACTCTTGTCAATGTTTTGTCATAAATCATATCGGTGCATATAATCTTTAGACACGAGATAGCAGTTATCTTGTATATAGGTAGTTTGAGTTTGATCTTTCTTTCATACTTGTACTATGTATGGGTATATGGGCATGTGTTGGCTCCTGCTAGTTATATATATGGAGGTAGGTGTTGATCAAGAAGGAATCTGTTCCTCTAAGTAAATAGAGTTAAAATCCTATGTTCATTTAATTGTTCTTGATGTTTCAAGTTCCTGGCGACAGATAGATTTATTGAAAAAGAGTTTACGATGAGAAAAATCTTTTAATCAAGAACTGGAATTAAAGAGAACATAATATTCATAGCAAATGGAGTTTGACATAAACCATGACTCACTTTAGTTGGGATTTTGTATGTGAGAGATTCTAGTGCATGGTAACATATGATTATAGGTTCATTTAAGGTAAATCTTATTACTAATTGGGTGGCCATGGCATGCTATGCTAGGTGTTAACCATGGTCTATGAGGTTCATAAAATGATTTAGAGAAATCATTTATGGTAAGAAAGAGTTACGATGATATTAAGAGTTGATATCATATCTCATTGCCAATTAGTGATGAGCCTAGCAAGTCACACACATACACAAGTTATCACCTATTTAAATATGATTTAATTAATTAATTAAAGAGTTTAATTGATTAATTAAATAGATTTGTTTGCAATAAAATTGCAAAGTCCCTAACATGACTTGAAACCAAATCTAGATTATTGGATGTGTAGTATAAATTAAATTTATATTTAAAGTGTTTAAATATGAATTTAATTGATGAGAAATTAATTAATAGAGATTAATTAATTAATTTATATTTGATATAAATTAATTAGAAGAAGAAAAATAATTATTTTGGGTTAAGAACTCAAAATTAAGACACAGGGGCATTTTGGTCATTTCACAGTGTGACACGTGGCACCATGAGATGGTGACACATGGCTTAACATAAGCATCTTGCCAAATATTTTTAATCATGTAAGATGATTAAAATCAAGATTAAATATAGGTTTGACACTTGGCACAATGTGATTGGGTCACTTAAACCTAGAGCTAATCAAAAGGTGACATGTGGCTAGGGTTTAATGTGTTAACCTAGCTATTTAAGTGGGGTTATGAAAAGAAAACACAACCAGCAGCCTCTCCTCTCATATGTCACGCCACTTTGAGCCTCTCCAGCTATTTCTCTTCATCTCTCATCAATTCAAAGAGATTAGCCATCAATCTCTTGAATTAAGAACATTAGAAATTGTTTCTAGTGTCCTGTTTACATCTCTAATCTCTTAAAATGCAGAACTTGAATTTCTAATTAATAGAAAAGGCTTTAGAAGCTGTTCAAGGGCTGCCATAGGTGTTCTTGGTGTGGACAAGCTAGAGGGACAACATCTGGTGTCCTGAAGACGAATCTCAAAGCGCGAACATGCGGCACATCAAGGTTTAGTGTAATCGTTCTTGATTTAATCTAGGGTTCTAAAATTAATCTGATTAATTTTAAAATCTTAAATGGCAAATACAGATCCAAAAACATATTAAAAGAGTTTTAATATGTTGTTTATCATTGAAATCAAATAGATAAAAATAAATCTTGCATGGTGCATGTGACCCTAGGTGAAAATTTTGAAATTCAATGGTATAATCTTGTGTTTTTCATGCTTCCGCTCCTTCAAGAACCACTCTCAGTAGCCTGACCCGTAGCCTTTTCAGTCTTCTCTTTCTCTTGAGTGCCCTTCTTCACTCCCCCTTCTGATTCTACCTTTTCCAGTTCCAGGGCTTGTGAAATCAGCTCAAAAAAATTCTGGTGTCTAAATTCCACAACTTGCATTCTTAAGCTAGGCCTCAACCCAGCCTCAAACCTCTTACATTTGTCTCTGGGGGTGGAGACTAAGCTTTCAGCATAGTGACTTAGCCTTGAAAAGTCCCGCTCATACTCTGCTATTGTTCTATCCCCTTGCTTTAGGCTCAAGAATTCTTGTAACTTCATATCCACATAAGCATCAGGGATCCACTTCTGCCTGAATTCCCTAAGGAAGTCTGTCCATGTCAGCACAGGTGGCTCAACCAGGCTGTGGGGGATGGTCTTCCACCATTCATATGCATCCCCTTGTAATAAAGAAACAGAGTACTCGAACTTCAGCTCTTCTACACACTGAAGCTTTCTGAAAACCCGTTCCATTCTCTCTAACCACTGTTCCGCCTCTAGTGGATCCACAGTGCCCTTAAACTTGGTGGCCCCAAATTTCATTAATTTTTCATATTGTCGAACCGAGGGCTGTGGTTGGACTGCAGGTGCTTGCATCTGAGCTTGAGGTGGCACATTTCCTGCCATTTGTTGGAAAAAGCGCTTGTCTCTGTCTGGCAAGGCGAAAGCTGCGGTCTTTGGAGTAGGAGCTGGAGTGGCTGACCCACTCACGTTCTGGAGTGCTGGGGCTTCCCCTTGGACCTCAGCCTCGACAGATTGCTCCACGAAATGATCTCCCTCTTCCATTCCGTTTCTCAAAAATTTCTACTTCCTTAGATCAAACACACGGAAGTTGACCTTCGTTGGTGCATTTTCATGATGTAAATATGTCATATGTATCAATTAAAGACACTTGAGTAGTTGTACTTATCAAAGAAATATTCACATACATAGTCAAAATTCATTACAAAACCTTGCTCTGATACCACTAAAACATGTCACACCTTACCCCTCTATAAGGCATAACATAATCCTGTAGAATACCTAATGAACTACCGAACTTCACATACCGATAACTCATTAAGTACCCTATAAGGGATCTTAAAACCATTTTCTTACTTTTTGGAAGTGGTGAGCATTATAGTAGGAATTAAAAACATTTAATTGAAGTTTCAAAACTAGTAAAAATTTTTGTCCATTTTTATTTGTCCGCAAATTTTGGAAAAATTTCGGTAGAGTGCCATCTGTATTTTGAGAAAATAGTTCTTCAAAAACCTGTAAAAACACTTCTAATAATTGTTTTCACAACTCCCAACCACCAAAATGACTCAGTTCAACATAATTCAAATCAATTCCACAATTAAATCAAAGTTTGTCATCTCACAATATTTCATAATTTCATTCACATTGCATTTAAAATTTAATTTACATATACAGGTCTTAATTTACAAAAAAGAAAATCCAAAATAATATTATTACAATTTACTGTACAGCTGCTCAACTTTACATTAATACATATGACATTACAATATTTACATCAAAATAACTACAAGGGTATAAATAAATACTCGTACCAAAAAAGTCAATAAAGTCCTCTATCTCAATAGCAGCTCACTCTGCTGCTTTCTCCTTGCCTTTATCTGCGACAGCAAAATAAGCTATCGCTGAGTATAAAAATACTCAGTGGTACACAATAAAACTCGAAATGCATTGCATAAAATATTCATTGATAAATCACAATTTAAATATTTCACAAATTACCAAAACTCATTATAGCACAATTTTGGTCAAACAATTTAATAAACATAGTGCTGCCAATTCATACACAACTTAAGCCACGACACAAAATTTTCGATCAATGCTGCGTTGTACACCACGACAAAGCGATCTACAACCCCACTAATCGAAATCAATGAGGGAGGTGGCTAGCTAGCTAATGAGTACTCATCCGATCTACAACCTCAACTGGTAAGCCAGAGAGAGAGGAAAATAAACGATCTCAACCCCATAAATGGAGGAGGAATAATGTGATACTGTCATGCTAAGTGTGAATCCAAAATCAATTTAAAATAATTATTTTTAATAATTTATGAGAGATCCCAAACAATTTCTAAATTCATTTTTGCAGTCACAAAGTGGCAACACAATTCATAAATAACACAACGATTTCATTAAGCATAGCAATTAAAATTTTCAATTGGAAAACAGTTACATAGATTTATTGTGCACAAACCTGACGTGAGTCGCTTCTAAGCCTTGACTCAGTTCCTTAGATTTTTCGGGTCTTTTTCAGTTGAAACACACAACTGATAGTGTTTCAGTATCTTATCTCACAATAAATCTAATAATTAAACTCATAAATGCTCAACTCTAGCCTCAATATGCTTAAACTTACGTTCTTAAAAATTTTCATGTTGGGGTTACTGTTCATGATACTATTCAAGTCAATTTATTGACTTTCTAATGCTTAATAGGTATGGGAATTTCAATTTTACTCACATAACATATTTTTGTTACCAATTTTGTTGGTTTTGGTTGTTTTCTCAAATCTTAAGTCTTTTAGGCACAAATTTCAAATTTTCAGTTTTGGTGTCCTGTATTGCACTGTTCCATTGGTCATGTTGCTATGGAAATTTGGCTAAGTTCTCTTCATAGAAGTTGTTTCTTATTGTCTTAACTTTATTTCTCTTTTTGAATCACTCCATTTGGAGTTTTGTAACCCTAGTTATGGCCATTTGAACACAGCTGGCCAGATTTGGTTTTACCCAAAATTTTGGGCATTCACTGGATAATGGCAGTTTTTGTAGGTTGAATGCAAGTGGCTTTTCAAACAGGTTATGGTCAAAATTTGGATTTTTTTTCTTCATGAAAGTTGTAATGCTATGTCTCAGCTTTCTACCGATAAAATTTCAGGTCATTTTGACCTTCCTAGACCAAGTTATAGTCATTTACGTAACTACTGTTCATTTGGTCATTTTTGTACAGGTTAGTTTGCCAATTCCGGATTTGGCCTAATTGTTCACTAAGTTATGGTCACTTTCTGGGCATGATTCCTAAATGAAAAATGTGCCATTTTGTGTCTAGTTTCATTCCCAATTAGCCTCACACCAATTGGGTTGGTAAAATTTTAGTTTTGGTCCCTGAAAGGGACCTAGGTCATGCTGCCTGCAAATTGACCCTCTTCAATCCGAATTGGAACTTGGTTCCAAAAATTCATACACACTACAAATGGTCACAATTGACCATTTCTCAACTTAAATAAGGTCAATAACATCATTTGGCCAATTCTCAAATTTTTCTTCAATTTCTTCAAAATGCTTAAACCCTAACTACACATAAAGTTCAATTTCATGCATTCAAAGTGCACATTCATGATCTCTACCCCTAATGCACCTCAAATAACCATTCAAACACTTCAAACTAACTCATATCAAACCCTAACCCTAGTTGGACGAATTTCATATTTGGTCCCTCAACAATTGTTTTTGTTTGATTTTACACAATTTCTAAGTTAATCAAGCTACAAACATAAACATTTAACTACAATTTTTAAGTTTAGATTACTAACCTTGTTGAGTCAAAATTTCCTCTTCTCAAACCTTTGGTTCCTTTCTTCTTTTTGCTCCTAAGTTGCTTAGTAAGGTCCAAAGGCAAGATTTAATTAAGAAATCTATGATTTTTGTGGCTGATTTTAGGGTTCACAAAGCTTGGAAATGGGGTTTCAATGGAGTTTTGAGAGAGAAAAGAGAGAGAGATGGACTGCTGAAAATGAGGAAGAAGAAACTGAGTTTTTTCTTTTTATTTTGTCTTTTAATTATTAAGATTTATCTCCAAAATTTCAATTATTTAGATATTAGATTTATTGTATTATGCTTATGTCATGCATGATGTCATAAACTTTTTGATTTTTGGATTTTTCATCTCTTTTTCATTTCTTTTCCATTTACTTCTTAATTTAATTCTTGATCCCAAAATTTTTTTTCTCCGATTTTATTGGACAGTTAGGTCAGGTGTTAGCTCTAGGGGTGAATTGACCAAATTACCCTATAACACCCCTATGTTCGGTAGTGCGTTCTATTGTTCCGGTGACCAGTGTCTGTCCGGACAGCTAGAATACTTGGAATTATATTTAAATATTAGTGTGGAGATATAAGGTAGTGAAATACAATAGAGAAAAATACAAGAAAAATAAAGGAAAAATAATAACAATGAAATGTAACCAAGTTAAGAAAGCGAGCTGATCGCGTGATGGGTGATCGCAGAAGTTACAGGCGTGCAATATGGAACCCTAGGACTGTAGGGAACCCTCAGAATTTAGTTTCGAAACATAATTAAAGACTTATTGAAGTATAAATGTCATTAGAAATATTAAAGAAAAATTAATTAATTAGTAAAAAGAAAAATGAGAAATCGAGAAAACGACAAAACTCGGTGTTACCAAAAAATCGGGAATACAACCCGAATAGGGGCATTGTAGTCATTTGACACCTAGAGTTGGCTTTTGACCTAGATGTCAATGAAAAATATATGGTATTACATTTGGGAAAATCAAATGAAAAATGGAATTAAAGATAAAATGTAAATTAAGAGAAATTAAGGTTAAAATTGCAATTTTTGAAATCTTAGATTATAATATCATTAATCTAGCTTTAGTGGAGCACTAAGTGGATACATTAATACTTAAAATGAGGGCAGAATCTTCCACTCACTTCATCATCCTCACCAAGCTCTCCCATGGCCGAAAATGGTGTCCCAACTTTCCTCCATGGAAACCACCCATGCAAGCTTGAGATCACCTTCATTTCAAGCTAAATTCTTGAACTTCCTTCATTAATCTTTGCCTACACACCTTGGGCAGCAATAAGGGAGCAAGAAAGATAAGTTTTGGTGGAGTTTTAAAGAAGTCCAAAAGAGGTAAGTGGTTATTTTCAATTCTTGTTTCATTAAAAGTGTAACTAAGGTTGTGGGTAGTTGAATTATGGTAGAATTTTTGAGGTTTGATGAATTGTTGGTGATGGAGCATTTTGACAGCCATGGAACTTCATCATGTATAGCTTGTCTTTGCATGTAAATGGTTGTTGAGATGTTAAATTAAGTGTTTAAATGTATTGGATTTGGTTTTCATGTATAAAGTTTGATTTGTAAGCTTGAAAAGTAAAAATGGAAGTTGATGTGTATGTGTAATTTCCTCAAAATGGAAATTGGTAAGGTTCAAATTCATGAAATGTTGTTGAAATATCGTACAAAAGAATGGCAACATATATGTGGGTGGAATAGTAGTGATAGGTATGTAATTTGATGATGAAAGTTTGTGTGATAATTAGAAGTATTTATATATATATATATATATATATATATATATATATTGTTGGGATTGAACTTATGAATTGTGACTGCATTTGGTGTATTTTGGAAGTGATTATATTCTGTTCAATTTGACCTATAATGTAGAGAATTGAATGGTTTTGGTTAGTGCCAAATGCAGAATGGTATGGAGAAGTGAGGAGATAGTTGGTGAATGTGTGTTGGTTTGGTGTTTGGAAAGCATGTAGAAGGCAGTGTGCAAATAGACCTATAACCCTAAGTGTGTGACTCCAATTGGTATGAGGCTAATTGGAGGTGAAACTAGGCACAAAATGTGCTAACTTTCATGAAGAAAGCCTACCTAAATTCTGTCCATAAAGTAACTTGAAAAATGACCAAATCCGTATTAGTGACTTGAAAGCCTGAAAATTGACCATTTGGGCAGTAGTTAGTGTTTTGACCATAACTTACTCAAAACAAGTCCAAATGACCTGAAAGTTTTACCATGAATAGTTTAGATATAGATCTACAATTCTTATGAAGACACCAAAGCCCACAAATGGACAGAACCAAGCCAAATAGCTTGCATAAATTCAGGTACCAAAACTGGTCGAACCTAAAGTGACCTAAAAATGACCTAAGCCTACCATTTTAGTGCATTCTGTCCAGCATTGGTAAATTGACCATATCTTGGTCTACACAACTCAGAATAACCTGAAATTTTGCCCCGCATGCAATAAGACATAGACCTACAAGTTTTTAGTTTGGACCGGAACCTGAAAATTGAGGGAACTAGGTCGTCCGGCTAGGTCAAAATAGTACACCGAAATCCAATAAATTGCAATAAAATGCAATACACTTGAAAATGAAATTGGTAACATATACTAACACTAAAGGGCTATAAAATGTGACATATTGGTAATATTAGAATTGATTCACTTAGAGTGCATCAAGGGTCAACATTATAGGTTGACTAATGAAATGAATTGAAGAGAATAATACCAAGAAAATTTAAATATTGGATTTTATTATTAGAAATAAATTCATTGAGTACTGAAACACTTTAAATTGTGTGTTTCAGTTGAAAAGGACATTGAGAAGTATAAGGAACACTGAGTCAGGGCCAAGAGGCATTTATCAGAGGTCTGTGCACAATACTTTTTATATTCACTGCTTTTACCAGAAAATTTATTGGGAGAAATGAGTTATGAATAATTTTTTATTGTTTTGGCTTTGGGAATCTTAATTGGAAATTATTGTGTTGCCTACTTTGCAAATGGAAATTTTGAGATAAAATATAATTTGTGGTTTGTATGAAATATTTAAATATTGTGATTTGGAATTATTTTTATTCATACTTGGCATGACAATATTACTATGTTCCTCCTCCATTTATGGGGTGAGTGTGATTATATTCCTCCCTCTTTGACTTGCCAGTCTGAGGTGAGTGTGGATGAGTTCTCATTATCTAGCTAGCTTCCTCCCTCATTGATTTCGATTAGTGGGGTGAGTGTGCCTTGTCGTGGTGTACAATAAGGCATGTTTAGAAAATTTTGTGTCATGACCTAAATTGTGTTATTGATTGGCAAAACTGTGCTATTCAGTTATTTGATCAAATTGTGTAATTGATTGGCAACACTGTGTTATTCAGTTATTTGATCAAATTGTGTTATTGATTGGTAACACTGTGTTATTCAATTGTTGATCAAATTTGTGTTATATGAGCTTTGAAAAATTGTGAATTATTTGGATTGTAAATTGTCAATAAAAGTTTTACATACCGTATTTTAAATTATTATTGTGCACCACTGAGTAAATTTTACTCAGCGATAGCTTTTTCATTGCTGTCGCAGGTAGACAGACGAACAGAGCAGCAGAGCCGTACCACATTTTGATATTTCACCGGGTATATTGAGTATAATATATTTTGTAGTTTTTATTGTAATGTATGTGCACTGTATGTATATATTGTATTTGGTCCTGAGCAGTTGTAAAATAAAATTGTAAATTATTTTGAATTGTAAAAATATTGTAACATATTTCTTTTATCTCATCTTTTGGGAACACTGGAAAATTTATTGTTGAACTGAGTTGATAATATTGAGAAATTTATTGTGTTGAACAAATTATTGGAGTTGGGATTGAGGAATTATATATTTGAAGTGCTTTTTACAGGTTTTTGAAAAACTATTTTATTCAAAATACAGATGGCACTCTGCCAAAATTTTTACAAAAATTGTTAATACTCAAATTTGTTATTTTGTTTCACTACAGTTAAAAATTTCTAATACCTGTCAAAAGTGCTCACCACTGTAAAAAGAAGTAAGAAAAGTTTTAAAATCCCTTGTAGTGTAATTAATGGGTTATCAGTAGACGAAGTTGGTAATTCATTAGATATACTACGGGATCATATTATGCCTTATGAAGGGGTAGGGTGTGACATACCCCTCGCTGGTTCAATCCGGTTTGTAAATTATTCAATATTTCTTCCGAATCCCTGATCTAATTATTTGACCTGCTTAACAATTCTTTTTCGTGATTTTCTCTTTTCCACTGTGTTTGTAATAGTCCAAAGGACCGCAGCATCACATTTTATAGTTCGAAATTTGAGTTTAAATCGACCTCGCAATCCTTCTCGAGAAGGTCACCCATCGCTGTGACTCTCGGCTCATTTAACCTCTTATGTTATGTTTTTCTTATTTATACTTAACTAATTAACAATTACTAATTATTTGTGTTCAGGGCTTATCTAGTTGTCTTAGACGTGGTTCTAATCCTCTTAATTATCCAGACTGACACCGGTCACCAAAATAGTGAAATATACCAGGCTATGCAAATAGGAGTGTTACAAAGAGTTTGAATGAGTACTCATATATACTAGCTAGTCTTTGTTCCTCCCTTTTAACCCCGGTTATTGGGAGAGTTTGAAATGTTATGCTGTACAACACGGCATCTATTTGAATTTTAGGTCATGGGTTCAACTATGTGAATTGTTGGCAACGCCCTTTAAATTATGCATAGTTTGATAAATTGTGGTTGAAATAAATAATTTGTCAGTGATTCAAAATATTTTGTATTGTTTCAAGATTTAAAAGAAATGTAGATAAATAATTACTATTTGATCAAAATGTTATTCAAATGAATATTTTGCATGAATGAAAAATATTGATTTCTGAATGTTATGAATTTTGAAGAATTTAGAAATTTTAAATTTTATTTGTTATGAATTGTTAAGCATAACTTGTATTAAGTTTTAAATTATTAATTTGTGCACCACTGAGTTCACCACTCAGCGATAGCTTTGTATGTTGTCGCAGGTGAAAGAAAATATAAAGCAGCTGAGCACGATTACTGAAAGACATAGTGAGACTATCTTCGGGTATATCATAGGTATACCCTTGTACTTTAGATTTTGATGTAATTCTGTAATTATATGTATGAAATTTCCTTTGAGCAGTTGTACCAACTCTTTTGTAATATATGTTTGGATTGTAATCAAATACAAATTATTGTAAGGTTATCTTGAGATTTTATGTATTTATAAAGTTTTGCACTACTAAATTTTTAATGATCCCATGAATGTAAATATTAATTTTGTTACCTTAATGAGATGTTTCAATGTTTGATTTAATTTAAACGGTGTACTGAGTTGCTTGTGCTGATTTGTGAAATGAGATTGAACAATGGAGTTGTGATTGAGACATATATAGGGAGTATCTTTGTTTTCAGGTTTTGAAGAACTGTTTTCTCAAAATACAGACGGCAAATGTTATGAATTTTGAAGAATTTAGAAATTTTAAAATTTATTTGTTATGAATTGTCAAGCATAACTTGAAATAAGTTTTAAATTATTAGTTTGTGCACCACTGAGTTCACCACTCAGCGATAGCTTTGTATGCTGTCGCAGGTGAAAGAAAATGTAAAACAGCTGAGCACGATTACTGAAAGACATAGTGAAACTATCTTCGGGTATATCATAGGTATACCCTTGTACTTTAGATTTTGATGTAATTCTGTAATTATATGTATGAAATTTCATTTAAGCAGTTGTACCAACTCTTTCGTAATATATTTTTGGATTGTAATCAAATACAAATTATTGTAAGGTTATCTTGAGATTTTATGTATTTATAAAGTTTTGCACTACTAAATTTTTAATGATCCCATGAATGTAAATATTAATCTTGTTACCTTAATGAGATGTTTCAATGTTTGATTTAATTTAAATGGTGTTCTAAGTTGCTTGTGCTGATTTGTGAAATGAGATTGAACAATGGAGTTGTGATTGAGAAATATATTGGGAGTGTTTTTGTTTTCAGGTTTTGAAGAACTGTTTTCTCAAAATACAGATGGCACTCTGCTAAAATTTTTGTAAAAGTTGTGGAGATTTTAAATATCTAAAAAATTAGATATATGTTTGGACTTTAAATAAAGGTTTTTAATATCTGAAAAAAAAAATTTTACCCACCAATTTAAAAATGAACGAAAATTATTTTAAAATCCCTTGTAGTATATTTATTGGGTTATCGATAGCGAAGTGCGGTAATTCATTAGGTATACTACGGGAGCATGTTACATCTTACGAGGAGTAGGGTGTGATATTAATTGATTAATTAAAGAGTTTAATTAATTAATTAAATAGGTTTGGTTTGCAATAAGGTTGCAAAGTCCCTAACATAACTTGAAATCGAATCTACGTTATTGGATGTATAATATAAACAAAATGGTGAAATTAATTAATGGAGATTAATTAATTAATTAATTAATATGTAATATAAATTAATTTGAGGGAGAAATTATAATTTTGGATTGAGAACTCAAAATTATAGACAAGAGGCAAAATGGTAATTTTGCACATAGTGACACGTGGCACCATGAGATGGTGACATGTGGCACTAATTAAGGAGTGCCATTTGTCTTCCATGTGATGGAAGATGAAACATGATGATTTATTCTTAGCTTGACACTTGTCTTAATAAGATTGAGACAAATATAAAGCAAGATTAGTTCATGGCTTGACATGTGGCACTAATTAGTTGGATTTTGTCTCTTGTATATAAATGCAAGACAAGAAGAAGAAGAATCTTCTTCTTCCTCTCTTCTTGTTGGACGGCACAAGAGTCTCTCTCCCTCTTCTTCTTTTCTTCCATTAACAAGTGAGAGAAAGCTTTGTTTCTCCTTGAATCAAAACACTAGGAATTGTTTCTAGTGCACTATAAATCCATAGAACCTCACCTAAAGCAAAACCCCAAAAGGTCAAGTAGTTAGCAAGCAATCAAAGAGAGATTTGGGGTTGCCAAAGGGTGTTTTGGTGTGCTTGTGGTGGACAAGCTAGAAGAGCAACACTTGGAGCCCAAGGAGCACCCAAAGGGAGTAAGAAGTATTAATTCAGCGCCTTGGAGGTTAGTTAAACTTCATTCCCCTTTTAATTATCATTTAATGTGATTAAATACTAAACACCAATCCTTAATGGCCAATGAACTAATAAAGCATGTTAAAAGGTATTTTGGCATGCCCATGGGCATTGGAGGTTGGCTAGGTGCATAATTAATATGGTATATTAGCATGTAACCCTAGAGAAAATTTTGAATTCAAACCTACTAATGGCCCAAACCCACCCTTCCGCTAGGTTCATTTTTTAATTTCAATTCTTGACTAGTTAGACTTTCTTGTCAGAACTCTTTTTCTGACTAAGTCTATCTGTCCTAGCTAGGAACTTAAATCATCAATAACAATTAAATGAATATAGGACTTTATTCCTATTTACATAGGGTGATGGATCCCATCTTGACTAACACCTATCTCCATACATAACTAGTCAGAGCCAACACATGCCCATATACTCATACCTAGTATGAGTATGAAAGCAGTATCAAACTCAAACCACCTATATATAAGATAACTGTGTTATCTCAGGTCAAGGGATTATATGCACTAGTATGATCTTTATGACATTGTATTGACAAGCGTAAACTCAATGTGTATGTTATAAGTATCACTGGTTCGACCTACTCATCATATGAGTGTCCGCCATATTTGTTATATGGCATGAGACTCACCATTCCAACCAATTAGCATCTCATACTAATCTATGGAAATAAACACGAATAATAATCCTTCTGGATAAATCGTGTCCTGTGATGTATTCTAGATTGTGAACTAAAATTTATAATACTTGTGCTAGAATATTTTATCACTTATATTCTTAATAACTTAAGAATATAACATCTAACTTTTTTCAATTAAACATAAACAATTTATATTAATAGAAAAGAATATTTGCCTTTATTAAAGAATAAATATTTACAAGATACAAATAAATGATATGCTGTAGGGCATATTACTAACAAGGGTAAGGCTTACCCTTCCTTACCCTTACCGTCCATTAATTCACCCATTTTCAAACATGGGTACATAACTCATTTACCCCTTATTACTTTTATTTACCCCTCCTTCACCCTCATCCAAACATACCCTAACTTGTCATATAACACCCCCATTTGCATAGCCTGGTATATTTCACTATTTCGGTGATCGGTGTCGGTCCGGACAATTAAGGGGATTAGAACCATACTTAAGACAACTAAATAAGCCATAAACACAAATAATTAGTAATTGCCAATTAGTTAAGTATAAATAAGAAAAATAGAACATAAAAAGTTAAACGAGCCGAGAGTCACAACGATGGGTGACCATCTCGGGAACGACTGCGAAGTCATTTTAAACTCAAATTTCGAACCGTAAAAAGTGACGTTGCGGTCCTTAGGACCCTCATGAACACAGTAGAAAAGAGAAAATCACGAAAAAAGAACTGTTAAGCCAGTCAAATAATTAGGTCAGAGAGCCGGAAGAAATATTGGATTATTTGCAAACCGGGATGAACCGGCGAGGGGCAATTTGGTCAATTGACCCCGAGAGCTGACTCCTGACCTAACTGTTAAATAAAATCGGGGAAAAGAAAATTTCAGAATCGAGAATTAAATTGAAGAACTAATAGAAAAATATGAAAAAAAAGAAGAGAAAAATGAGAAAAGTAAATGGGTGATGACATCATGCATGACCTCATGCATGATGCCATAAAAGAATTAATTAAATTATTTATTAAATTACATTTTGTGGTCTTCTATAAGCCAAGTTTATAAAATAAAAGAAAAGAAAAAAATAATTAAAAGTCATCTTTTTCATAAAAAAAAAACGTGACTCTCTCTTTCCCTCTCCCAAAGCTCACTCTCAAACCTCCATTGGAGCTCTTAGCTCAAGCTTTATACACCCTAAATTAACCATAAGTTCCCCTAAAATTCTCCACTAAACCTCATCCTTGCATCTTGAAGAGTATAGAGGAGCAAGAAAAAGAAAGAAAATTGGTGAAAAGGGGAGTTAGAAATTGCTACACAAAGGTTGGTATTCTAACTCTTAATTTTCTGTTTTAAGTGCATGTTTAGTGACTTAAATGAACTTATAAACTAAGGAAATGAAGAGAAATCAATTGTTGAAGGACTAAACTGAATTTCGGCCTGTTGAAGGGGAGTATGATTTTGTATGGTTTGATGGATTTAAATGAGTTTAGAAGCTTTATTTAGTTGATTGATTAGGATTAAAACCATTAAATGTAGTTAAATACAATAATTTAGTAAGTTAGGGTTTTGGGACTTAGGGTTTGTGAACCAAAAATGTAAGAAATGAGTAAATGGCATGTTTGACCTATTGTGAAGTGAAAAATGGTCAATTGTGACCAAATGAGTTGTGTTTGAATTATTAGAAGTGAAGTCAAATTCGTAGGGTAAATGGTCATGCTGCTGGCAGCATGACCAAGCCAACTTTGAAGGACCAAAACGGAAATTTTACAAGTCCAATTGATATGCCACCAATTGGGATGAAAATAGACATAAAATGACACAATTTTCATTAAGGAACCATGCCCAAAAACTGACCAAAACCTAGTGAACAAATTGACCAAAGTTGAGTAAGAGCAGTCCGCCACTGCACAAACTGACCAAATGAACAGTAACTGTTCATTTGGTCATAACTCGAGCTAGGCAGGTCAAAATGACCTAAAATTTTACCAGTAATTAGATAAGATATAGATCTAAAACTTTCATGAAGAACACCAACCCAAATTATGCCATTAACCTAATCAAATTATTGAGCAAAGTTGAGTTACTGAACCTGTAAAACTGCAGATTTCCATTTGAACAGTGAAGTTCCAATGGCTATAACTCTCTCTAGAAAACTCCGATTTAGGCGATTCTTGAACCGATGGAAACCTAAGACATAGTAGAACATTTTGTATGTAGGAAATTAGACCAAATTATGGACTTAACTTAATCAAATTACTGAACGAAGTTGGATCAAAAATCTGCCAGAACCAAAATAGCAGTATGAACAGTGCACGTAAACAGTAACTGTATTTTGGCCATAACTTGAGCTACAAAACTCCAATTCGGGTGATCCAAAAATGAGAATACACTTAAGACAATAAGGAACATTTTCTATGAAGGAAGGTTTGCCAAATTCTAACAGTAAAAGGACCAATGAAACAGTGCAATTTAGGACTCCAAAACTGAAAATTGGCAATTTTGCCTAAAAGACCTAAGCTTTCAGAAAATGACCAAAACCAACAAAGTTAATGACCAAAATATGGTATGTGGGTGAAGTTGGAGTTCCCATACCTATTAAGCCTTAAAAAGTCAACAATTTGACTTGAATAGTATAGTGAATAGTAACCCGAAACACAAAATTTTAAGAACATCGAATTTAGCACGTTAGAGCTAGGTAAAAGTGAAGTTAAATTTATTATTGGCTTTATGCTAAGTTATGGTACTGAAACACTGCGAAATTGTGTGTTTCAGTGGAAAAGAATACCGGGACAGAACCCGAGGAGTCGAGTCAAGGCCAACAGGCGACTCATTTGAGGTTTGTGCACAACTAACTCTTTTGTTGTTTTTCAATTCCAAATTGATTTGAAATAAATTTATTGTATGATTCATGATTTTTGTTGTGTTGAGAATTTTAACTTATTGAATGAAATTGTATAATTTGAATATAAATTTTCTTATGCATTTAAGGATTTATTGCATTGTTTTGAGGATTGTAAATTTTAAGTTTGATGTGTTGCCAACCTTGAGCATGAATTTATGATGATTAAATATGTTGATTTGTAAATACTTTGTAAATAGAAATTGTTTTGAATATGATTTGAAATCATAGTTGACATGACAAAATATGTTGTGAATTCTCATTAGCTTGTCTAGTGCGAAAACTCCTCCACTTGATGGGGCGAGTTTCTTCCTCTCTGGCTTGCCAGTTGGGGAATGATGTGAATGAGTACTCATATATACTAGCTAGTCTTTGTTTCTCTCTTTTAGCCTCGGTTATTGGGAGTATGTGAAATGTCGTGGTGTACAACACGGCATCTATTCGAATTTTGGGTCATGGGTTCAACTGTGTGTATTGTTGGCAACGCCCTTTAAATTATGCATAATTTGATAAATTGTGATTGAAATAAATAATTTGTTGATGATTCAAAAATTTTTGCATTGTTTCGGAATTTAAAAGAAATGTAAATAAATAGTTACTATTTGATCAAAATGTTATTCGAATGAATAATTTGCATGAATAAAAATGTTGATTTCTGAAGGTCATGGATTTTGAAGAATTTAGAAATTTTAAAATTCTATTTGTTATGAATTGTCAAGCATAAATTGTATTAAGTTTTAAATTATTAGTTTGTGCACCACTGAGTTCATCACTCAGCGATAGCTTGTTATGCTGTCGCAGATATAGAGACTAGAGGAACAGCAGATTGAGCTGCTGAGGACAGGGGAGCTACTTGCTAGAAGTTATCGGGTATAATTTATACCCTGACTGTAAATATTCATTTTGATGTATGTATTGCACGTAATTGTATGGACATGTAAAATCGGTCTTGAGCAGCTTGTACAAAGTTTGTATAAAGTTGTAATATTTATTGTAGTTTGAAATTCTCTTAATGTAAATTTTGTAATGATGTATGTAAAATGTTTGATTTCTAATGAAATATGAATGATATTGATTGACAGTATTTTGAGAATTATTGAACTTGTGAATTTGAGAAATTGATTGAGATTGAGTATGAAATTGAAGCAGTTGTTGAGAAAAATTTTTAGAAGTGCTTTTTTATAGGTATTTGAAGAACTGTTTTCTCAAAATACAGAGGGAACTCTGTCAAAATTTTTATAAAATTTGCGGAAAAAGAAAATGGGCTAAAATTTCCAACTAGATTTAATTTAACTAAATGTTTAAGTACTTATTAGAAAATGCTCACCACTGGTCAAAAATAAGAAAATTGTTTTAAAATCCCTTGTAGGGTACTTAATGAGTTATCGATAGGTGAAGTTCGGTAGTTCATTAGGTATTCTACGGGATCATGTTATACCTTACAGAGGGGTAAGGTGTGACATGTCATGCACTGTTCACTTGAAAGTTCATTCAAAGTTTAATTGCCGAACCTAGGATTTTCAGAAATCGTCTTGTAGCTCCCAAATTTGGGTTTTTTACCCTCAAACCTAAAATGAAGATTCGTAAAAACATTTTCAACCATATTTAACTACTTTAAATGCTAAACAACTAAAATTAACCTCAAATAATTTAGATTTATCAATTTAATCCAAGATTTAACAATTTCTACAAAAACCCTAACATCCTCAAATCCACAAATCTAAACTAGCTCAATGTTTATTAGCTTAGATTAATCAAATCTAAAAAAGGAAAGAGGAAGAACTTACTTGTGCCTTTAAATCCCAACCCATTTGGTAGATTCTCCAAGTCTCCAACACACCCTCTAGGCAAAGGAAGAAAAAAAAAAAGTGTCTTAGTATTTTGGAAGGAAAGATATCTAGAAACTACTAAGGATTAGGATGTGTCGTTGGCGAGAAAGGGAGAGAAAGTAAGAGTAAGGATAGGAGAGAGTGGAAAGCTCTAAAGAACCTAATAAGGAGATGGTTTGGTAGGAGAAATGTCTCCTAACCCCTATTTATATGGTCTGCCTGAAGAAGTTTGGCAGCCGAAGATTGGTACTTCGACAGTCAAAGTTGGATAATTTGGAAAATTCCATAGAGAGGTATTACAATTAAGTACTCTTCTCTAAAAAGCAAAATATCTCAAAAAAAAAAAAAACTCAATCAAAAGAGATAAAACACTACAAAATCTCAAGATTTACTAATAAAGATAAATCTAAGGATTTATTCCTCAAAATCCATCTTTATTATAGATCTGATGAGAAACACTCAAAATATTTTCCAAACTAACATAAATCTAGAAGTTATCAGAAAGAAAAAAAAAAATTAACAGAAAAGAAAGGAGAATGATTGCCACTGGTAAAAATACTCACCGGTGGCCACTCAAAAAGAAAATCAAAGGGAAAAAAAAGGAGAAAAGATGAGAACGATAAGACTATTTAATTTTTTTTTTAAGCTTTACTTTAAAATTAATACAAGAAAATATTTCTTTAAATGAATTATTTTAAAAAAAATTATGGATTATACTTTAAATACAACTTTTTATTTGACACACTCAAATTCTAATTTATAGTTAAAATAAAATTAATATTTTAGATCAAGATATAACAAATTTAAATAGGTAATTAATCTAATAAAATACAAAAATTTTTAAATTTGAGAGTCAATTTAGTTTGATTCGTTTCTTTATTTATTTTAATTTAATTTAATTTTTAAAATATAATAATTTAATTAATTTAATTTTAATAATACAATTTAATTTAATTCAATTTAAACTAAATATTCAATCCTAATACCTTTTGTGATCGTTTATAATTAATATATTTAAAAAGATTTTTAAAAAAATATATATTTAGGAAGATATTTTTCTCCATAAAAGTTTCTGTTAAACATGCCGTACAAACCCTCTAACTAATAGCAAAACATATAAAAACTCAATAAATAGACCAAATCAGCAATAAAATTAAAAGATAAATAATCGTTCAATTAATTTTCAAAACACAAAAACTAAATCATTAAATATCAACGCATCACACGGGGCAATTTATAATCGATCCTAAATCTAATGTATCAATAAATTCAAAACAATCCGACCCGACTGTCACGTCTAGTCATTTGTCAACAATGAAAATGGGTGGATGTCTCCAATCTAGAGAGATTAGCCGAGTTCTCCTCGGCTACCGAACCCGTGAACTTAGCTCTGCGATCCTTTTTGTCTTACCTTGCTGTGCACAAGGCTCGATGCTGAGTTCTTAGGGATCCCCGTGATACCTATTTTTATTTAATTAGCATCTATTCAATTAATTAAAATACACGTTTGATACACGAGCTAATTAATCTCGTTGCTTGATAGTTTATTACTCGTCCCATATGAAGCCTATGCTTACTAATTTTGTGTACAAAGATATATTATAATTTCTCTCAAAATTTAGTCTTCAATTGCAAAAAATTAAGTCCAAATCTTTTTATTATTAGAAATTTTTTATTAATTGAATTCTGACTAAAATTCAATATATAATTTTACAATGCTAAAATTAAATTCATTATTATTTAATTAAAATCAATCAATAATATTATTAAAATTAATCCAATTGACAAATACTTTTGTTTATTATCCTAATTATCATAAATCGAATCATTGCATGGATTCCGATAAAAATAAAATCATGCATGGATTGATTTTTAAAATTTTATTTAGGCATGAATCAAATAAATAAATTTTAATTTAATTGGACTTGTTTTTAGAATTTTAAAATTTCAAATGTAAATTCAATTAATAATAAATTAAAAAAAATTAGGTTCATTACAGACAAAGAAAAATTTATTTACCTGCAACTATGATTTAATTCAATTTTTAATTTTAATAATTTATGCCAGCTTGAAACTTTATAATTTTATCGAATCAACCAAATTTAGTCAAAATTAAATTAAAAAAATAATGTTGTATTAATTAATTTTATCTCGATGTTCTTAATTCATCGAAAACAATAATGAGATCTCAATGTATGTTCTGCTTCTCTTTGGTTTCCAAGTTTCGGATTGATGAATGACTAAATAAAAAAAAAAGATAAAAAAAAAAAAAAAAAAAATTGATGGGAGTCGAAGGAAAATGCTGTATATCTAGCCTGAGATATGAGTTCATTTGGGAGAGAGCAGAAAAAAGAATAGAGAAGAGAGAGAAAATAAATAAAAATATTTCAATTTATAAATAAAATATTATATGTTTTTAATTTTAAAATTTATTTTTTATTAATTTGATAAAATTATAATAAAATATTTTATATTTACTTCAAAATTAGAAGTATTAAATTAATTTCTAATTACATATAAACGTTTAATTTTTTTAATAATTAAACTAAAAATTAATATAATATATTAAAGTTAATTTGTAATTATATTATTTCATAAAAAATAAAGAGAAATTATTATTCAGTTTTGCAATTTTAATAAAATTAATTTTTTAATTCTTTTATTTTAAAATATATATTAATTAATTTTTTTAAAAATACATTACATTCTATTTACTATATAATCTCTCTGATCATTTTATACATTAAATTGAATTTTATTCAAATTTTATAATTTAAAAATATAATTATAAAATCCCTATTTCTTAAATTTAGTTATTCATTTCGTGTAATGATATTAATAAAAAAATTAATCTAAACTAAAAAAAAATAAAAAATAAATAAATAATTATGAAATTAATCAATATATTTTTTAAAATTAAAATATCAAATAGTTAAAATTGAAAAATTAAATAATAATTTTTACAAAATAAATCCAAATCTAAGTGTGAAACTAAAACCAATGAAGGTAAAAAATAGGATGAAGCAGAGACGTGTATACATTTTGTGCAATGTTTATGAGAGAGAGAGAGAGAGAGAGAGAGAGAGAGAGAATCCATCACGTGCAGACTGACTTACACGATAAAATGCTGATGAGGATTTGCCAGCTTGTTTGCTTCCTATTTTTCTCTAGCGCGTCTTTGTCGCTATTTTTGGACTTTTGGATTTTGCTATTACAAATGCCAATAATGCAATGGGGTTGTGTCTTTGTCCCATCAATATATAAACTATTGTAGTACGTCTTACTTGTTACAAATTAAAGGTTTTTTATTTTTTATTTTTGAAAAGTTGAATAACTTTAAGCTATATCATAAAATATAATTTTTATTAAAATTTCATCTAGAATAATATATTATTTTTTTATTTTAATTTTAATTATTTTTATTGACTTAATAAAATTATAATAAATATTTTAATTTTGCTTAAAATTTATAAGTACTAAATTAAATTGTAGTTGCAACAAATGTTTAAATTTTTTTAATAATTAAACTAAAAAAATGACTACAATTTATAAAAATTAATTTGTAATTATATTATTTCATAAAAAATAAAAAAATTATTATTTAATCACTTTATAATTACTTGATATTTCTATTTTAAAAAATATATTAATTAGTTCTTGTATTATTATTTTATTTATTTTTTATTTTTTATTATTTTTATGTATAGTTTAAATTTTATTCAATTTTTATAATTTAAAAAATAATTAAATATATTTTTTTATTTTCTAAACTCGAACTATTAGTTCCTCTGATAGTATTTTTTTTTTCTTTTAAATATATTAATTTGCAGAAAAATTTAATTTAAATCTATATGAAGAGACTAATAAATAAATAAAATAAAAATATAAAGGCTAATTAGTATAATTTTAAAAATAAAAAATTAAATAATTAATTTTATTAAAATAAAAATATTAAATAGTAATGTTTTCAAAAATTAATCCAAATCTAAGTATGGAACTAAAATCAATGAAGGTAATTAAGATAAGGGAATCCATCATGTGCATACTGAGTTATACGATAAAATGCTTAACGAGGATTTGGGATTATTATTTAAATAATGTAAAATTATTTAAAAAAATAATGTGAAATTGAAATAGTTTACAAAAATAATATTTATTTATCAAAATGGCAATTATAATCGAAGATTTAAGAATTTATACCAGCCGTTGAAAACATCATTTTAAGTAGTATTTTCTGTATGTATGTACCTATAACGAGAATGTATTTTGCTCTTAAAATGTTAATCAAACTGATTTTTTTTAGAATTATGCTTTTACTCTTAAAAAAGCCAATCAAAGTGATATTTTCAGGACCTGTTAAGTCAGAATTTATAATTTTTTCTAAAAATGGCAAGTTAAACGTTTTCAAGAGAAAAAAAATACATAAACTGATGTCATTCAGTCATTACAAATTATGAAAAAATTTTATCTATAAAAAGCCGAATGAGAATTTAAAGAGATGAGAGACAACCAAATTCTGCTCATTTAAAATAAAATTTTAAATTTATTAAAAATTTATAAATTATCATTCAGTCGCTGATTAATTCGATACCAACCGAATGCATATTCAAAATCTCCATTATAAACCAAACTTCTACTTGACGATTGATGGCTCATCAATTTTTTTCCAAGTTTCAAAATAAAGAATAAATAAAGATGACCACTCGCAAAAAACTATTATCCTCTTTTAACATACAATCAATTGGGTTTTCACATACTTTTTTGAGCAACTGTTCCCCGTAATTCCCTCTATTTGTTGGCTAATCAATTACATTAGCACATTTTGAAATCCATTAAACCAACAGCTTGCGTATACTTTTCTCAATATTAATTAATTAATTAGAGAATATAGCAAAACCACTCCCTTCCCATTTGATGATTTAATGTGCCATTACCAAAATTTTTTTCTCTAATCATAACAAATGGTCGCCACTCTAAGTGGCATGACACTATGTCCAATTGCAATAAGAAATATAGTAATCTATTCTACAGATGATGTAAGGCTGTATTAGTTCGACAATAAAGGTCAGCTTTAAAAATCATATAGGATACAACAATATTAATGTTAATTAACCTAATCATCTTTCTAATAAAAAATAAAAGTTAACTTAGTCACGTTAAACATTGAAATGATTTACTTTAGAATTTATGATTATTATAAAATTATATAAAAATGAGATTAATAGTTCTTAAATTAAATATCTAATTTGAGATTCATGTATTTATTATTTTAATTATTTTTATATTTTAATTAATTATATATTAATTTTAATACAAATATTTAATATAAATACACTTAGGTTTATTCTAAGTGAGCTTATTAAATGCACCACCTAACTAAAACTATTAATTGTGCAGTAAATATTATTAAATTACTTAATTAAACTTGTAATTCACAAGGACGGTATTCCATGTACTAAGAACAAAGGTCCGATTCAATTTTCTTCTCAACAAAATATAAGAATACATTTTAATGCACAAAAGCTAATCCACAAATATTAGATATAATTTGTTTTGAAAATTAGATTCATATATACCAAAAGAAGTTTATAAATTAGATTCTATGTCTAATTTTTCGTCTCCAAGCTTATAAGCTACGTTTTCAAGTTCGAGCCTCAGCAATTATATTAAAAAAAAAAAATTTTAATTAACCTAAACTAGAAAACATGAACAACTATTTCTTCTTCTTAATAAAATTTTTCTTTAGTTCACAGTTGAGAAATTAATCTCTTCAATAAACGACAAGCATTAAGTGTTGGGTGATCATAACAATTACCAGAGACGCAACATATTTACTTTACAATTTTCTTGGAGAGAATACAAATCCTGTTTGGTCCAAATTAAACAAAGTACAAATATTAATCTCTCTTTTTGTCCTATAATTTCGCCACGTACATTAAAAAAAGCCCCCATTGCATATAATTGTATCGCTTCGGCTATTACACGAGACGTAGACGTCCGGCACCGGAAAAAATTTTAGTCTTCGGAGATGCTCTCTAGATGAGGCCGCCACACTCCAAGACGACAGGTCCGGCGATCTCTACGTGAGGATTTATTATTTGAGGAGATTGTATCTGTTAAGTAATCGCAATCAGATGTATCATAAGTGCTGCATTTTCTGCTCTTCATTGATGAAGAGTACTTCTTGCCGGTAATATTGTTGCCCACGATCTTTTTCTTCTCCGGCGGCAATGAAGACGAGGGAATAAGGAAGTATATGCTGCCTCTTTTGAGCTCGGATTCTGGCGAGAGGATTAGGATTCTACGGACAACTCCTTGAGAGGATGGTTTGCTTAGAAGATGATTAGGGTTAGCCTTAAGGATCTCACCAGCTGTGATTGGATGTGTTATTTCCTCTACGTAGCCACTCAAATGAACTACACGGATCAAGTCTAGGGCTCCACAAGGAAGAACACAAGCCAAACAACATCTTAAGCTATTGCCCATATCTCTGAAACACACTCTCTCTCTCTCTCTCTCTCTCTCTCTCTCTCTGTGTTTGACGGAGGAGTCTGAAACTCTTGTTTTGAGACCCTTTTTTTTTTCTTCTTTCTTGGCAAGGGATGGGATGGAAAGATAGATATGCTTATATAGAAGAAGCAACTTTAATCGAAATACGAAGAAGAAAGAGATGAATAATATTATATTGAATTATTGAAAATGCTAACGAGGATTTGCCAGCTTGTTTGCTTTCTATTTTTTTTCTAGCGTGTCTTTGTCGCTATTTGAGGACTTTTGGATTTTTGCTATAACAAATGCCAATTATTAATGCTACGGGGTTGTGGCTATGTCCCATCAATATATAATTTATTATTGAAGTACGTCTCAATTGTTACAAATTATATTGCTAAAAAAAATTGTTACAAATTATGAAGTTTTTATTTTTATTTTTATTTTTATTTTTAAAAAGTTCAATAACTTTAAACTACATTATAAAATATAATTTTTATTAAATATTCATCGTATCGATGGAAAAATTCAAATATAAAAATATTTAGGATGACCAATTCAAATTATAAATTAAAACGAATTAATATATATATATATGTTATTTTTTTAGAAAAAAAAAATATATATATATATATATATTATAAACTTAATTTTATATAAAAATAAATTTAATAATTATTAAAATAAATATTTATATATAAATTTATTTATTTAATATGTATAATTTAATTAATTTTATATAAATCTTGATATAAATATTTATTTTAATAATTATAAATTCATTTTCACATAAAATATGATTTAGATGCTTTTTTTTTCATCAATTAATGAAGTTGTTGGAATTGTGAAAATGAAAGGAAACTTGAATACATATTCAAAAGCTCCTTGATAAACTAATCTTCACATTGATAATTTGTAACACCCCTATTTGCATAGCCTAGTAAATTTCACTGTTTCAGTGACTGATGTCGATCCGGACAATTAAGGAGATTAGAACTATGCCTAAGACACCTAGTTAAGCCCTGAACACAAATAATTAGTAATTGTCAACTAGTTAAGTATAAATAAGAAAAACAGAACATAAGAAGTTAAATGAGCCGAGAGTCATAGCGATGGGTGACCTTCTCGGGAACGACTGCGAAGTCAATTTAAACCCAAATTTTGAACCGTAAAATGTGACGCCACGGTCCTTAGGACCATTACGAACACAGTGGAAAAGAGAAAATCATGAAAAAGAATTGTTAAGTCAGTCAAATAATTAGGTCAGGGAGTCGGAAGAAATATTGAATTATTTACAAATCGGGTTGAATCGGCGAGGGGCAATTTGATCAATTGACGCTGAGAGTTAACTCCTGACCTAACTATCAAATAAAATCAGAGAAAAGAAAATTTCATAATCAGGAATTAAATTAAAGAACTAATAGAAAAATAAATAAAAAAAAAAGAAGAAAATGAAAAAGTGAAGGAAGAAGACATCAAGCATGACGCCATAAATATCATAATTAAAAATTTGTTTAATTTGATTTATGGTCTTCCTAAGACATAAAAAGAAAAGAAAAGAAAAGGAAAGAAAAAAAAAAAATAAAAGTCTTCTTCATCTTCCACCAAGTTGCCGCCCCACCTTTCCCTTAACACCACCATTACCACACCTCCATGAAAGCTTGCTCCAAGCTTTAAATCCCCCATTAAACCCTAATTTCTTCCCCAATCACTTCATAAAACCTTATTTTCTTCCTTTGAGAAAGAGATTTAGCAAGAAAGAAAGAGGAAAAGAGGAGAAAAATTGAAGATTAAATATCAAAGTTGAGGTAAGTTATTTACTTTGGAATTTTGAGTTTAATACATGTGTTTATGATTGAGTGAACTTGGAAATAAGCTTAAAATGAAATGAAGACAAGTGTTAGGGGACAAAGTTGAATTTTGGCCAACTAGGGTTTTGATGTGTGTATGCATGAATTTGATGGACTTAAAAGTGTATGTGATCTTGTTTGGGTTGAAGAAGCATGTATATAGGTATTGAATTGGTTAAATGCAACAATTTAGTGAGTTAGGGTTTTGGACATTTAGGGTTTAGAGACAAAAAATGTAAGAAATTGGTAAATGATGTCTTTGACCTAGTTTGAAGTGAGAAATGGTCATTTGTGACCAAATTAAGTGTGTTAGAAGTGTTTGAACCAAAAGCAAATTCGGATTCAATGTGGTCATGCTGCTGGCAGCAGGACCAAGTTCCCTTTGAGGGACCAAAAATGAAAATTTACAAGTCCAATTGGTATGAGACCAATTGGGAATGAAAATAGACACTAAATGACACAATTTTCATTTAGGAACCATGCCCAAAAAGTGACCAAAACCTAGTGAACAAATTGACCAAATCCGGAAAATCTCAGTCTGTCCTATACAAACTAACCAAATGAACAGTGTTTGTTCATTTGGCCATAACTTGAGCTAGACAGGTCTAAATGACCTAAAATTTTACCAGTGGACAGATGAGATATATATCTAAAACTTTCATGAAGAACACAAACCCAAATTATGCCATTAACCAAGTCATTTGGCCACCCCAAGTTGGTGACCTAAAATTGTCAGAACCAAAATTTGCCCCAAAAATCTGGGTTAAGTTCAATCCGGCAGCCATGATTCAAATGGATATAACTTTAGCTACAAAACTTCAATTGGAGTGATTCAAAAAGAAGAATAAACTTAAGACAATAGGGAACAATTTCTATTAAGGAAGTTTTGCCAAATTCTAACAGTAAAGTGACCAATGGAACAGTGCAACTTAGGACACCAAAACTGAAAATTTGTAAATTTGCCTAAAAGACTTAGAATTTGAGAAAACAACCAAAACTAACAAATTTAGTGACCAAAATGTGGTATGTGGGTGAAGTTGGAATTCCCACACCTATTAAGCCTTAGAAAGTCAATAAATTAACTTGAATAGTGTAGTAAATAATAACCCCGAAACACAAATTTTGAAGAACGCCAAGTTTAGTATATTAAAGCTAGGAATAAGTGAATTTGAATTTATTTTTGGATTTACGATGAGTTATGATACTGAAACACTGTGAAATTATGTGTTTCAGCTGAAAAGAATACCGGAAAAGAACCCGAGGGATCGAGTCAAGGCCAAGAGGCGACTCGTATAAGGTTTGTGCACAACTAACTCTTTTGTTATATTTTTATTTCTAAATCGATTTGAACAAGTTATTTTATGATTTATAAATTTTGATGTGTTGAGAATTATAGTTTGTTGAATGGAATTGTATAAATTAAATGTAAATTTTCTTATGTATTTAAGGATTTATTGCATAGTTTTGAGAATCGTAAATTTTAAATTTGATGTGTTGCTAACCTTGAGCATGAATTTGTGATGATTAAATATGTTGATGATTTGTAAAAACTTTGTAAATAGAAATTGTTTTGAATATGATTTGAAACCACAGTTGACATAGCAAATTTTGTTGTGAATTCTCATTAGCTTGTCTAGTGAGATATCTCCTCCACTAGATGGGGCGAGTTACTTCCTCTCTGGCTTGCCAGTTGGGGAAGAATTTGAATGAGTACTCATAGATACTAGCTAGTCTTTATTTCTCCCTTTTAGCCTCGGTTGTTGGGAGAGTTTGAAATGTCGTGGTGTACAACACGACATCTATTTGAATTTTGGTTCATGGGATCAACTGTGTGAATTGTTGGCAATACCCTTTAAATTATGCATAAATTGATAAATTGTCATTAAAATAAATAATTTGTTAGTGATTCAAAATATTTTTGCATTATTTCAGAATTTAAAAGAAATGTAAATAAATAGTTATTAATTGATCAAAATGTTATTCAAATGAATAATTTACATGAAT
This sequence comes from Hevea brasiliensis, assembly GCF_030052815.1. NCBI lineage: Eukaryota > Viridiplantae > Streptophyta > Magnoliopsida > Malpighiales > Euphorbiaceae > Hevea > Hevea brasiliensis. Next base: position 11,142,063 of record NC_079508.1, on the reverse strand, counting down.
GAAAATAATGATTTTTGTATGTTATGGATTTTGAAGAATTTAGAAATTTTAAATTTTTATTCATTATGAATTGTTAAGAATAATTTGTATTAAGCTTTAAATTATTAGTTTGTGCACCACTGAGTTCACCACTCAGCGATAGCTTTGTATGTTGTCGCAGGTGAAAGAAAATATAGAGCAGCTGAGCGAGGTTACTGAAAGACACGGTGAGATTATCGTCAGGTATATCATAGGTATACCCTTGTACATTAACTTTTGATGTAATTCTGTAATTATATGTATGAAATTTACTTTGAGCAGTTGTACCAACTCTTTTGTAATATATATATTTCGATTGTAATCAAATACAAATTATTGTAATATTATCTTGAGATTTTATATACTTATAAAGTTTTGCATTATTAAATTTTAATGCTCCCATGAATGTGAAAATTAATTTGGTTACCTCAATGAGATGTTTTAATATTTGATTTAATTTAAACTATGTGTTGAATTGCTTGTGTTGATTTGTGAAATGAGGATTGTTTGAATTTTGAGACTTGAGAAATTGGTTGAGATTGATTGTGAAATTTGAAGAAGTTGTTGAGAAAAATATTGGAAGTGTCTTTATTTTCAGGTTTTGAAAAACTGTTTTCTCAAAATATAGATGGCAATCTGTTGAAATTTTTATAAAATTTGTGAAAAAATAAAATGGGCCAAAAAAATTTAACTATTTTTCAACTTTAATTAAATGTTTTAATACCTATTAGAAAATGCTCACCACTTAACAAAAGTAAGAAAATTGTTTTAAAATCCCTTGTAGGGTCCTTAATGAGTTATCGGTAGGTGAAGTTTGGTAGTTCATTAGGTATTCTACGGGATCATGTTATGCCTTACAGAGGGGCAAGATGTGACATGTTTTAGTGGTATCAGAGCAAAGGTTTTAAAGTAAATTTTGAACTGTGAATTTGAAATATTTTTCGATAAGTATAACTGCTCAAATGTTTCATATATATAGTACATTTACATCATAAATATGAACTAACAGGGAGAAATCTCCTTGTGTTGGTTGTACAGGAAATAGAAAAAAAAAATCCTATGAATAGATATGGACAAGGGGGATAAAATGGTAGAGCAATCTGATACAGCTAACGTACAAGGAGAGGCCCCAGTTTCGCAGGGCATTGGAGGTCCAACTGCACCAGTCCCTCCTATACAAATTACTGCACAAATGGCCCAGCAAAATGGCCATGTTCTTTCAGCAAATGGCTGATAATCTGTCAGCCCAGGCCCAAGTACAAACCCAACCCCCTTAAGAGCAGCATGGAAAAGAGAAAAGTGGGAAACCCATCGGTCAAAGTTCGAGTAGTAATTTGGGAAAGAGAAAAGATTTTGAGGGAGCCTGAGCTCCTAAGTATGACAGAGGCGGATCTTCAAGGCGGAAGCAATCAAGAACCATTCGTCAAAGAACCAGAAGTTCCTACTCTATCCATATCTGTGACGTTTGTGAAAAATTACACCGGGGTATATGCCATAGGGTCACTGGAGCCTACTTCAATTGTGGTGGAATTGGACATTTCGCCCGAGACTGTACTAGCGCACGTCGATTTATGTCACATACTACACCAAAGGAATCAGTCCAAGGTTCTAATTTTAGAGGTTCATTAATAGTCAGTAGAGGTAGAGGCAGAAGTAGATACAATACTTCGGGTAATCCTCGCACAATGGACCAACCCGAGTAGAGGAATACATTAGAAAGAGGGAACGCCATGCATCGAGGGGAAGAAGCAGAGACTTCAGATGTAGTTGCCGGTATGTTCTTAACTTATGAAAGGAATAATTATGTATTATTTGATTCTGGCTCTACTTATTTATATGCTAATGCAAAATTATATGTTCTACTGCTATTCCCTTGCATGGAGATAAATTTTAATGTGTTAGTAATCAGTCTTTTAGGATAAGAATTGCGATAATAAGCGTGATTGGAATTAATTTTGGAAAAGTTTCTAGTGAGAGACATCTCCTAGACTACGATAAATTATATAGTTAATTAGTAAGTCTGATTAGGTAAGACAAGAGGACCAAAAAGTAAGTTATAGCAATATATCTGCCCTAGATGGAAGTAAAGGTACTACTGTTGATAGATGTCAGTAAGTACCATAATCAAAATAAGTTTAAGATATTAGTGGATTTGAAAGAAATAAGACATAGGGAAGTTTGATCTATTGGGATATATCATAGTAACTATGTAATATTTTTTATGTTTGTACCGTGTCATAGACATCTGATCGACTTGAGATTTATTGTGTAGAGCTATGTACTACCCAATAGTACATAAGGATAAGAATAGTTATAAATGACTTTCGCTTTGGTACAAATATACCATAATAGAGTTTTATTACTAGAACTAAGTTTGAAAATCCTAATTCGGGATTTAAAACTCTATAATTAGAATATCAAAAGATCATGGTTTCAAGGTAGTGAGAGTTAAAGACTCGGTTACCCTAGCATGAAGTAGAGTACATCAAGAATTGTTGTGGGACTAGAGATTTTAGTATGGTCAAAAATTAAAAATAACACTTATAGAGCTAAGTCATCCAGTCTCCGATATGGGGTTTATAGTTGTTCTGGTATTGCAATGGATCTTTTGCTCAAAGTTTAGTAAGAAACAGTATTCTATTTGTGTAGCAGTAAGACACAAAATATAATTTTATTCCCCTAGAAGAGACAGGATGCTATGGATGATAATTATAACTTATAAAACCGTTAAGAAATGATATTCTACTGATAATAGTAATTCGATAGGAACTAGTTGATAAGGTATTCTTTAGGAAGATCACAATTTTATAGTGCGGATCATAAGGATTAGATTAGAATTAAAGCGAAACTTTTGAATAGTATGGGAAACAGGAGAGTCCGGTAGACTCCTTTCTTAAGATTACAAAATTGTTTATGGTTAAAAAACAAAAAAAAGGTAATGATCGCAAACCAACGGAAAATAAGCTATAGAATATTGATAGATAAAAGAGTTGTGGAAGTAAAAATTAGAATAGTTGTGCGAATGTAATAAAGAAACGTTATGAATATTAGTTAAAGTGTTGACTAGAATGGTCAGAGGACCAAATCAAAGTAATATTGAAGTATAATGGATTTATTAGGGACGATAAGTGGTGCTAAATTATGACTCGACAGTCAAGTTAAGGAAGAAGATTAGATTAAGAAATAAAACAATTAAAGTTAAGTTGTGAAATGAAAGAAGGAAACAAATAGAACAGTAAGAAATGAGAAAAACACTAGATGAGGAATTGCCACCAGGGCAAACAATCTACTTTAGACGCGTAACGATATACTGAACTATTTTATCAAAAAAAAAAAAGAAGAAATAAGTTAAATCAAAGCAAACAAGATAGTGCAAAATGGCACATAGGCCTTGGTCATAAATGGAGATGGTAGGATAATGGTTATGGACCTATGGTTAAGAAAGAGATAAGCAGTTCATTTATGACCAACAAGGTCATTAAAAAAAAAAAGAGAGAGACTACAAAGGAAAATAATTGCTAAAACAATAGTAAGAAAAGACTAAAATATTCTAAACTAAACTGAAGGTTGCATCAAATGATCAAGAGATTTAATAAGAAAAGAGTAAAACTAAGTTCTCACCCATAGGATCATACAAGGTCCTAGAAAGAGTGGATCCACTAGCACACATATTTGCTTACCTCTAAAATTGAAATGAATTTGAATTTAACTTATGACAGAAGCTCATAAGAAACTTGGCACACGAGGTGAGCAATCGATGAGTAAATAGTATAGGTTAAAGTGCTGTGGAACCATCATTCAGGCTAGGAAGCTATTAGGGAGCATGAATAGGACATAAGGAGATAACACCCACAACTGTTCAGAGACTGATACCAGGTAAAATTTGGAGGACGAAATTATTTTAAGGGGGTGCATAGCCTGGTAAATTTCACTGTTCCAGTGACCGATATCGATCCGGACAATTAAGGAGATTAGAACCATGCCTAAGACACCTAGTTAAGCCCTGAACACAAATAATTAGTAATTGTCAACTAGTTAAGTATAAATAAGAAAAACATAACATAAGAATTTAAATGAGCCGAGAGTCACAGCGATGGGTGACCTTCTCGGGAATGACTGCGAAGTCGATTTAAACTCAAATTTCTAACCGTAAAATGTTACGCCGCGGTCCTTAGGACCATTACGAACACAGTGGAAAAGAGAAAATCACAAAAAGAATTGTTAAGTCAGTCAAATAATTAGGTCAGGGAGCCGGAAGAAATATTGAATTATTTGCAAACCGGGTTGAACCGGCGAGGGGCAATTTGGCCAATTGACCCTGAGAGCTGACTCCTGACCTAAATGTCAAATAAAATTGGAGAAAAGAAAATTTCATAATCGGTAATTAAATTAAAGAACTAATAGAAAAATAAATAAAAAAAAAGAAGAAAATGAAAAAGTGAAGGGAGATGACATCATGCATGACATCATGCATGATGCCATAAATATCATAATTAAAAATTTGTTTAATTTGATTTATGGTCTTCCTAAGACATAAAAAAAAAAAGAAAAGAAAAGGAAAGAAAAAAAAAATAAAAGTCTTCTTCATCTTCCACCAAGTTGCCGCCCCACCTCTCCCTTAACACCATCATTACCACACCTCCATGAAAGCTTGCTCCGAGCTTTAAATCCCCCATTAAACCCTAATTTCTTCCCCAATCACTTCATAAAACCTTATTTTCTTCCTTTGAGAAAGAGATTTAGCAAGAAAGAAAGAGGAGAAGAGAAAAATTGAAGATTGAATATCAAAGTTGAGGTAAGCTATTTACTTTGGAATTTTGAGTTTAATACATGTGTTTATGATTGAATGAACTTGGAAATAAGCTTAAAATGAAATGAAGACAAGTGTTAGGGGACAAAGTTGAATTTTGGCCAACTAGGGTTTTGATGTGTGTATGCATGAATTTGATGGACTTAAAAGTGTATGTGATCTTATTTGGGTTGAAGAAGTATGTATATAGGTATTGAATTGGTTAAATGCAACAATTTAGTGAGTTGGGGGTTTGGACACTTAGGGTTTAGAGACAAAAAATGTGAGAAATTGGTAAATGATGTCTTTGACCTAGTTTGAAGTGAGAAATGGTCATTTGTGACCAAATGAAGTGTGTTAGAAGTGTTTGAACCAAAAGCAAATTCGGATTCAATGTGGTTATGCTGCTGGCAGCAGGATCAAGTTTCCTTTGAGGGATCAAAAATGAAAATTTACAAGTCCAATTGGTATGAGACCAATTGGGAATGAAAATAGACACTAAATGACACAATTTTCATTTAGGAACCATGCCCAAAAAGTGACCAAAACCTAGTGAACAAATTGACCAAATCCGGAAAATCTCAGTCTATCCTGTACAAACTGACCAAATGAACAATGTTTGTTCATTTGGCCATAACTTGAGCTAGGCAGGTCTAAATGACCTGAAATTTTACCAGTGGACAGATGGGATATATATCTAAAACTTTCATGAAGAAATCAAACCCAAATTATGCCATTAACTAAGTCATTTGGCCATCCCAATTTGGTGACCTAAAACTGCCAGAACCAAAATTTGCCCCAGAAATCTGGGTTAAGTTCAATCTGGCAGCCATGATTCAAATGGCTATAACTTGAGCTACAAAACTCCAATTGGAGTGATTCAAAAAGAAGAATAAACTTAAGACAATAGGGAACAATTTCTATTAAGGAAGTTTTGCCAAATTCTAACAGTAAAGTGACTAATGGAAAAGTACAACTTAGGACACCAAAACTGAAAATTTGTAAATTTGCCTAAAAGACTTAGAATTTGAGAAAATAACCAAAACTAACAACTTTTGAGCAGTTGTACCAACTCTTTTGTAATATATATATTTCGATTGTAATCAAATACAAATTATTGTAATATTATCTTGAGATTTTATATACTTGTAAGGTTTTGCATTATTAAATTTTAATGCTCCCATGAATGTGAAAATTAATTTGGTTACCTCAATGAGATGTTTTAATATTTGATTTAATTTAAACTGTGTTGAATTGCTTGTGTTGATTTGTGAAATGAGGATTGTTTGAATTTTGTGACTTGGGAAATTGGTTGAGATTGATTGTGAAATTTGAAGAAGTTGTTGAGAAAAATATTGGAAGTGTCTTTATTTTCAGATTTTGAAGAACTGTTTTCTCAAAATATAGACGGCATTTTGCCGAAATTTTTATAAAATTTGTGGAAAAATAAAATGGGCCAAAAAAATTTAACTAGTTTTCAACTTTAATTAAATATTTTAATACCTATTAGAAAATGCTCACCACTTAACAAAAATAAGAAAATTGTTTTAAAATCCCTTTAATGAGTTATCGGTAGGTGAAATTCGGTAGTTCATTAGGTATTCTACGGGATCATGTTATGCCTTACAGAGGGATAAGGTGTGACACAATTGATGGCTCATCAACGTTTTTCCAAGTTTTAAAATAAAGAACAAATATAGAGATGATCACTCAAAATAATTATTATCCTCTTTTAACATACAGTCAATTGGGTTTTCACATACTTATTTTAGCAATTGTTCTCCGTAATTCCCTCCATTTTTTTTGGCTAATCAATTGCATTAGCACATTTTGACTTCATTTAACCAACAGATTGCGTATACTTTTCTCAATGCTAATTAATTAATTAGAGAATATAGTAAAACCACTACTTCCCATTGATGATCTAATGTGCCATTACCAAATTTTTTTTGTTCTTGAATCATAACAAATGGTAGCCAAATTAAATTTTTTCTTCTTTGGAAAAAGAGATGGATGATATTATAGTGAATTATTGAAAATGATGAAAGTCTCCAGAGAGTGATTTTTAATTTATATGCAAGGAAAATTCTTATTTATACTCGGTTTATTATAAATTTAAGATACATGCATGTGAAATTTATATATTTAATAGATGAATTTTATTGAACATTTTGTATTTTAAATTCACGATTGACTGAATTTAGAAAAAAAAAAAATCGTTATATATATGTGTGATGCTATGATTAACGCAAAAGCTTTGTTTCACCATTCCCTCTCCTCTTATGCAGTGTATCTAATTGATTAGTTTAGGTTGGTTCTTATAATTTTATTTATTACGGTAAGTTAGCTTTCGCACATTATTCCAACTCTATCCCTTATCACTCCGATAAATATAATGTTTCTTATGCTCATGCATCCTTTTTAATGAACCCCAATATTACTTTTATCAAGGCGAATTGGATAAAAGATTTAAATATTTGTGATTTTATCCAAATATTTTTATTTTAAATTAATCATTCAAACGTTTTAATTTTGAATAAATTTTAATTAAAATTAAAAATCAATTGACCAATATTGACCATATCATATTTAGACTATGTATTTATGAATGTTGAACATAACACCCTATAATCTAGTTTCACAAAATCCTCATAGGCAAAATTAAATTCTCTCTAAATTGAATTTTAATTTTAACTAAAATTTTTTCAAAACTGAAAGGTTTAGATAATTAATTTAAAATTGAAAGGTTTAGATAAAATCGTAAATTAATGCATACGTTTGAATTTTTTCATGAAAAGACATTTTTTAAAGAACTTTAATAAAGTATAATTAGGTCATAAAGCTTCATAATTCTAATCAACTAATCTTTATTCAAAATTAACCAAACAAGGGTAACTATCAGTATAGAAATGTTTGAGGCTATATTAGAAAAGGCTACCAAGATGATTTTTGATGATTATGACAAGTCAATGTTTCTTAAGCAGACTTTTCAATCTAAACAAACTACTTTGGTAAAAAAAAATGTTGGCCAAAATTGAAAAACTAGAGCAGGATGTTTTGTTTTTAAAGAAACATGTTGTTAAGTTTGGTTCTAATTCTTCAAATGGAAAGCAGAATGGCAAATCTTTTACAATATGATTTTTTTTAGAATAATCTGAAGGAAATTAAAGGAAACTACAAGAAGAAGAAGAAGAGGGTGGCCACGGTCTAGGTCAACCTAAAATTGAAATCATATCAAAATCAAAATTGAAATCAGATCAAAATCAATCAAATTTAGAATGAATGAAAGTAAAATTTAACCAAACTAAAATTTTCTTTTTTAACAAAAGAAAAAATTATAAAATGTTGACCAATGAATTTAATCAAAATTTGATGAATCCAAAATAAAAATTGTAAGTCAAACTAGGACCAAGACCAAAACCAAAACTAGGGGACCTTTCTATCCAATTCCAATCCCCTCGCCTTAGAACTAAAACCATTGATTCTAGTTCTAATCTAGAATCGGATTGTGACTAGACTTAGTTCAGGAAATAAGGGAAACCCATAACATAAAAGAAGAAGCAAACCAAGTCATTATTAAAGTATACTTCAATTGGAAAGGATAAACCTCATATTAGAAGTAGAGGAATCAAATTCTAGCCCTTTTCGAAGCCTAAAGAACATATCAGCTAGAAAAAACCAATGAGCCTCAAATAGACAACATCCATTACGTTATAAACTTTTTATGCCTACGTTTGTTTTTGCCTTATTGTGTTTGTGTTTAAAAACTCTGCCTGTGCTTAGCTAGTCCCAAGCTCGAATAAAGGAGGAGGGTTGTGGGTACTTATTTTTAAAAATAAGAGAGACATACAGAGTTGCTCAAATTATAGGGGAATTAAACTCATGAGCCATACTATGAAGTTGTGGAACATTGACCGCTTCATGACACTTCTATCTCTCCCAATCAATTTGGCTTCATGCCCGGTTTCTCAACTATGGAAGCGATCTTTTTCATTAGAAGCTTGATAGAGAAATATAAAGATGTGAAAAAAGATCTACATGTGATTTTTATCGATTTGAAGAAGACTTATGATAGTGTTCCAAGAGTGTTCCTATGGAAAGTGTTAGAACAAAAGAGGGTATCTATTAGGTACATATAAGTGTTGAAAGATATGTATAAAGGAGCAACTACTATTGTGCACATAGTGGGAGGGATACAAGAGATTTTTTGATCTCAGTTATATTACACCAAAGTTCAGCTGTGAGCCTTTACCTTTTTATTAGTTCTAGATGAATTGATGAAACATATACAAGAAAGTATCCCTTGGTGCATGATATTTGCAGATAATATAGTTCTGATATATGAGACGCGAGAAGGAGTGAATAAAAAGCTAGAGCTTTAGAGAAGTACTCTAGAGTCAAAGGGCTTTAGTTAAGTAGAATAAAGATAGAATACATGCATTGTAAGTTCAGTGAAGGCCAAACTAGTAATAGGAAAGGAGTTAGTTTGGATGGAGTGGTATTGCCCCCAAGTAATCACTTTAAATATCTCGGCTTAATCCTTCAAGTAGATGGGAGATGTAAGGAGGATGTTAATCATAGGATTAAAGCTGGATGGTTGAAGTAGAAAAGTGCCACAAGAGTTTTATGTGATCACAAGATTCTTAATAATTTGAAAGGAAAATTATACCGTACAGCCATACAACTGGCCATGTTATATGGTAGTAAGTGTTGGCCAATGAAGGAGCCGTATGTGTCTAAGATGAGAGTTGCGAAGATGAGAATGTTAAGGTGGATGAGTGGCCATACTAGACTAGATAAAGTCCGTAATGAGAGTATTAGAGAAAAGGTAGGAGTGGTGCCAATTGAGGATAGGTTGAGAGAAGGGAGACTGAGATAGTTTGGTCATGTAAAGTGTAGACATATGGAGGCTCCAGTTAGACAAGTAGAGCACGTTGGGTTAGAGGATAGAAGGAAAAGAAAGGGTAGACCTAAAATGACTTGGAGGAGAGTAGTAAAACATGACCTAGAAGCATTACACATTTCTTGTAACACCCTCACATTGGACAGTCCGTACATTCTACTGTTTCGGTGACTAAGGTCTGTCCGGACAACTAGAATGTCGAGAACCATAATTAAATTACAGAGAAGAGACATAAATAAAATTGATAAAGATCCCATGAGGTTGGATTAAAATAAGAGAAATGAAGCACAATTAGGTTAAATGAGCCTAGGTCCCAACAATGGGTGATTGACCTAGGAAGCGACTGCGAGCTCAGTTGCTACCCTAAATTCGTGTGGGACCCCAGGGAATCCTTGATTAAGAGTTAATTGTGAAATTATGGGGAATGAGAAAATCATGGAAAGGAAATGTAACCCCCCTATGTTCGGTAGTGCATTCTACTGTTTCAGTGGCCAGTGTTGTCCGGATAGCTAAGATGCCTAGAACTACACTTAAATATTGATGAGGAGACATAAAATAATGAAATACAAGAAAATAAAATACAAGAAAAACAAAGGAAAAATAATAGCAATGAAATATAACCAAGTTAAACAAGCCGAGAACCATAGCGATGGGTGACCGCACTAGGAAGTTGTGGCGTGGACCGTTAACTAACCCTGGACCGCGGACAACCCTAGAAAATATTTTTAGGACTTAAATAAACCTCTATTGAAGTATAAATGTCATTAGAAGTATCAAAGAAAAATTAATTAATTAGTACAAAGAAAAACGAAAAATCGAGAAAATGACAAAATTCGGTGTTACCGAAAAATCGGGAATGCAACCCGAACAGGGGCATTGTTGTCACCTTACCCCTCTGTAAGGCATAACATGATCTCGTAGAATACCTAATGAACTACCGAACTTCACCTACCGATAATTCATTAAGTACACTACAAGGGATTTTAAAACCATTTTTTTTACATTTTGGAAGTGGTGAGCATTTTGGTAGGAATTAAAATCATTTATTCAAAGCTTAAAAACTAGTAAAAATTTTTGTCCATTTTTATTTTTCCGCAAATTTTATAAAAATTTCGGCAGAGTGCCGTCTGTATTTTGAGAAAACAGTTCTTCAAATACCTGAGAAAAACACTTCCAATAAATTTTCTACAACTCCCAACCTCCAAATAATCTCAAGTCAACACAATTCAATTCATTCCACAATTCAACCAAAAATTTATCAACTTAAAATATTTCATAACTTCATTCATAGTGCATAAATTACGAAATTCACAAATACAAATCTTAATTTACAAAAGAAAATCCAAAATTAATATTATTACAATTTATTATACAACTGCTCAACTTTACATTGATACATAAAACATTATAATATTTACATCAAAATAACTACAAGGGTATAAAAAAATGCCCGTACAAAAAGATCAGTGTAGTCCTCAATTTCAATAGCAGCTCACTCTGTTGCTTTCTCCTTGCTCTTATCTGCGACAGCAAAATAAGCTATCGCTAAGTATGAAAATACTCAGTGGTGCACAATAAAATTTAAAATACAATACATAAATCATTCATTGACAAAACAGAATTTAAATATTTCTCAATCACATTTCACAAATTATCAAACTCATAATAACACAATTTGGTTAAATAATTTAATAAACACAGTATTGCCAAATCATACACAACTTAAGCCATGACACAAAATTTCCGATCAATGCCGTGTTGTACACCACGACAAAGCAATCTACAACCCCACTAATCGAAATCAATGAGGGAGGTGACTAGCTAGCTAATGAGTACTCATCAGATCTACAACCTCAACAGGTAAACAAGAGAGGGAGAAAAATAATCGATCTCAACCCCATATATGGGAGAATAATATGGTACTGTCATGCTAAGTGTAAATCCAAAATCAATTTAAAACAATTTATTCAAATATTGCATACAAAAATCAAATCAATTTCCAAAGTTACATTTTCATTCACAAAGTGGCAACACAAAAGTTCTTAACTCATAATGCATACTAAATCCATTTTTCAATGATAAAATGTTTAAATAGGGTTTATTGTGCACAAACCTGACGTGAGTCGCCTCTAGGCCTTGACTCAGTCTTTTAGACTTTCTGAGCCTTTTTCAGTTGAAACACACAGTTTCACAGTGTTTCAGTATCATAACTTAGTATAAATCCAAAAATAAATTCAAATTCACTTTTATCTAGCTTATATATGCTAAACTTGACGTTCTTTAAAATTTGTGTTTCGGGGTTACTATTCACTATACTATTCAAGTCAATTTGTTGACTTTCTAAGGCTTAATAGGTATGGGAATTCTAACTTCACCCACATACCACATTTTGGTCAACAAACTTGTTAGTTTTAGTTATTTTCTCAAAACTTAAGTCTTTTAGGCAAAATTGCAAATTTTCAGTTTTGGTGTCTTAGGTTGCACTGTTCCATTGGTCATTTTGCTGTTAGAATTGGGCTATGGTTTCTTCATAGAAATTGTCCCTTAATGTCTTAAATTTATTCTCCTTTTTGAATCACTCCAATTGGAGTTTTGTAGCTCAAGTTATAGCCATTTGAACCATGGCTGCCGGATTGGACTTAACCCAGATTTTTGGGTAAATTCTGGTTTTGGCAATTTTAGGTCACCAATTTTGGGTCACCAAATGACTTGGTTAATGACATAATTTGGGTTTGTGTTCTTCATGAAAGTTTTAGGCCTATATCTCATCTATCCACTGGTAAAAGTTCAGGTCATTTAGACCTGCCTAGCTCAAGTTATGGTCAAATGAACAAATCGCTCATTTGGTCGGGTTTATCTGGTCGGTGAGAATTTCCGGATTTGGTCAATTTGTTCACTAGGTTTTGGTCACTTTTTGGGAATGATTCCTAAATGAAAATTGTGTAATTTTGTGTCTATTTTCATTCCCAATTGGTCTCATTCCAATTGGACTTGTAAATTTTTAGTTTTGGTCCCTCAAAGGGACCTTGGTCCTGCTGCCTGTAGCATGACCACATTGAATCCGAATTTAAACTCAACTCCAAAACTTCCAACACACTTCATTTGGTCACAAATGACCATTTCCTACCTCAAACTAGGTCAAACACATCATTCCACCATTTCTCCAAATTTTTTCTCCCAAACCCTAGGTTCAAAACCCTAATTTCCATGTTTAGCTCATTTGTTGAAGTCTAAATACATATTTAGTATTCATACACTCATTCACACTTAACTAATTCATAATTTGTATCAAAATTATCCATCCTCAAACCTAAACCCTAGCTGCCCAAATTTCTATTTGGTCCACCATGCTTTATTTTATTCACTTATTTGTTAATTCCAAGTGTAACTTATCTACTTAAACATAAATTCAAAGAGAGAATGAAGGAAGAATACCAACCTTGTACAGAATTTTTCCACCACTCCAAACTTCTTCTTTCTTTTTCTTTTTGTTGTAAATATCCTTATCAAGGTCTAGTTACAAGATTTAGTGATGGAGAGTAGGGTTTCTATGGTGGGATTAGGGCTTCTTCAAGCTTAAAATGAGTTTTAATGGAGATTTTGTGAGGGAGAGGGTGAGAGAGAGAGAGGACGGCAAGGTGAAAGAAATGAAACTTTTTGCTTTTTTTTTTCTTTTTATCAAATTTATCCTCTTGGAAGACCAATTTTATCCAATTTTTAATTTTTAATTTCATTAGTATTTATGACATCATGCATGATGTCATCTTTTCACTTTTTCATTTTCTTTTTATTTTTCTATTTATTTTTTCATTAGTTTTTTAATTTAATTTTGTCACACCTTACCCCTCTGTAAGGCATAACATGATCCCGTAGAATACCTAATGAACTACCGAACTTCACCTACCGATAACTCATTAAGTACCCTACAAGGGATTTTAAAACAATTTTCTTATTTTTGATAAGTGGTGAACATTTTCTAATAGGCATTTAAAACATTTAGTTAAAATTAAAACTAGTTAATATTTTTGGTCCATTTTAGTTTTCCGCAAATTCTATAGAAATTTTGACAGAGTTTCCTCTGTATTTTGAGAAAACCGTTCTTCAAATACCTGTAAAAAGCACTTCTAAAAGTTTTTTTCAACCACTACTTCGGTTTCACAATCAAACTCAATCAATTTCTCAAAATTCACAAGTTCAATAGTTCTCAAAATACTGTCAATCAATATCATACATATTTCATTAAAAACAAAATAATTTATACACAACCTTACAAATTTATATCAAAAGAAACACAAACTAAACTTTATTACAAACTTCATACAAATTTGTGTACAAGCTGCTCAAGACCCATTTTTACATGTCCATACATTTATGTGCAATATATACATCAAAAGAAGTATTTACAGTTAGGGTATAAATTATACCCGAAGACTTCAAAGCAGAACGATTCTCAAATCTCAGCAGCTCAGTCTGCTGCTCCTCTAGTCTCTGTATCTGCGACAGTAATAAAAGCTATCGCTGAGTACTAGGACTCAGTGGTGCACAATATACTAAAATAATCTTTATGCAAAACTTAAAGCACATTCATTCAAAAATTTGGCTAAACATGAAAATTAAATACAATAATGCATTGTAAGATTTTACATGTAAACCAAATTCATTTCAAAGTATCAAAACACATTTCATAAAACTCACAGTTAGATCACGCCATTCGAAACAAATAGAATCTCAATAGCCAGAGGCTAAAGAGAAATCACATGAATCTCAATAGCCAGAGGCTAAAGAGAAATCATATCACAGGCTAGCTAGCTCAAATATATGGATATCCATTCACATCCTCTTCTACTGGCACACCTCAACACTTCTCCAGAGAAGGAATCAAAATTCGAAACTAATTACCCCCACTAGTCGTGCTAGTGAGGTGTTCAAATATATGGTCATGACACTGTGGTTTCAAAACTTATCTTAACAATTTGCTAAACATTGTTATTTCAAATATGCACAATAACTTTCACAATTTAAATCAAACATCATAAAAATTCTATAATCCAATATTTCACATTATTCAAAACATTATGCAAAAGATGATTATAAAAGTATATGTTGTGCACAAACCTCAAACGAGTCGCCTGTTGGCCTTGACTCGACTCCTCGGGTTCTGTCCCGGTATTCTTTTCCACTGAAACACAAAATTTTCCAATGTTTCAGTACTAAAACTTAAAATAAATCCAAAATAAACTTCACTTCACATTTACCTAGCTCTAACGTGTTAAATTCGACGTTCTCGAAATTTTTGTGTTTCGGGTTACTATTCACTGCACTATTCAAGTCAAATTATTGACTTTCTAAGGCTTAATAGGTATGGGAACTCCAACTTCACCCACATACCACATTTTGGTCACCAAACTTGTTGGTTTTGGTCATTTGTTTAAAGCTTAGGTCATTTTGGCAAAATTGCCAATTTTCGGTTTTGGTTCTCCAAAGTTGCACTGTTTCATTGGTCGGTCTACTGTTGGAATTTGACAAAACTTCCTTCATAGAAAATGTTCCTTATTGTCTTAAGTGTATTCTCATTTTTGGATCACCTCAATCGGAGTTTTGTAGCTCAAGTTATGGCCAAAATAAGTTTATCGTTCATGTGCAATCGCTCATACCGCATTTTTGGTTCCGCGATTTTGGTCCAACTTTGGTCAGTAATTTGATTAAGTTAAGTTCATAATTTGGTCCAACTTTCTTCATATGAAATGTTCTACTATGTCTTAGGTTTCCATCGGTTCAAGAATCGCCTAAATCCGAGTTTTCTAGAGGGAGTTATAGCCATCCAAACATTGCTGCTCAAATGGAAATTCTGGAAATCTCAGTACAATAAATTTCACTTTGCTCAATGATTTGATTAGGTTAATGACATAATTTGGATTGGTGTCCTTCATTGATCTACGAATTTGGCTTAATTTTCTACCATTCCCACATAACTTATTTGGTCATAATTGACCATTATTTCACTTCAAAATAGGTCCAACATGCCATTTATGCATTTCTCTAAATTTTGCCTCAAAACCCTAAGTCCAAAACCCTAATCTCACTACTTTGTTACCATTAACAATTTCAATGCCTATATACATGCTTCTTTAACTCTATCAAGCTCATATACACCTTAAAGTCCATCAAATTCATGCACACACATCAAAACCCTAGCTAGATGAGTTTTGCTTTAATCCTCCAACAATTAATTTATTTTCATTTTAAGCATAATTCTAAGTTAATTGAACTATAAACACAATTAATTCAACTAGAATTTCAAGTTTAGCTTACTAACCTTTCTTTGAATTTTCAATCTTCAAATCTTTCACTTTCTCTCAATTCTTCTCCTTCTAATCTTCCTTTCAAGACTTGCTTATAATTTTTCTTCAAGAAAATTAAAGGATTTATGGTGGAATTAGTGTTTAGAAAGCTTAAAAATAAGCTTTCATGGAGGAAAATTTGAGAGAGAGAACTTGTAGAGAGGAGACGGCAATGGAAGGGAAGAAGGCCAACATGACTGTGTTTTCTTTTCATTTATTAGTTTCATATGTATTTTCACTTAATTGACTTGGTCAATTATGGTAGGAAAATTAAAAATCAATTGTGACATCATTTTGATGTCATAAAGTAATGTAATTAGCTTTTTCTTTTCTTTTTTTTTTTCATTTATCTATTAGTTCTTTAATTTAATTGCCCATTTCGAAATTTTCTTTTCTCTGATTTTATTTGATTAGGTCAGAGTCACTCTCGGTCAATTGACCAAATTGCCCTCGCTGTTCATCCCGGTTTGCAAATAATCCAATATTTCTTCCGGCTCCTCGACCTAATTATTTGACCGCTTAACAGCTTCTTTTGCGTGATTTTATCTTTTCATCTGTGTTCATAAGGGTCCCAAGGACCGCAGCGTCACTTTTTACGGTTCGAAATTTGAGTTTAAAACGACTTCGCAGTCATTCCCGAGGAGGTCACTCATCGTTTTGACTCTCGGCTCGTTTAACCTCTTATGTTATGCTTTTCTTATTTATAGTTAACTAATTAAACATTACTAATTATTTGTGTTTATGGGTTCTCAAGTTGTCTTAGGTGTGGCTCTAATCCCAATAATTGTCCGGACCGACACCGCCACGAACAAATGAAATCTACCGTGCTATGCAACGGGGTGTTACAATTCTCCTCGCTTAAATAAATTTCGTCTCAAAATTTTTACTCAGTTTCAATCTCTGAGCAGTGTGGGTGTTGTCTCCTCATGTCCTCCTCTCGTTCCCAAGTAGCTTCTTGGCCCGAATGATGGTTCCACAAAGACTTTTACCAATGGTATCCGCTTGTTTCGAGTCGCTTCACCTCATAAGCCAGAATTTGTATGGGCTCTTCTTCATATGTGAGGTCTGGATTCACTTCAATTTCTTCTACTGATAGTACATGAGATGGGTCTGATCGATACCTCCTCAACATCGATACATGGAAGACATTATGTATCTTTTCCAACTCTGGAGGTAGTGCCAACCGATATGCCAAAGGACCCACTCTTTCCGTAACCTCATATGGCCCGATAAAACGAGGACTTAGTTTCCCCTTCCCGCTAATCTCATAATCCTCTTCCAAGGAGAAACTTTGAGGAAAACTTTCTCACCCATCGCATACGAATATCTCTTCTCTTGAGATCAATGTAGGACTTGACGGTCGATGCGGTCTTAAGTCGACCTATGATCACCCCGATATTCTCCTCGATCTTTGAACAATTTCGGGTCCAATCATCTTTCTTTCACCCACGTCATCCCAACACAACGGGGTTCTACATTTTCTGCCATACAAAGCTTCATATGGAGGCATCCCAATGCTTGACTGGTAGCTGTTGTTGTAAGCAAACTCAATCAAAGGCAAGTGCGTATCCCAACTACCCTCAAACTCAATCACACAAGCCCGTAGCATGTCCTCCAAGATCTGAATTACTCTCTCAGACTGGCCATCTGTCTGTGGGTGGAATGCAATACTAAAGTTCAATCTAGTTCCTAGGGCTCTCAAGACTACCCTAATCTAGAAGTGAAGCTAGGATCTCTGTCTGATATGATAGATACTGGCACTCCATGTAGTCTCACAATCTCATCAATGTATAACTTGGCCAATCTTTCTAAACTGTAGTCCATCCGAACTGGCAGAAAATGAGCAGACTTAGTTAGTCTGTCAACAATGACCCAAACTGCATCATGACTCTTACGTGTCCTCAAGTCCCATTACAAAATCCATCGTTATTCTTTCCCATTTCCATTCTCGCATCGGTAGTGGATGTAACAACCCAATGGTACTTGATGCTCGCCTTTACTTGGCGACAAGTTAGGCATTTGGATACAAACTCGCCACATCTCTTTTCATACCCATCCACCAAGAATGCTCCTTTAGCCTCTATACATTTTTGTGCCACCAGTGGTGCATGGCAAAGGAGACTCATGTGCTTCCTTCAAAATGATCGCCTCAAATCAACATCATTAGGAACACATATTCTCGCCCTGGTGTAGCAATAGACCATCATCTCGATTGAGAATTCGGTTTCTTGCCCGTCGGACTTCTTCCATCAACTTCGATACTTCGATCATTACGAGACCATTCTTATCCGATCAATCAACACCGGTGTACATTCCATGCAATCGCTGTCGCCTCATCATTAATCAGAACCGGCATGTAATGATCTCAACTCATGTACCAAAGACAAAGGAGTAACTCAGAACTTGCCATAGTCTTGCGACTTAAGGCGTCGACCACAACATTAGCTTTCCACGGCCGATAGTCTATCGATACCATAGTCTTTATCAACTCTAACCATCTCCTCTGTCTCAAATTCAACTCTTTCTGGGTGCCCAAATACTTCAAACTCTTATGATCTGTGTAGATGTAGCACTTCTCCCCATACAAATAATGTCTCCAGATCTTAAGAGCAAACACAATGGCTGCAAGCTCCAAATCATGTGTCGGATAATTCCTCTCATGCGGTTTTAGCTGGCGTGATGCATAGGCAATGACATTTAGATCTTGCATCAACACACAACCTAACCCATTGTGAGAAGCATCGCTATAAACTGTATATTCTTTACCCGGAGTAGGTAAAGTTAGACTGAGCCTCACAAACATCTTTTCAACTCATCAAAACTTTGGCATTTGTCCGTCCTTTGAAATTTCACATCTTTTCTAAGCGGCTTGGTCAATGGAGATGCTAACATGGAGAATCCTTCACAAATCGACGGTAGTATCCAAATAAACCTAAAACTACGAATTTCTGTGACATTTCTGGGTGGCCTCCAATTAAGGACAGCTTCAATCTTACTTGGATCTACCTTGATACCCTCTTCTGATACTACATGCCCCAAAAAAGATATCTCCTTCAGTCAAAATTCACACTTCGACAATTTGGCATATAGCTGTTTCTCCCTCAAAGTTTGCAGTACAATCCGCAGATGCCTATCATGCTCTTCTGCATTCCTCGAATAGACCAATATATCATCTATGAATACCACAACAAACTGGTCGAGATATGGTCTGAAAATAGTGTTCATCAGATCCATAAAAGTAGCCGGAGCATTAGTTAACCCGAATGGCATGACTAGGAATTCATAATGGCCATAGCGGGTTCTGAAGGCAGTTTTAGGAATACTTTGTTCTTGTACTTTCAGCTGATAATAACCTGATCTCAGGTCAATTTTGGAGAACACAGCTGCACCCCTCAACTGATCAAACAAGTCATCAATGCGGGGCAATGGATATCTATTCTTTATCGTCACCTTATTCAACTGTCGGTAATCAATGCATAACCGGAGAGTGCCATCCTTCTTCTTTACGAACAACACTGGCGCTCCCCAAGGTGACACACTAGGGCGGATAAAGCCTTTGTCAAGAAATTCTTGCAATCGCACTTTCAACTCTTTCAATTTGCAGTGCCATTCTATATGGCGTTATGGAGATTGGGTCCACACTGCATAACATCAATCTCAAACTACACCTCTCTTCTCGAGGTAATCCGGCAATTCATCGAAAACACATCCGGAAAGTCACATACCGTAGGGATGTCCCTTAGTGCTGGACTCCCCACCTGGGTGTCTATCACATGTGCCAAGTATGCTTCACACCCCTTTCTGATCATCCTTCTGGCTAGTGCAGCCGAAATGATGTTTGATGGCAGTAAATGCCTCTCCCCATGTATTACCACATCACCATATAAAGGGAGACCAAAAGTGACTGTCTTCAGTCTACAGTCAATCATGGCGTGATGCCTGGCTAACCAATCCATGCCCAAGATGATATCATACTCTCTGAAGGGCATTTCAATCAAGTCGACAGAAAAACATGTCATTGGATCACCAAAGGACAGTCTCTATAAATTCTGTTGACCTGGACCTCTTGTCCTAATGGACTAGTTACTAGCACTTCAAAACCCATTTGCACACATGGAACAGCAAGTGAACTGACTATGCTAGCACTAACATATGAATGGGTTGAACCCGGATCAAACAATACAAATACATCTTGACCAGAGATAGAGAATGTACCAGCTACCACATCAGAAGTCTCAGCTTCTTCTCGCTGTTTCATTGCGTAGATTCTGGTTGAAGCACTTCAGCCGATTGACCAACTATGCCCCGATCGCTCAAGTAGTGCCTCTACCTCTGCCTCTTCCTCCGCCAAATGACTGAACTGGGAGCGGGACTCAATAGATCCTCGGCAGGAGGAGCTGGGCTATATCTCGGAGCACTAGTACAGTCTTTAGCTATATGGCCCTTGCCTCCACAGTTAAAACAGGCTCCAGTGGCCCAATAGCATTCCCCCTCATGAATCTTGCCACAAGTCTCACAGGCGGGCATGTGAACTCGCTGATCACGACTGCACCTAGGGGTCTCGTCAGGAGAATCGCCTCTACTAAATCTTTCCACCTCGACCCTGCTGGGTCCACTAAACTTCTTTCTCTTTCCAGAGGTAGCACCGTAACTCTGCTCAACCGATTTTTCCCCTTGTCTATTTCTAATTTCTCGACTTTTTCCTTACTTGGGTTTGCTTCTGCTACAACTCTCTCCAGTTCAAGTGCTTGAGACCTAAGTTCTGAGAAGTTGGTGTGTCGAAATCACACAACTTGCATCCTTATGCTGGGCTTCAAACCCGATTCAAATCTCTTGCATCTTGCTTTGCTGGTAGTAAGGAGACTCTCCGCATAGTGACTCAAAGGGAGAACTCCCTCTCATACTCGCCATCGATTGATTTCCTTGTTTCAAACTCAAAAATTCTTGCAATTTCGATCAACATATGCGTCGATGTATTTCTGTCAACTCTCTGATGAAGTCATCCTGTGTTAGCACCGTGGTTCCGCTAAGCCGTGGGGATGGTCTTCCACCAATCATATGCATCCCTTGCAGAGCGACACGTAATATTCGAACTTCAACTCATCCGGGCGGCAACTTCTTAAATACACTGTCCATTCTTTCAAGCCATTGCTATGCCTCTAAATGGTCCACTGTACTCTTAAATTCTGCAACCCCATACTTCAATAATTTATCATACCTTGCCGAGGCGATGGTTGTGTCACTGGTGGTTGGGGTGGAGCTTGAGCGAGCATACCCCGACCATTTCTTTGAAACATCGAGCCATCTGTGCAGGCGATGCAGAAGCTGCGGCATTTGTGGGGCTGGTGCTGCTGACCCACTGACATTCGGTAAAGCTGGGGCTTCTCCTTGTGCCTCAGCTTCAACAAACTGCTCGACTGAGCGATCCCCTTCTTCCATTTCAGTCTGAAGTTAGGGTATCTCCTGAACAAGTAACACATGGAGATTTCTCCGTTAGTTCATATTCATGATGTAATGCACTGTATGTAACAATTATGGACATTGAGCAGTTTGTACTTACAAAGAAAGACACAAATTTATATGTTAAAACATACTTCAAAAATTGCTCTGATACCACTAAAACATGTCACACCTTACCGCTCTGTAAGGCATAACATGATCCCATAGAATACTTAATGAACTACCGAACTTCACCTACCGATAACTCATTAAGTACCCTACAAGGGATTTTAAAACAATTTTCTTATTTTTGATAAGTGGTGAACATTTTCTAATAGGCATTTAAAACATTTAGTTAAAATTAAAACTAGTTCATATTTTTGGTCCATTTTAGTTTTCCGCAAATTCTATAGAAATTTTGACAGAGTTTCCTCTGTATTTTGAGAAAAACCATCTTCAAATACTGTAAAAGCACTTCTAAAAGTTTTTTCAACCACTACTTGGTTTCACAATCAAACTCAATCAATTTCTCAAAATTCACAAGTTCAATAGTTCTCAAAATACTGTCAATCAATATCATACATATTTCATTAAAAATAAAATAATTTATACACAACCTTACAAATTTATATCAAAAGAAACACAAACTAAACTTTATTACAAACTTCATACAAATTTGTGTACAAGCTGCTCAAGACCCATTTTTACATGTCCATACATTTATGTGCAATATATACATCAAAAGAAGTATTTACAGTTAGGGTATAAATTATACCCGAAGACTTCAAAGCAGAACGTTCCTCAATTCTCAGCAGGACAGTCTGCTGCTCCTCTATTCTCTGTATTCACGATGAATAAAGCTATCGCTGAGTACTAGGACTCAGTGGTGCACAATATACTAAAATAATCTTTATGCAAAACTTAAAGCACATTCATTCAAAAATTTGGCTAAACATGAAAATTAAATACAATAATGCATTGTAAGATTTTACATGTAAACCAAATTCATTTCAAAGTATCAAAACACATTTCATAAAACTCACGCTAGATCACGCCATTCAAACAAATAGAATCTCAATAGCCAGAGGCTAAAGAGAAATCACATGAATCTCAATAGCCAGAGGCTAAAGAGAAATCATATCACAAGGCTAGCTAGCTCAAATATATGGATATCCATTCACATCCTCTTCTACTGGCACACCTCAACACTTCTCCAGAGAAGGAATCAAAATTCGAAACTAATTACCCCCACTAGTCGTGCTAGTGAGGTGTTCAAATATATGGTCATGACACTGTGGTTTCAAAACTTATCTTAACAATTTGCTAAACATTGTTATTTCAAATATACACAATAACTTTCACAATTTAAATCAAACATCATAAAAATTCTATAATCCAATATTTCACATTATTCAAAACATTATGCAAAAGATGATTATAAAAGTATATGTTGTGCACAAACCTCAAACGAGTCGCCTGTTGGCCTTGACTCGACTCATCGGGTTCTCGTCCCTCAGATTCTTTTCCACTGAAACACGAAATTTTCCAATGTTTCAGTACTAAAACTTAAAATAAATCCAAAATAAACTTCACTTCACATTTACCTAGCTCTAACGTGTTAAATTCGATGTTCTCGAAATTTTTGTGTTTCGGGTTACTAGTCACTACACTATTCAAGTTAAATTATTGACTTTCTAAGGCTTAATAGGTATGGGAACTCCAACTTCACCCACATACCACATTTTGGTCACCAAACTTGTTGGTTTTGGTCATTTGTTTAAAGCTTAGGTCATTTTGGCAAAATTGCCAATTTTCGGTTTTGGTTCTCCAAAGTTGCACTGTTTCATTGGTCGGTCTACTGTTGGAATTTGACAAAACTTCCTTCATAGAAAATGTTCCTTATTGTCTTAAGTGTATTCTCATTTTTGGATCACCTCAATCGGAGTTTTGTAGCTCAAGTTATGGCCAAAATAAGTTTACTGTTCATGTGCACTGTTCATACTGCATTTTTTGGTTCTGGCAGATTTTGGTCCAACTTTGGTCAGTAATTTGATTAAGTTAAGTTCATAATTTGGTCCAACTTTCTTCATATGAAATGTTCTACTATGTCTTAGGTTTCCATCGGTTCAAGAATCGCCTAAATCCGAGTTTTCTAGAGGGAGTTATAGCCATCCAAACATTGCTGCTCAAATGGAAATTCTGGAAATCTCAGTACAATAAATTTCACTTTGCTCAATGATTTGATTAGGTTAATGACATAATTTGGATTGGTGTCCTTCATTGATCTACGAATTTGGCTTAATTTTCTACCATTCCCACATAACTTATTTGGTCATAATTGACCATTATTTCACTTCAAAATAGGTCCAACATGCCATTTATGCATTTCTCTAAATTTTGCCTCAAAACCCTAAGTCCAAAACCCTAATCTCACTACTTTGTTACCATTAACAATTTCAATGCCTATATACATGCTTCTTTAACTCTATCAAGCTCATATACACCTTAAAGTCCATCAAATTCATGCACACACATCAAAACCCTAGCTAGATGAGTTTTGCTTTAATCCTCCAACAATTAATTTATTTTCATTTTAAGCATAATTCTAAGTTAATTGAACTATAAACACAATTAATTCAACTAGAATTTCAAGTTTAGCTTACTAACCTTTCTTTGAATTTTCAATCTTCAAATCTTTCACTTTCTTTCAATTCTTCTCCTTCTAATCTTCCTTTCAAGACTTGCTTATAATTTTTCTTCAAGAAAATTAAAGGATTTATGGTGGAATTAGTGTTTAGAAAGCTTAAAAATAAGCTTTCATGGAGGAAAATTTGAGAGAGAGAACTTGGTAGAGAGGGAGACGGCAATGGAAGGGAAGAAGGCCAAAATGACTTTTTTTTTTCTTTTAATTTATTAGTTTCATATGTATTTTCACTTAATTGACTTGGTCAATTATGGTAGGAAAATTAAAAATCAATTGTGACATCATTTTGATGTCATAAAGTAATGTAATTAGCTTTTTCTTTTCTTTTTTTTTTTCATTTATCTATTAGTTCTTTAATTTAATTCCCGATTCCGAAATTTTCTTTTCTCCGATTTTATTTGACAGTTAGGTCAGGAGTCAGCTCTCGGGGTCAATTGACCAAATTGCCCCTCGCCGGTTCATCCCGGTTTGCAAATAATCCAATATTTCTTCCGGCTCCCTGACCTAATTATTTGACTGGCTTAACAGTTCTTTTGCGTGATTTTCTCTTTTCCACTGTGTTCATAAGGGTCCTAAGGACCGCAGCGTCACTTTTTACGGTTCGAAATTTGAGTTTAAAATGACTTCGCAGTCGTTCCCGAGGAGGTCACTCATCGTTGTGACTCTCGGCTCGTTTAACCTCTTATGTTATGTTTTTCTTATTTATAGTTAACTAATTAAACATTACTAATTATTTGTGTTTATGGGTTCTCAAGTTGTCTTAGGTGTGGCTCTAATCCCAATAATTGTCCGGACCGACACCGGTCACCGGAACAGTGAAATCTACCAGGCTATGCAACGGGGGTGTTACAAATTTCCTGTTCCGAAATTTTCTTTTCTCCGATTTTATTTGACAGTAAGGTTAGGAGTCAGCTCTTAGGGTCAATTGACCAAATTACCCATCGCCGGTTCAACCCGGTTTGCAAATAATTTACTATTTCTTCCGGTTTCCTGACCTAATTATTTGACTAGCTTAACAACCTTTTTCCGTGATTTTCTCTTTTCCACTGTGTTTGTAATAGTCTTAAGGACCGCGACATCACATTTTACAGTTTGAAATTTGAGTTTAAATCGACTTCGCAGTCCTTCCCGAGAAGGTCACCCATCGCTGTGACTCTCGGCTCGTTTAACTTCTTATGTTCTGTTTTTCTTATTTATACTTAACTCATTGACAATTACTAATTATTTGTGTTTATGGCTTATCTAGTTGTCTTAAGTGTAGTTCTAATCGCCTTAATTGTTCGGATCGACTTCGGTCACCGGAACAGTGAAATATACCAAGCTATACAAATAGGGGTGTTACAATTCTCCCCCCCTTAAAATAAATTTCGTCTCGAAATTTTACCTGGTATCAATCTCTGAACAGCTGTGGGTGTTGTCTCCTCATGTCCGCCTCTTGTTCCCAAGTAGCCTCTTGGCCCGAATGATGGTTCCACAGCACTTTTACCAATGGTATTTGCTTGTTCCTTAGCTACTTCACCTCATAAGCCAGAATCTCTATGGGTTCTTCCTCATATGTGAGGTCTAGATTCATTTCAATTTCGTCTACTGGTAGTACATGAGATGGGTCTGATCGATACCTCCTCAACATAGACACATGGAAGACATTATGTATCTTCTCCAACTCTGGAGGGAGTGCCAATCGATATGCCAAATGACCCACTCTTTCCAGAACCTCATATGGCCCAATGAATCAAGTACTCAGTTTCCCCTTTCTGCAGAATCTCATAATTCTCTTCTAAGGGGAAACCTTGAGAAATACTTTCTCACCCACTGTATACTCAATATCTCTTCTCTTCAGATCAACATAGGACTTTTGCCGGTCTGATGCAGTCTTAAGTCGATCTCTGATCACCTTGATTTTCTCCTCAGTCTGCTGAACAATTTCAGGTCCAATCATTTTCCTTTCACCCATGTCATCCCAACACAACGGGGTTCTACATTTTCTTCCATACAAAAGCTTCATATGGAGGCATCCTAATGATTGATTGGTAGCTGTTGTTGTAAGCAAACTCAATCAAAGGCAAATGTGTATCCCAACTGCCCTCAAATTCAGTCACACATGCCCATAGCATGTCCTCCAAGATCTAAATTACCCTATCGGATTGGCCATCTGTCTGTGGGTGGAATGCCGTACTAAAGTTCAATCTAGTTCCTAGGGCTCTCTGAAGACTACCCCAGAATCTAGAAGTGAACCTAGGATCTCTGTTTGATATGATGGATATTGGCATTCCATGCAGTCTCACAATCTCATCAATGTACAACTTGGCCAATCTTTCTAAATTGTAGTCCATCCGAACTGGCAGAAAATGAGCAGACTTGGTCAGTCTGTCAACAATGACCCATACTGCATCATGACTCTTCTGTGTCCTCGGAAGTCCCATCAAAAAATCCATTGTTATTCTCTCCCATTTCCATTCTGGTACTGGTAGTGGATGTAACAACCCAGCGGGTACTTGATGCTCTGCCTTTACTTGCTGACAAGTTAGGCATTTGGAAACAAACTCTGCCACATCTCTTTTCATACCCATCCACCAGTAATGCTCCTTTAGCCCTCTATACATTTTTGTACCACCAGGGTGCATGGTAAAAGGAGACTCATGTGCTTCCTTCAAAATGTTATGCCTCGAATCAACATCATTAGGAACACACATTCTGTCCTGGTGTAGCAATAGACCATCACCTCTTATTGAGAATTTTGGTTTCTTGCCCTGTTGGACTTCTTCCAACAGCCTCTGATACTTCTGATCATTTTGTGCAGCCATTCTAATCTAATCAATCAATACTGGCTGTACATGCCATGCAACTGCTGTCTGCCCCTCATTATTAATCTCTAAGCTGGCATGTAATGATCTCAACTCATGTACCATAGACAAAGGAGTAACCCGTAGACTTGCCATAGTCTTGCGACTTAAGGCGTCAGCTACCACATTGCTTTCCCTGGCTGATAGTCTATCAGACAATCATAGTCTTTTATCAACTCTAACCATCCCCTCTGTCTCAAATTCAACTCTTTTTGGGTGCCTAAATACTTCAAACTCTTATGATCTGTATAGATGTAGCACTTCTCCCCATACAAATAATGTCTCCAGTTCTTAAGAGCGAACACAATGGCTGCAAGCTCTAAGTCATGTGTCGGATAATTCCTCTCATGCGGTTTTAGCTGGCGTGATGCATAGGCAATGACATTTCGATCTTGCATCAATACACAACCTAACCTATTGTGAGAAGCATCGCTATAAACTGTATATTCTTTACTCGGTGTAGGTAAAGTCAGGACTGAAGCCTCAGTCAAACATTTCTTCAATTCATCGAAACTCTGCTGGCATTTGTCCGTCCACTGAAATTTTACATCTTTCCTAAGTAGCTTGGTCAATGGAGATGCCAATATGGAGAATCCCTTCACAAATCGACGGTAGTATCCAGCTAACCCCAGAAAACTGCGAATCTCTATGATATTTCTGGGTGGCTTCTAATTAAGGACAGCTTCTATCTTGTTAGGATCTATCTTAATACCCTCTGCTGATACTATGTGCCCCAAAAAGGATATCTCCTTCAGCCAAAATTCACATTTCGACAATTTGGCGTATAGCTGTTTCTCCCTCAAAGTTTATAGTACAATGCGCAAATGTCTATCATGCTCTTCTGCATTCCTTGAATAGACCAATATATCATCTATGAATACCACAACAAACTGGTCGAGGTATGGTCTGAAGATAGTGTTCATCAGATCCATAAAAGCAGCCGGAGCATTAGTTAACCCGAATGGCATAACCAAGAACTCATAATAGCCATAGTGGGTTCTAAAGGCAGTTTTAGAAATACTCTGCTCTTGTACTTTCAGCTAATAATAACCTGATCTCAGGTCAATTTTGGAGAACACAGCTGCACCCTTCAACTAATCAAATAAGTCATCAATGTGAGGCAATGGGTATCTATTCTTTGTTATCACCTTATTCAACTGTCGATAGTCAATGCATAATCGGAGAGTGCCATCTTTCTTCTTTACAAACAACACTGGTGCTCCCCAAAGTGACACACTAGGGCAGATAAAGCCCTTGTCAAGTAGTTCTTGCAACTGCACTTTCAATTCTTTTTGTTCTGCTGGTGCCATTCTATATGCTGTTATAGAGATTGGGTCCACACCAGGCATAACATCAATCTCAAACTGCACTTTTCTTTCTGGAGATAATCCTGGCAATTCATCAGGAGACACATCCGGAAAGTCACATAGACTACCCACTTGGGTGTCTATCACATGTGCTAAGTACGCCTCACACCCGTTCCTAATCATTTTTCTAGCTAGTACAGCTGAAATGATGTTTGAAGGCAATAACTGCCTCTCCCCATGTATTACTACATCACCATACTGAGGGAGACCAAAAGTGACTATCTTCAATCTACAGTCAATCATCGCATGATGCCTAGCTAACCAATCCATGCCTAAGATAATGTCATAATCTCTGAAGGGCATTTCAATCAAATCAGAGAGAAAAGTGTGTCCTTGGATCACCAAAGGATAATCCCTATATAATTTGTTTACCCTAACCTCTTAGCCTAATGGACTAGTTACTAGCACATCATAGTCCATTAGTACACACTGAATAGCATTAGAACACATCACACTAGCACTAACATACGAATGTGTGGAGCCAGGATCAAATAACACATGTACATCTTGGTCAAGGATGGAGAAAATACCAGCTACTACGTCTGATGTTTCAGCCTCCTCCCTCTGACGCATGGTATACACTTTGACTGGTGCGCCACTGGATACTGGCTGGTTAACAGTGTTTTGACTTCCAAGAGTGTTACTAGGAACCCTACCTCTGCCTCTACCTCTACCAGCTGGTTGTGACCCTCTAGGTGCAGAGACTTGGGCTGATCCTTCAGATGTAGTAGAAGGTCTAGACCGGCGCGGACTAGTACAATCCTTAGCAAAATGT
The DNA here is from genome assembly GCF_030052815.1 of Hevea brasiliensis. Classification (NCBI taxonomy): domain Eukaryota; kingdom Viridiplantae; phylum Streptophyta; class Magnoliopsida; order Malpighiales; family Euphorbiaceae; genus Hevea; species Hevea brasiliensis. Next base: position 11,112,884 of record NC_079508.1, on the reverse strand, counting down.
CCGTTTCCTCCATAGTTAAAACATGCACCGGTGGCCTTAAAACAAACCCCACCGTGTGTTCTACCACAAGTTTCACACTGCCGTACTGATAGAGCTCCTTGGGGTGCTTGCTGGGTCTGCTGACCAGACTGGGGTGGTCTTTGGCCAGAGAATCTGACTTTGCCAGATCTACGGGAGCTGGATCTCCCAAACTATTTCCTCTTCCCAAAACCACTCTCTGGTACTTGTCCAGTAATCTTTTTAATCTTCTCTCTCCCTTGTGTACCCTTCTTCGCTGCCCCTTCTGATTCTATCCTTTCCAGTTCCAGGGCTTGTGAGATCAACTCAGAGAAATTCTGATGTCGGAAACCCACAACTTGCATTCTCAGATTCGGCCTTAACCTAGCCTCAAACCTCTTACATCTATCTCTAGGGGTGGAGACTAAGCTTCCAGCATAGTGGCTCAGTCGAGAGAAGTCTCTCTCATATTCTACTATGGTTCTGTCCCTTTGTTTCAAACTCAAGAATTCTTGTAACTTCATATCCACATATGCATCGGGGACCCACTTCTGTCGAAACTCCCTCAAAAAGTCTAACCAAGTAAGGACTGGAGGTTCTACCAAGCTGTGGGGGATGGTTTTCTACCATTCATACGCATCCCCTTGCAACAAAGAAACAGAGTACTCGAACTTCAGCTCTTCTGCACACTGTAGCTTCCTGAAAACCCGTTCCATTCGCTCTAACCACTGTTCTGCCTCCAGTGGATCCACAGTGCCTTTAAACTAGGTGGCCCCAAATTTCATCAATTTTTCATATTGCTGAGCTGAGGGCTATGGTTGTGCTATAGGTGCTTGCATCTGAGCTTGGGGTGGCACATTTCCTGCCATTTGTTGGAAAAACGTAGCCATCTGCTGTGCAACCGAAAGCAGAAGCTGGTCTGGAGTAGGAGCTGGAGTGGCTGACCCACTCACGTTTTGGAGTGCTGGGGCTTCCCTTTGAACCTTAGCCTCAACAGATTGTTCCACGGAATGATCTCCTTCTTCCATTCCGTTTTCCCAAAATTTCTACTTCCTGAGATCAAACACAAGGAGGTTCACCTCCGTTAGTATATATTCATGATGTAAATATGTCATATGTATCAATTAAAGACACTTGAGCAGTTATACTTATCAAAGAAATATTCACATATATAGTCAAAATTTATTGTAAAACCATGCTCTGATACCACTAAAACATGTCACACCTTACCCCTCTGTAAGGCATAACATGATCCTGTAGAATACCTAATGAACTACCGAACTTCACTTATCGATAATTCATTAAGTATACTACAAGGGACTTTAAAACCATTTTTTTTTACATTTTGGAAGTGGTGAGCATTTTGGTAGGAATTAAAATCATTTATTCAAAGCTTAAAAACTAGTAAAAATTTTTGTCCATTTTTATTTTTCCGCAAATTTTATAAAAATTTCGGCAGAGTGTCGTCTGTATTTTGAGAAAACAGTTCTTCAAATACCTGAGAAAAACACTTCTAATAAATTTTCTACAACTCCCAACCTCCAAATAATCTCAAGTCAACACAATTCAATTCATTCCACAATTCAACCAAAAATTTATCAACTTAAAATATTTCATAACTTCATTCACAGTGCATAAAGTACGAAATTCACAAATACAAATCTTAATTAACAAAAGAAAATCCAAAAATAATATTATTACAATTTATTATACAACTGCTCAACTTTACATTGATACATAAAATATTACAATATTTACATCAAAATAACTATAAGGGTATAAAACAATACCCGTACAAAAAGATCAGTGTAGTCCTCAATTTCAATAGCAGCTCACTCTGCTGCTTTCTCCTTGCTCTTATCTGTGACAGCAAAATAAGCTATCGCTGAGTATGAAAATACTCAGTGGTGCACAATAAAAATTTAAAATACAATACATAAATTATTCATTGATAAAAAACAATTTAAATATTTCTCAATCACATTTCACAAATTATCAAACTCATAATAACACAATTTAGTCAAATAATTTAATAAACACAGTGTTGCCAAATCATACACAACTTAAGCCATGACACAAAATTTCCGATCAATGCCGTGTTGTACACCACGACAAAGCAATCTACAACCCCACTAATTGAAATCAATGAGGGAGGTGGCTAGCTAGCTAATGAGTACTCATCCGATCTACAACCTCAACTGGTAAACCAGAGAGGGAGGAAAATAATCGATTTCAACCTCATAAATGGGCAAATAATATGGTACTATCATGCTAAGTGTGAATCCGAAATCAATTTAAAACAATTTATTCAAATATTGCATACAAAAATCAAATCAATTTCCAAAGTTACATTTTCATTAACAAAGTGGCAACACAAAAGTTCTTAACTCATAATGCATACTAAATCCATTTTTAAATGATAAAATGCTTAAATAGGGTTTATTGTGCACAAACCTGACGTGAGTCGCCTCTAGGCTTTGACTCAGTCTTTTAGACTTTCCAAGCCTTTTTCAGCTGAAACACACAGTTTCACAGTGTTTCAGTACCATAACTTAGCATAAATCCAAAAATAAATTGAAATTCACTTTTATCTAGCTTATATATGCTAAACTTGACGTTTTTTAAAATTTGTGTTTTGGGTTTACTATTCACTATTTTATTCAAGTCAATTTGTTGACTTTCTAAGGCTTAATAGGTATGAGAATTCTAACTTCACCCACATACCACATTTTGGTCACCAAACTTGTTGGTTTTGGTCATTTTCTCAAAACTTAAGTCTTTTAGGCAAAATTGCAAATTTTCAGTTTTGGTGTCTTCGGTTACACTATTCCATTAGTCATTTTTCTGTTAGAATTGGGCTATGGTTTCTTCATAGAAATTGTCCCTTAATGTCTTAACTTTATTCTCCTTTTTGAATCACTCCAATTGGAGTTTTGTAACTCAAGTTATAGCCATTTGAACTATGGCTGCCGGATTGGACTTAACCCAGATTTCTGGGCAAATTCTAGTTTTGGCAGTTTTAGGTCACCAACTTTGGGTGGCCAAATGACTTGGTTAATGGAATAATTTGGGTTTGTGTTCCTCATGAAAGTTTTAGGCCTATATCTCATCTGTCCACTGGAAAAATTTCAGGTCATTTAGGCCTGCCTAGCTCAAGTTATGGCCAAATGAACAAACACTGTTTATTTTGTCAGTTTGTACAGGTCAGACTGAGAATTTCCGAATTTGGTCAATTTGTTCACTAGGTTTTGGTCACTTTTTGGGCATGATTCCTAAATGAAAATTGTGTAATTTTGTGTCTATTTTCATTCTCAATTGGTCTCATACCAATTGGACTTGTAAATTTTCAGTTTTAGTCCCTCAAAGGGACCTTGGTCCTGTTGCCTGTAGCATGATCACATTGAATCCGAATTTAAACTCAACTCCAAAACTTCCAACACACTTCATTTGGTCACAAATGACCATTTCCCACCTCAAACTAGGTCAAACACATCATTCCACCATTTCTCCAAATTTTGTCTCCCAAACCCTAGGTTCAAAACCCTAACTTCCATGTTTAGCTCATTTGTTGAATTCTAAATACATATTTAGTATTTATACACTCATTCACACTTAACTAATTCATAATTTGTATCAAAATTATCCATCCTCAAACCTAAACCCTAGCTGCCCAAATTTCTATTTGGTCCACTATGCTTGATTTTATTCACTTATTTGTTAATTCCAAGTGTAACTTATCTACTTAAACATAAATTCAAAGAAAGAATGAAGGAAGAATACCAACCTTGTGCAGAATTTTTCCACCTCTCTAAACTTCTTCTTTCTTTTTCTTTTTGTTGTAAATCTCCTTATCAAGGTCTCGTTACAAGATTTAGTTGGAGAGTAGGGTTTCTATGGTGGGAATTAGGATTTCTTCAAGCTCAAAATGAGCTTTAATGGAGATTTTGTGAGGGAGAGGGTGAGAGAGAGAGAGGATGGCAAGGTGAAGGAAATGGGACTTTTTGCATTTTTTTTTCTTTTTATCAAATTTATCCTCTTGGAAGACCAATTTTATCCAACTTTTAATTTTTAATTTTTTTAGTATTTATGACATCATGCATGATGTCATGCATGATGTCATCTTTTCACTTTTTCATTTTCTTTTTATTTTTTTATTTATTTTTTTATTATTTTTTTAATTTAATTTCCTGTTTCGAAATTTTCTTTTCTCTAATTTTATTTGACATTTAGGTCAGGAGTCAGCTCTCGGGGTCAATTGACCAAATTACCCCTCGCCGGTTCAACCCGGTTTGCAAATAATTCAATATTTCTTCTGGCTCCCTGACATAATTATTTGACTAGCTTAACAACCTTTTTCCATGATTTTCTCTTTTCCACTGTGTTTATAATAGTCTTAAGGACCGCGGTGTCACATTTTACAGTTCGAAATTTGAGTTTAAATTGACTTCGCAGTCCTTCCCGAGAAAGTCACCCATCGCTGTGACTCTCGGCTCGTTTAACTTCTTATGTTCTGTTTTTCTTATTTATACTTAACTAATTGACAATTACTAATTATTTTTGTTTATGGCTTATCTAGTTTTCTTAAGTGTGGTTCTAATCCCCTTAATTGTCCGGACCGACTCCGATCACCGGAACAATGAAATATACCAGGCTATACAAATAGGGGTGTTACAATTGTGGTCATTTGACACATCGAGTTATCTTTTAACCTAAATGTCCATTAAAAATAAATGATATTACACTTGGAAAATGTCATGAAAAATTAAAATAGTGGTACATAATCTAAATAGCAAAAGATAGAAGGAAAATGTAGAAAATTGAAAAGTTTAACATTAAAATATACTTTTATTCAATTAGTGCTCCACTAACTTAATACATTTGACACAAAATCAAACTTGGGACAGCCACCTCCACTAACAGCCTTCTTCCTCATCTATTCTTCTCTATTGCCGAACCCATTTCTCCCAAGCTTCCATCCATGGCTGTCCACCATGCAAGGGAAAAATCACCATTATCAAGCCATCAATCCTTCTAGGTCTCTTCACTAAAGTTGTTCTATACAACTTGGGCAGTAATAAGGGAGCAAGAAAGTTAAGTTTTGGTGAGGTTTTGAAGAACCTCAAATGTGGTAAGTGTGTATTTTTTATTCTTGTTTCATTAAAAGTGTAACCAAGGTTGTGGGTAATTGATTTATGGAAGAATTTTTGAAGTTTGATGAATTAGTGGAGATGTACATTTTGGCAGCCATGGAACTTCACTATGAACAGCTTGTTCTTACATGTAAATAGTGGTTTGAATGATGATTTAAATGTTTGATTGTATTGTAGTTGAATTCCATGTGTAAGGTTTGATTTGTAAGCTTAAAAATTGCAAATGGAGGTTGATGGGTATGTGTAAACTTGTGGTAGCCTCATGAAGAAGAATAAAGTGTTTAAGTTTCATGGAATGGTTTATTGAATTATGTTGCTTATGGTGGCAGCATGTGTGTGTGTTCAATTGTTAGGGTTTAGATATGGAAATGAGGTATGTTTATGTGGTTGAATTGTTGTAAATGAGACTTTGGAAAATTATGTATTATAGTGTGTATGTTGAAAGTGGTTACAAGCTGCCAAAATGACCGAAAATGTGAAGTAAAATGTGTTAATGGTATGGTACAACCAGAATTGGCATGGAAGAGTTAACTTGGTAAGTGTTGAATGTGTAATTGGTAAAGGATGAACAATGTGTAATAGGGCAGTGTATGTTTTGGCTTAGAACCTTAAGTGTGTGACTCCAATTGGTATGAGACAAATTGGAGGTGAAACTAGGCACAAAATGTGCCAACTTTCATGAAGGAAGCTTACTTAAATTCTGCTTAGAAGGTAACTTGAAAAATGACCAAATCTAGATTAGTGACTTAAAAGCCTGAAAATTGACCATTTGGGCAGTAGTTAGTATTTTGGCCATAACTCACTCAAAACAGGTCCAAATGACCTGAAATTCTTATCATGAATAGTTTAGACATAGATCTACAATTCTTATGAAAACACCAAAGCCCAGAAATGGCTAGAACCAAGCCAAATTGCATACACAAGTTCAGGTACCAAAACTAGCCGAACCAAAAGTGACCTAAAAATGACCTAAAGTTACCATTTTAGTGCATTCTGTCCAGCATTGGTAAATTGACCATAACTTGGTCTACACAACTCAGAATGACCTGAAATTTTGCCCCACTTGCAATAAGACATAGACGTACAAGTTTGTAGTTTGGACCGAAACCCAAAAACCGAGGAACTAGGTCATCCGGCTAGGTCTAATTAGTATACCAAAATCTGACAAATTGCAATAAAATGCAATATACTTGAAAATAAAATTGGTAACATATACCAACACTAAAGGGCTATAAAATGTGACATATTGATAACATTAAACCTAATTCACCTAGAATGCATCGAGGGTCAACATCTTAGGTTGACTAAAGAAATAATAGAATTCAATAAATTAATTTTTAATCCTTATTGTTAGAGACGGTTTAAATGAGTACTGAAACACTTCAAATTGTGTGTTTCAGTTAGCAAAAACTCAGGGAAGGGGAAGGAAACACTGAGTCAGAGCCAAGAGGCACTTATCAGAGGTTTGTGCACAACTAGTTTTTAACTGATTTTGTTCTGAATATTTCATATGATTAAATGACATATTTTTCTTATGTATCATGTTTAACAAGCATTGGATTTAATTTAATGATTATTGAAATTGTTATAGCTTAAATGAATTTAGCTTTGTGAAATGGTATTTCCACAAGTACTAAGCATTGTTGTGGATTGAATAAATTATGTTTTGGAAAATTGTGATAGAACATGTTTTGAACTGTGATGGGCAAATTGCATGGAAAAATGCAAATTTATGATTTGAATTGTGATGAGCATAAAAATTATTGGATATTGGAATTGACTTTGAATCGAATTATATTGTGATTTATGCTCATTAAAAGGATTGTGATATTGTTTTATATCTCACTATAGATGCTTGACTAGGTTATTACCCGTCTCTCTCATTTGTTGAGAAGACAATGGAGTTAGTTGTGTTTTGATTACCATGGTACGTGCACAGGCTTATATTCTCCTCTTATTAGAGGTTAGATCTAAGTTTTTTTTATGTTATGGCCCTTTCGGAAGATTCATTATTGTGGTGTGTACTGTGCGCGAAGATTCGACCTCCCCGACCATAGGGAGTTAGAATCCGATTCAACCTCCCCGACCATAGGGAGTTAGAATCACCCTGAAGATGGCCCTTTCGGATTAGTCTTGCATAATTAGTGAGATAAAGAATAGTTTTCGAGATAAAGAATGGTTTTCAAGATAAAGAATGTTTTTAAATAGTAAAGAATTGTGATTTCAATTATGATTTATGTATAATTGATTTTGTTGGAATTACCTTAAATGGTTAGTTATGATTTGATAAATTGAATTTCGTGATCAAAGTCATTTTATACAAATGATTTATGTTATTGGCAATGAATATTTTGAGTTTTGGAATTTGATGAGTATCCTGATTTCCAAATTATTTGCTGTAATTTTGCTAAAGTATATTGAACTATGTTTTAAGTTATAGTTGTGCACCACTGAGTTCACCACTCAGCAATAGCTTTGTATGCTATCGCAGGTGAAAAGAGCATAGAGCAATTGAGTAAGCTTCTTTGAAGAGACATTCAGATCAGCTCCAGGTTTACCCATGTACACAGGTTTTGATGTATGCATGTAATAATATGTATGTAAATTATTTGAGCAGTTGTATAAAAACTCTTGTAAAATATTTTGGTATGTAATTAAATGTAAATTATTGTAAATGTAAATTTGAGGTTTCATTTACCTGAATAGTTTTGTAATATTAATTTTTGAGTCTTGTAATCAATGAAATGTTTCTTTTCTGATGAGGTTGGTTTGAAAATGAAATGATTGATTATTGAGATTGAATTGTGAGATGAAATGAAGTTTCTTGGAGTTGTATTTGAGAAAACATATTGGGAGTATTTTCTTTTTCAGGTTTGAAGAACTGTTTTCCCAAAATATAGTTGGCACTCTGCCAAAATTTTGAAAAAATTTTATAACACCAGATTTTAATCGATGATTTAAATTTCATGAAAATTGTTTTAAAATCCCTTGTAGTATATCTAATGGGTTATCGGTAGGCAAAGTAAGGTAATTCATTAGGTATACTACGGGATCATGTTACATCTTACGGGGGAGTAGGGTGTGACAGGAAAAGAGAACAAGTATAAATAAGGGAATCAGAATCAAAAGACTCATCAGAAATTATTTAAAAGATGAATGGTAACCGATGAGGGGCATTCTGGTCAATTCTGTAACACTCCTTACTCGGTCTACAGTGTAGCCGAGCAAGGAGTGCCACACTCTGTGCTAGAGCACCTTATCTTATTTTTCTTTATTCACTTTCAATTTTAATGCCATTTTAATTTATTGCTTAATTTATTTTCATTGGAGAAACTGACATAGTTTCCCCTGTTTTTATTAACATTTGGCGTATTACACTGATCACCTGTTTGAAAATATTCTATATCAATTCATGTACTCATCAACATTCTGAAAATGAATTCATAATCTCAATCAACCATTTTTAATTTCAAATCATCAAATTCATTCAAATTTTCATCCATTCATGCTCAAATTATACATGAAATTTGCAACTTTATTTATTACATCAGATACAAATTTAATTACATAAGTTCATAATTTACATCATAAACTAATATTTAATGTACAATGTACAAATATTAACTACTATGGCCTAGCGGACCCTACCAAAATGCACTGTGGAGTGAGGTGACACGCTAGACACTGGCTGCAGATCTGTGCTCCCAAAAATCCCAGTCTAGAGTCCACTGGGTTTTATCTCCAGTGCCTACGCGTGGAAAACAATCCAACGTGCTAAGCATTTTTGCTTAGTGATGCAATAATATAATGAAAATATAATATACAAATAAAAATAATAATTTCATGGTTGTAGTGTTTATAAGGGAAAATGCATATTTAATAAATTATGGATTTTTTGAAGGCTAATTAAAATTTATGATATCAACTTTTTCTTTATCTTTTATTTTGATATTCAATTTTCTTACTTCATTTTAACTTGCATTTAATCTCATTAATGCTTTTCACTGCCCAAGTAACCTATGACAGACTGACTGGACTGGATAAGTGGGTAACTAGCACTGGACACAATTGTGCCTCAGGCCGTCATACCGTGGGACACATAATGTCAATTAGGCATGCAACAGAATGGCTAAAATGCCATGATAGCAATTGGCATAAAGCCATATACTGTAACACCCCTATGTTCGGTAGTGCGTTCTACGGTTCCGGTGACCAGTGCTGTCCGAACAGTTAGGATGCCTAGAACTACACTTAAATATTGGTGAGGAGACATAAAATAATGAAATATAAGAAAAGAAAACACAAGAAAAACAAAGGAAAAATAATAGCAATAAATGTAACCAAGTTAAACGAGCCGAGAATCATAGCGATGGGTGACTGCACCGGGAAGTTGCGATGTGGACTGTTGACTAGCCCTGGACTGCGGGGAACCCTAAAAATATTTTTTAAGACAAAATTAAAGACTTATTGAAGTATAAATATCATTAGAAATATCAAATAAAAATTAATTAATTAGTACAAAGAAAAACGAGAAATTGAGAAAACGACAAAACTCGGTGTTATCGAAAAATCGGGAATGCAACCTGAACAGGGGCATTGTGGTCATTTGACACCCTGAGTTGTCTTTTGACCTAAATTTCCATTAAAAATAAATGATATTACACTTTAGAAATGTCATGAAAAATTAAATTGTGACACATTATAAGAATAATGAAAGAAATGGGGGATAAAAACTAAATTATGAAACTTTAACTAAACAAATATTAAACCTTTACCTTAGTGCTCCACTAAATCCACTTAAGTGGACATTTAATCAACATATGGATAGAAGATAACTTCATCTTCAACCTTGGGATGAACCAGTCAAAACCTTGGTGAAAGAAACCTCCATGACTGAATTGCATGCAAGCTCCAATTCTCACTTTCAAGCCATAAATTCATGTAAGTCCCTTCCTTAAAAGTGATCCTCACACCATGGGTAGTAGATAGGCAGCAAGAAAGTTAAGTTTTGGTGATTTTTTGAAGAACTTCAAAAGTGGTAAGTGAGTGTTTTCAATTCTTGTTTCATTAAAAGTGTAACCAAGGTTGTGGGTAGTTGATTTATGGAAGAATTTTTGAAGTTTGATGTTTTAATGGAGATGTACATTTTGGCAGCCATGGAACTTCACTATGAACAGTTTGTTCTTGCATGTAAATAGTGGTTTGAATGATGATTTAAATGTTTGATTGTATTATAGTTGAATTCCATGAGTAAGGTTTGATTTGTAAGCTTGAAAATTTCAAATGGAGGTTGATGGGTATTTGTAAACTTGTGGCAGCCTCATGAAGAAGATTGAAGTGTTTGAGTTCATGAAATATTATTGAATTATGTTGTCATTGATGGCATCATGTGTATATAAATAATTGTTTGAATTTGGACATGGAAATGAGGTATGTTCATGTGGTTGAATTATTGTAAATGGGACTTTGGAAAATTCTGTATTATAGTGTGTATGTTGAGTGTGGTTACAAGCTGCCAAAATGACCAAAAATGTGAAGTAAAATGTGTTAATGGTATGGTACAAACCAAAATTGGCATGAAGGAAGTAACTTAATAAGTGTTGAATGTGTCCTTTGGTATGTGATGAAGAGTGTGTAGCAGGGCAGTGTGTGTTTTAGCTTAGAACCTTAAGTGTATGACTCCAATTGATATGAGACCAATTGGAGGTGAAACTAGGCACAAAATGTGCCAAAAAGCTTACCAAAATTCTGCCTAGAAGGTGACTTGAAAAATGACCAAATCCGGATTAGTGCTTTGAAAGCCTGAAAATTGACCATTTGGGCAGTAGTTAGTATTTTGACCATAACTTACTCAAAACAGGTCCAATTGACCTGAAATTTTTACAATGAATAGTTGAGACACATATCTACAATTCTTATGAAGACACCAAAGCCCAGAAATAGCCAGAACCAAGCTAAAAAGCTTGCACAAGTTCGGGTCCAAAAACTGGCTAAACCAAAAGTGACCTAAAAATGACCTAAAGTTACCATTTTGATGCATTCTGTCTAGCATTGGTAAATTGACCATAACTTGGTCTACACAACTCAGAATGACCTGAAATTTTTCCCCGCATGTAATAAGACATAGACCTACAAGTTTGTAGTTTGGACCAAAACCCGAAAACCGAGGGAACTAGGTTGTCTGGCTAGGTCAAAATAGTATATTGAAATCTGGTAAATTGCAATAAAATGCAATACACTTGGAAATGAATTTGGTAACATATACCAACACTAAAGGGCTATAAAACGTGACATATTGGTAACATTAAACCTAATTCACCTAGAGTGCATCGAGGGTTAACATTTTAGGTTGACTAAAGAAAATAATAGAATTCAATAAATTAATTATTAACCTTATTGTTAGAGATAGTATAAATGAGTACTGAAACACTTCAAATTGTGTGTTTCAGTTAGAAAAGACTCAGGAAAAGGGAAGAAAACACTGAGTTAGGGCCAAGAGACATTTATCAGAGGTTTATGCACAACTAGTTTTTAACTGATTTTATTTTGAATATTTTATATGATTAAATAACATATTTTTCTTATCTATTATGTTTAACAAGTATTGGATTTAATTCAATGATTATTGAAATTGTTATAGTATGTATGAATTTAGCTTTATGAAATGGTATTTCCACAAGCATTAAGCATTGACATGAATTGAATAAATTATATTTTGAAAAATTGTGATAGAACATGTTTTGAATTGTGATGGACAATTTGCATGGAAAAATGCAAATTTATGATTTAAATTGTGATGAGCATATAAATTATTGGATATTGGACTTGACTTTGAATCGAATTGTATTGTGATTTATGCTTACTAAAAGGATTGTGATATTATTTTATATCTCACTATAGATGCTTGACTAGGTTATTACCCATCTCTCTCATTTATTGAGAAGACAATGGAGTTAGTTGTGTTTTGATTACCATGGTACGTGCACAGGCTTAGATTCTCCTCTCATTAGAGGTTAGATCTAAGTTTTATGTTATGGCCCTTTTGGAAGATTCATTATTGTGATGTGTACTATGCATGATGATTCGACCTCCCCGACCATAGGGAGTTAGAATCTGATTCGACCTCCCCGACCATAGGGAGTTAGAATCACCCCAAAGATGGCCCTTTCAAATTAGTCTTGCATAGTTAGTGAGATAAAGAATGGTTTTTGAGATAAAGAATGGTTTTTGAGATAAAGAATGGTTTTTGAGATACGAAATGTTTTTGAATAGTAAAGAATTATGATTTCAATTATGATTTATGTATAATTGATTTTGTTGGAATTACCTTAAATGGGTAGTTATGATTTGATAAATGAAATTTCGTGATCAAAGTCATTTTATACAAATGATTTACATTGTTGGCAATGAATATTTTGAGTTTTGGAATTTGATGAGTATTCAGATTTCCAAATTATTTGCTATAAATTTTGTCAATGTATATTGTACTATGTTTTAAATTATAGTTGTGCACCACTGAGTTCACCACTCAGTGATAGCTTTGTATGCTATCTCAGGTGAAAAGAGCATAGAGCAATTGAGTAAGCTTCTTTGAAGACACATTCAGATCAGCTCCAAGTATACCCATGTACACAAGTTTTGATGTATGCATGTAATAATATGTATGTAAATTATTTGAGCAGTTGTATAAAAACTCTTGTAAAATATTTTGGTATGTAATTAAATGATAATAATAACCTGTAAAATGTAATAAGCCCTCGAGAATATACTGAGAACTTGTGTCCTTGAATCGAAGGGAAGATGGGACAGATACCTCCCACTACTAGAATTTGTATACAATAATAAGTGTCAAGCTAGAATACAAATTGCACCCTATGAAACATTGTAAGGGAACGGATAACTATGGATTTTGTGATGAGACTTTCGAGGACACAGAATAGTCATGATGCAGTATGGGTCATAGTTGATAGACTAACCAAGTTTGCTCACTTTTTGTCAGTCCGAATGAACTATAATTGGAGAGATTGGCCAGATTGTACATAAATGAGATTGTAAAACTGCATGAAGTGCCAGTATCGATTGTATCTGACAGAGATCCTAGGTTCACTTCTAGATTCTGGGGTAGTCTTCAGAAAGTCCTAGGAAACTAGATTGAACTTCAGCACGGCATTTCACCCACAGACAGATGGCCAGTCTGAGAGGGTAATTTAGATATTGGAGGATATGCTACGGGCTTGTGTGATTGAGTTTGAAGGTAGTTGGGGATATACACTTGCCTTTGATTGAGTTTGTTTATAACAACAGCTATCAATCAAACATTGGGATGCCTCCATATGAAGCTTTATATGGCAGAAAGTGCAGAACTCCCCTATGTTGGGACGAAGTAGGTGAAAGGAAGATGATTGGGCTAGAAATTATTCAGCAGACAGAGGAAAAGATCAGATTGATCAGAGATCGACTCAAGGTTGCATCAGATCATCAGAAGTCCTATGTTGATATGAAGAAGAGAGATATTGAATATGCAGTGGGTGATAAGGTGTTCCTCAAAGTTTTTCCTTGGAAGAGGATTATGAGATTTGGCAGAAAGGGGAAACTGAGTCCTCGTTTCATCGGACCATATGAGGTTCTGGAAAGAGTGGGTCCTTTGGCATATCGGTTGGCATTACCTCCGGAGCTAGAAAGGATACACAGTGTCTTTCATGTGTCCATGTTAAGGAGGTACAGATCTGACCCATCTCATGTATTATCAGTTGAAGAGATTGAGGTAAATCCAGACCTCTCATATGAGGAAGAATCCATAGAAATTCTGGCATATGAGGTGAAGCAGCTGAGGAACAAATAGATACACTTGGTTAAAGTGTTGTGGAACCATCATTCAGGCCAGGAAGCTATTTGGGAACGTGAAGAGGATATGAGGAGACAGCACCCACAGCTGTTCAGAGACTAATGCCAGGTAAAATTTCGAGACGAAATTTATTTTAAGGGGGGGAGAATTGTAACACTCCTATGTTCAGTAGTGCGTTCTACTGTTCCGGTGACCAGTGTTGTCCGGACTGTAACACCCCTATTTGCATAGCCTGGTATATTTCACTATTCCGGTGACCAGAGTCGGTCCGGATAATTAAGGGGATTAGAACCACACTTAAGACAACTAGATAAGTCATAAACACAAATAATTAGTAATTGTCAATTAGTTAAGTATAAATAAGAAAAACAGAACATAAGAAGTTAAACGAGCCGAGAGTCATAGCGATGGATGACCTTCTCGGGAACGACTGCGAAGTCAATTTAAACTCAAATTTCGAACCATAAAATGTGACGCCTCAGTCCTTAAGACTATTATAAACACAGTGGAAAAGAGAAAAACACGGAAAAAGGTTGTTAAGCCAGTCAAATAATTAGGTCAGGGAGCCGGAAGAAATATTGAATTATTTGTAAACCGGGTTGAACCGGCGAGGGGCAATTTGGTCAATTGACCCCGAGCTGACTCCTGACGGTAATTTGGTCAATTGACTTCGAGCTGACTCCTGACCTAACTGTCAAATAAAATTGGAGAAAAGAAAATTTCAGAGTCGGGAATTAAATTAAAGAACTAATAGAAAAATAAAAAAAAAAAGAAAAAGAAAAGTTGAAAAAATAATGACATCATGTGATGACATAAGCATGATGTAATAAATTTTTATTTTTAAAAATTTGAAATTTTGGGATAATTTCTAACAAATAAAAGACAAATTAAGAAAAAAAAAATTTGGTCTTCTTCTTCTTCTTCAAGCCATCCGCTCTCTCTTTCCCATCTCTTTGATTTTCTTCATGAAACCTCCATTGAAGCCCACCTAAAGCTCCCTTAAACCCTAAATTGTGCCATGAAATCCCTACATCCCTTAACAAAAAATTGTGTTTGAGCTTTGATAAGAAGATTGGGAGTAAATAAATCAAGCAAAGTTTGAAGAATTGGAGATATAAATTCTGCTCACTTAAGGTAAGCTAATCTAACCTTTCTTTTTAGTATACATGATGGATTTAGGGTAGAAATGGATGAGATTATATGAAGAAATTGGAAAAAATTGCATGATTAGGAAGAGAGGGAATTTGAGCCAGCATGTGTGGGAGTATGATTTGCATGGTTTGATTGAATTAAAGGGGAATATATACATCAAGGAGTTGAATAATTATGGTTAAATGCCTTGAATTAGCTAAATATAATGAATTGGTGACTAAGGTTTTGGACACTTAGGGTTTAGGAGTAAAAAATGTGAGAAATTGTGAAATGATGTGCTTGACCTAGTTTGAGGTGAGAAATGGTCATTTGCGACCAAATGAAGTGTGTTGGAAGTGTTGAAA
This sequence comes from Hevea brasiliensis, assembly GCF_030052815.1. NCBI lineage: Eukaryota > Viridiplantae > Streptophyta > Magnoliopsida > Malpighiales > Euphorbiaceae > Hevea > Hevea brasiliensis. The sequence continues at coordinate 11,097,396 of NC_079508.1, read as the reverse complement.
TTGAGTTTAAATTCGGATTGAATGTGGTCATGCTGCAGGCAGCAGGACCAAGGTCCCTTTGAGGGACCAAAACTGAAAATTTACAAGTCCAATTGGTATGAGACCAATTGGGGATGAAAATAGACACAAAATGACACAATTTTCATTTGGGAATCATGCCTAAAAAGTGACTAAAACCTATTGAACAAATTGACAAAATCCGGATTTTCTCAGTCTGACCTGTACAAAAATGACCAAATGAACAGTATTTGCTCATTTGGCCATAACTTGAGCTAGGCAGGTCTAAATGACCTGAAATTTTACTAGTGGATAGTTGAGATATAGACCTAAAACTTTCATGAGGAACATAAACCCAAATTATGCCCTTAACCAAGTCATTTAGCCACCCAAAATTGGTGACCTAAAACTGCCAGAACCCAGAAATTTGCCCAGAAATCTGGGTAAGTCTAATCTGGTAGCCATGATTCAAATGGCTATAACTTGAGTTACAAAACTCCAATTGGAGTAATCCAAAAAGGAGAATAAAGTTAGGACAATAGGGAACATTTTCTATGAAGGAAGTTTTGCCAAATTCTAACAGAAAAATGACCAATGGAATAGTGCAACTTAAGACACAAAAACTGAAAATTTGCAAATTTGTCTAAAAGACTTAAAATTTGAGTAAACAACCAAAACCAACAAATTTAGTGACCAAAATGTGGTATGTGGGTGAAGTTGGAATTCCCATACCTATTAAGCCTTAGAAAGTCAACAAATTGACTTGAATAGTGTAGTGAATAGTAACCCCAAAACACAAAATTTAAAGAACGTCAAGTTGAGCACATTAGAGCTAGGTAAAAGTGAATTTAAATTTATTTTTGGATTTATGCTAAGTTATGGTACTAAAACACTGTAAAACTATGCGTTTCAGTGGAAAAGAACACCGAAAAAGAAGCCGAGGAATCGAGTCAAGGCCAAGAGGTGACTCGTTTAAGGTTTGTGCACAATGTATAATTTTTATAAATTATCTTCTGCATATTGTTTTGAATAATTTGAAATATTGAATTGTGACATTACTATGATAAAGTATTTATGATGTTTTTGATTTAAATTGTTGAAAGTTATTTGTGTATATTTGAAATGGCAATGTTTAGTAAATTGTTAAGATAAGTTTTGAAATCACAGTGTCATGACCATATATTTGAACACCTCACTAGCATGACTAGTGGGGGTAATCAGTTTCAAATTTTGATTCCTTCTCTGGCTGAAGTGTTGAGGTGTGTGCCAGTAGAAGAAGAAATTGAATGGATATCCATATATTTGAGCTAGCTAGCCTTGTGATGTGACTTCTCCTTAGCCTCTGGCTATTGAGATTATATTTGTTTCGAATGGCATGATATAACTGTGGATTTTATGAAATGTGTTTTGATACTTCGAAATGAAATTGTTTGGATTAAAATCTCATAATTCATGTTTTGTATTTAATTTTCATGTTCAGTCAAATTTTTGAATAAATATGATTTAAACTCTGCATAAAGATTATTTAGTATGTTGTGCACCACTGAGTCCTAGTACTCAGCGATTGCTATTATTGCTGTCGCAGATATAGAGACTAGAAGAGCAGCAGAGTAAGCTGCTGAGGACAGAGGAGCTACCTGCTTTGAAGCTATCGGGTATAATTTATACCCTGATTGTAAATATTTATTTTGATGTATGTAAAGCACATAAATGTATGGACATGTAAAATTGGTCTTGAGCAGCTTGTATAAAGCTTGTATAAAGTTTGTAATAAATTTTAGTTTGGATTTTCCTAATGTAAATTTTAGTATAATGTATATAAACTGTTTTATCTTTAATGAAATTTGAATAGAAATATTTTATTTTAATTTGAATGAAATTGATTGATAGTATTTTGATGATTACTGAATTTTTGGAAATTGAGAAATGATGATTGTTGAATTTTAAAACTTAAGAAATTGGTTGGGATTGTTATGGAGTTGTTGAAATTGTTGAGATAAATTATTAGAAGTGCTTTTTATAGGTATTTGAAGAACTATTTTCTCAAAATACAGACGGTACTCTACCAAAATTTTTATAAAATTTGCGAAAAAATAAAATGGGGCAAAAATTTTAACTAGTTTTCAATCTTAATTAAATGTTTTAATACCTATTAGAAAATGCTCACCACTTATAAAAAGTAAGAAAATTGTTTTAAAATCCCTTGTAGGGTACTAATGAGTTATTGGTGGGTGAAGTTCGGTAGTTCATTAGGTATTCTACGGGATCATGTTATGCCTTACAGAGGGGTAAGGTGTGACACGGACAGCTAGGATGCCTAGAACTACACTTATATATTGGTGAGGAGACATAAAATAATGAAATACAAGAAAATAAAATACAAGAAAAACAAAGGAAAAATAATAGCAATGAAATATAACCAAGTTAAAGGAGCCGAGAACCATAACGATGGATGACCGCACCGGGAAGTTGTGGCGTGGACCGTTGACTAGTCTTGGACTGTGGGGAACCCTGGAAAATATTTTTTAAGACATAATTAAAGACTTATTGAAGTATAAATATCATTAGAAATATCAAAGAAAAATTAATTAATTAGTACAAAGAAAAACAAAAAATCGAGAAAATGACAAAACTCGATGTTACTGAAAAATCGAGAATGCAACCCGAACAGGGGCATTGTGGTCATTTGACACCCCGAGTTGTCTTTTGACCTAAATGTCCATTAAAAATAAATGATATTACACTTTAGAAATGTCATGAAAAATTAAATTGTGACACATTATAAGAATAGTGAAAGAAATGGGGGATAAAAACTAAATTATGAAACTTTAACTAAACAAATATTAAACCTTTACCTTAGTGCTCCGCTAACTCCACTTAAGTGGACATTTAATCAACATATGGACAGAAGATAACTTCATCTTCAACCTTGGGAAGAACTAGCCGAAACCTTGGTGAAAGAAACCTCCATGGCCGAATTGCATGCAAACTCCAATCCTCACTTTCAAGCCATAAATTCATGTAAGTCCCTACCTCAAAAGTGATCCTCACACCATGGGCAGTAGATAGGCAGTAAGAAAGTTAAATTTTGGTAAGGTTTTGAAGAACTTCAAAAGTAGTAAGTGAGTGTTTTCAATTCTTGTTTCATTAAAAGTGTAACCAAGGTTGTGGGTAGTTGATTTATGGAAGAATTTTTAAAGTTTGATGTTTTAATGGAGATGTATATTTTGGCAGCCATGGAACTTCACTATGAACAATTTGTTCTTGCATGTAAATAGTGGTTTGAATGATGATTTAAATGTTTGATTGTATTGTTGTTGAATTCCATGAGTAAGGTTTGATTTGTAAGCTTGAAAATTTCAAATGAGGTTGATGGGTATGTGTAAACTTGTGGCAGCCTCATGAAGAAGATTGAAGTGTTTGAGTTCATGAAATATTGTTGAATTATGTTGTCATTGATGGCAGCATGTGTATATAAATAATTGTTTGAATTTGGACATGGAAATGAGGTATGTTCATGTGGTTGAATTGTTGTAAATGGGACTTTAATTGTTGTAAATGGGACTTTGGAAAATTTTGTATTATAGTGTGTATGTTGAGTGTGGTTACAAGCTGCCAAAATTACCAAAAATGTGAAGTAAGATGTGTTAATGGTATGGTACAAACTAGAATTGGCATGAAGGAAGTAACTTGGTAAGTGTTGAATGTGTCCTTTGGTATGTGATGAAGAGTGTATAGTAGGGCAGTGTGTGTTTTAGCTTAGAACCTTAAGTGTGTGACTCCAATTGGTATGAGACCAATTGGAGGTGAAACTAGGCACAAAATGTGCCAACTTTCATGAAGGACTCTTACCAAAATTCTGCCTAGAAAGTGACTTGAAAAATGACCAAATCCGGATTAGTGCTTTGAAAGCCTGAAAATTGACCATTTGGGCAATAGATAGTATTTGACCATAACTTACTCAAAACAGGTCCAATTGACCTGAAATTTTTACCATGAATAGTTGAGACATATATCTACAATTCTTATGAAGACACTAAAGCCCAGAAATGGCCAGAACCAAGTCAAAAAGCTTGCACAAGTTTGGGTCTAAAAACTGGCCGAACCAAAAGTGACCTAAAAATGACCTAAAGTTACCATTTTGATGTATTCTGTCCAGCATTGGTAAATTGACCATAACTTGGTCTACATAACTCAAAATGGCCTGAAATTTTGCCCTGCGTGCAATAAGACATAGACCTACAAGTTTGTAGTTTGGACTGAAACCCGAAAACTGAGGAAACTAGGTCGTCCGGCTAGGTCAAAGTAGTACACTGAAATCTGATAAATTGCAATAAAATGCAATACACTTGGAAATGAAATTGGTAACATATACCAACGTTGAAGGGCTATAAAATGTGATATATTGGTAACATTAAACCTAATTCACCTAGAGTACATGGAGGGTCAACATTTTAGGTTGACTAAGGAAAATAATAGAATTCAATAAATTAATTATTAACCTTATTGTTAGAGACAGTATAAATGAGTACTGAAACACTTCAAATTGTGTGTTTCAGTTAGCAAAGACTCAAGAAAAGGGAAGGAAACATTGAGTGAGGGCCAAGAGACATTTATCAGATATTTGTGCATAACTAGTTTTTAACTGATTTTGTTTTGAATATTTCATATGATTAAATGACATATTTTTCTTATGTATTATGTTTAACAAGCATTGGATTTAATTCAATGATTATTGAAATTGTTATAGTATGTATGAATTTAGCTTTGTGAAATGGTATTTCCACAAGTATTAAGCATTGATGTGAATTGAATAAATTATGTTTTGGAAAATTGTGATGGAACATGTTTTGAATTGTGATGGGCAATTTGCATGGAAAAATGCAAATTTATGATTTAATTTGTGATGAGCATAAAAATTATTGGATATTGGAATTGACTTTGAATCGAATTGTATTGTGATTTATGCTCACTAAAAGGATTGTGATATTGTTTTATATCTCACTATAGATGCTTGACTAGGTTATTACCCGTCTCTCTCATTTGTTGAGAAGACAATGGAGTTAGTTGTGTTTTGATTACCATGGTACGTGCACAGGCTTAGATTCTCCTCTCATTAGGGGTTAGATCTAAGTTTTATGTTATGGCCCTTTCGAAGATTCATTATTGTGATGTGTACTGTGCACGATGATTCGACCTCCTCGACCATAGGGAGTTAGAATCTGATTCAACCTCCCCGACCATAGGGAGTTAGAATCACCCCGAAGATGGCCCTTTCGGATTAGTCTTGCATAGTGAGTGAGATAAAGAATGGTTTTTGAGATAAAGAATGGTTTTTGAGATACATAATTATTTTTGAGATACAGAATGTTTTTAAATAGTAAAGAATTGTGATTTCAATTATGATTTATGTATAATTGATTTTGTTGGAATTACCTTCAATGGGTAGTTATGATTTGATAAATTTAATTTCGTGATCAAAGTCATTTTATACAAATGATTTACATTATTGGCAATGAATATTTTGAGTTTTGGAATTTGATGAGTATTCAGATTTCCAAATTATTTGCTGTAAATTTTGTCAGTGTATATTGTACTATATTTTAAATTATAGTTGCACACCACTGAGTTCACCACGCAGTGATAGCTTTGTATGCTATCTCAGGTGAAAAGAGCATAGAGCAATTGAGTAAGCTTCTTTAAAGACACATTCAGATCAGCTCCAGGTATACCCATGTAACGGGTTTTGATGTATGCATGTAATAATATGTATGTAAATTATTTGAGCAGTTGTATAAAAACTTTTGTAAAATATTTTGGTATTTAATTAAATGTAAATTATTGTAAATGTAAATTTGAGATTTCATTTACTTGAATAGTTTTGTAATATAAATTTTGAGTCTTGTAATCAATGAAATGTTTCTTTATGATGAGATTAGTTTGAAAATGAATTTATTGTTTATTGAGATTTGAATTGTGAATTGAAATGAAGTTATTGGAGTTGTATTTGAGAAAACATATTAGGAGCATTTTCTTTTGCAGGATTGAAGAACTGTTTTCTCAAAATACAACCGGCACTTTGCCAAAATTTAAAAAAAAATTTTATAACACCAGATTTTAATCGATGATTTAAATTTCACGAAAATTGTTTTAAAATTTCTTGTAGTATATCTAATGAGTTATCGGTAGGTGAAGTACGATAATTCATTAGGTGTACTACGGGATCATGTTACATCGTATGGGGGAGTAGGGTGTGACATATACATCATCACGTAATAGAATGGCATGGAAGCCATGATAACAGAATGGCATAAGTAGTACTACAAATCAAAATCCTATTAGCATGCCAATCTATCCAACTCATACATAAAGCCTAGGCATACATGGGCACATTAGTGTTCTTAAGTATTTATTCTTTACATTATGCCATTATATTTACTATTCATTGCACTATTCATGCTCAATCTTGGTTATGCCATTCATAATGGGAACACAAAGCCCAATTTCATGTTCATCCCACATTTTAGTTCATTAAGCTATTGGCATTAATTGCCAACCATAATTTAAGTCATTTTAGGAGTATTTCAAAAATTTTAGAATTTGTAACTTAAGTTCACTGTTACATTAGGCCAATCTTCAGTGGAAATTTAACCTCACTTTCCTCATCAAAATTATTCCTTAATGTGTTAACTTTAATACGTTTTTTGAATCACTCAATTCAAATTTTCGTAGCTCAAGATATGGTCAATTAAACAAGACTGGTTTACTGACCCTTCTGCTATTCCAAAATCTAACAGATTCTAGAACCTCAATTTGTCCAGCCATTTGGACAAGATACCATCATATTTTGGCCTGATGTTCTTCTTATAAGTTGTTCCCCTATGTGTCCTAGTCACACAAGTTCAAAATCATAAATTTTGAAGTTATGTATGGTGAGTTATGGCAATTTAACTGACCTAGACTCATGAACCTTACACACCTGTAGGATCTCAGATTCAGATCAGTGTTTTACATTTAATATTTAGGATTCTTACACTCAAATTTAGAGGAAGGTTTCTGAACCAAAGTTGTAGCCCTATTTCCTAAGTTTCTAGATCATATTGTGTAACGGCCCGGCCCACTAGTGATATTGTCCGCTCTGGGCTGAAGCCCTCACGGTTTTAAAATGCGTTACTAGGGGTTACGAACCACCAACTTATAAACCCAGCATCTCTCCCGTGTTTTGCCGATGTGGGATTTGCCTAGGGTGTTACAATCCACCCCCCTTATGGGACTCAGCGTCCTCGCTGAGGTTTGCCCCACCATTGTTCAAGGTTGCACGCGGAGCAGCTCTGATACCATAAATGTAATGGCCCGGCCCATTAGTGATATATGTAATGGCCCGGCCCACTAGTGATATTGCCCGCTCTGGGCTGAAGCCCTCACGGTTTTAAAACGCGTCACTAGGGGTTACGAACCACCAACTTATAAACCCAACATCTCTCCCGTGTTTTGCCAATGTGGGATTTGCCTAGGGTGTTACATATTGGATCATCTTCATTGGAGTTTTCTACTAGGAGTTATGGTTTTATTATCATTCTGATGTCACATGGTCAATTGCTTAGGTGCAGAAATTTCCAGATTGGGAATTCCTTATTTCACCTAGCAAATTTCCTAAATTGAATTTGTTTTTGGGTTTTGGTCAAAACACCAAAATTGTAGTTCTAGGTCTTATAAGGATTTTGGCTCTTGAATCACTACATTTGCATTTTTGTAGGCTGATTTATGGCATTTTTGCCACAACTGGTCGGATGGCCTAAAGTCCAGAATTTCCAGGTTTTTAAGTTTCCACCTAAATTTTCTAATTCCACATTTGGGCATCTTAAACCCAGAATTTGTGTAAGGCTTCTAAATCAAAGTTGTAGCCCTAGGTCTTAGGTTTCCAGAACAGTTTAGATCATATCAATTGGAGTTATATATTGTAAGTTATGCTATTTTTAGTACACGGATATCACAAGGTATTTTTGCTAGAATTGCAGGAATTCCATATTCAGCTACTCTACTTTTGTTTAGTAATTTAATCAAGTTACTGAAGGATTTCGGTAAGGGTCAAAACTGTTAGTAATATGCCCTAAAGCATATCATTTAATATGTATATTGTACGTGTTTTATTAATAAAAGGCATTTTTACTTTTTCGTTTACATAATATATTTATGTGTAATAGAAAAGGTCCATTGATATTTTGTTAGAAATATTATTCTTAAGTTGTTAAGAATATGAGTGAAAGTATTTCTAACACAAGATATCATAAATTGGTTCACAATCGAGGATACTTTACAATAAGGACATGACTTATCCAGAAAGATTGTAATCATATTTGTTCCCAAGTTATTTATATGAGATGCAAATAAGATAGAATGGTGAGTCTCATGCCACATAACAAACATGATAGGCACTTATACATGATAAGTAGGCCGAACCACTGATATTTATGACAAGCACATGGAGTTTACTCTTATCAATGTATTGTCATAAATCATATTAGTGCATATAATCTTTAGACTTGAGATAGCACAGTTATCTTGTAAATAGGTGGTTTGAGTTTGATACTGCTTTCATACTTGTACTGTGTATGGGTATATAGGCATGCGTTGGCTCCTACTAGTTATATATGGAGGTAGGTGTTGATCAAGATGGAATCTGTTACCCTAAGTAAATAGGGATAAAATCCTATGATGAGAATCAAGCTACATCCACGCCAAAGGATTTCATCCAAGGTCCAATTACTAGAGCTAGAGCTAAATCACATCAGAATTTAATTTGTGAAATCTTAAGGAGCAAGGATTATAAGCTGGAATGGCATGAAGAAAATTATAAAGGATTAAATTTGGTGAAAATTAAGCTTGGAAGTGACCAGGTGTCATGTGGAGTATTAGGTTACATGGAATAAACTATGGACATGCATGTACCAGATCCAACCCATGTACATGCATCTGCTGGCACCTTTTTGAAAGAACATTCCTTGCTGTTATAACCACCTCTCTTTTGGACTTAAATGCCCTTATTTGCTGCTGTATTAAATTTACTTTTTGTAAGGAGTTTTTAAAGTTTTGATAAATTAATTTTTGTTTAGACTTAAAGCTCCTTGCAGCTGTTATTAAAGTAGGGATATTTTTATCTTTAGCTTTGGAGCTAAGAGACTATAAATACAAGTGTAATGAGAGAGTGGAGGACACACTTTGAATATTAATGAAAGATTGTTTCTGCTCCTTTAGTGAGTAAATTGGCTGTTGCCTTTGTTCTTGTGAAGCTCATTAACTTGCTGAGATTTCTATCTTGCAAGGTTTAATATGCATAATATTCTTAGTTTATTCATTCTCCACATGAATTAGGTCAAGAATCCCATTTTTGATATTTTCTTTGAATTACACAGCAATCTGATTGTGTTGGTTCAAAGAATCAAATTCATACATCTTGATTTGGTGCTTTCCATATTGTTCCTTTAATCCTTGAATGTGGGTTTTCAAGTTACCAATTACTTGAAGGTTCATATCAGTTTTGGTATCAGAGCAAAGGGATGTCCAACCAAGGTAGATTCTCTATTTGCTTCTTATTCTTTGTGTGTTTGTTACCTTTTTCATATTTGCTGTTTGGCTCTAGTTCCATATTTGTTTCTTCTTCTTCATCTTGCATTTGGTTCTTTCTTGCTAAACCTTGTTTTGCTTCTTATTGTGTTTCTGTTATTCACATTTTTGTTCATTGTATGCTTGACCGAAATTGGCTCTTGGGGTTTAGTATGACTTGTTTGTTTAAAATTTATTTTGTTGAGTTTGTCTTAGGGTTTTGGGTTAATCAAGCCAAAGCCATTATTATAGCTATCCATCTTGCTTCCTTCATTTTGATATCAAACATGAGAGATTATTTGGGTTATTGAGTTTGACTTACCTATTAGGCCTGAAACTTTACCAGCATTATTTGGGTGTGTTTAAGACGTTGGGTGTAAATTTTAGGGGTTGTTTGATATTGTTTGCCTACTGAACCAAAATTTTGCGGCAGACCCGTTCAAATTAAGTTCACATAGCAAATAGACCCAGAAATTCCTGAAAATTTACAAGGTGTTTATACCCAACTTTAGTAGTTCCCAAATTAAATTTTAGCTTAAAATTCAACCATTTGTGTGGGGAACCAAAATTTTGCGGCAGAATCAATCAAATTAAGTTCACATAGCAAATATACCTAGAAATTTTTGAAAATTTACCGGGTGCTTATACCCCATTTCAGTAGTTCCCGAATTAAATTTCAGGTTAAAATTTTTCCGTTTGTGTGGGGAACCAAAATTTTGCGGCAGACCCGATCAAATTAAGTTCACATTGCAAATCAGCCCAGAAATTCCTAAAAATTTCCAGGTTGTTTGTGCCACATTTGAGCTATTCTCAAATTAAATCTCAGCTCAAAATTTAACTGTTTGTGTGGGGAACCAAAATTTTGCGGCAGACACGATTAAATTTGGTTTACATTGTAATCCTGTCAAGAAAAGCCTGAAATTCTAGCAGCAATTACTCAGTATTGGGTTGCATTTGTCTACTCAATTTCAGATCAAAATACACTCGTTTGCTTGGTGATCCAAAATTTATGCAATTCTTGGTGTATTGTGTGAACTGCTGGTAATTGTGATAAGTTGGTGGCAAACTTGGATATTTAAGCTTGATATCACTTCTTCAGGTTATCACTTTTCCAGCTTATTACTCTTTTATTTTGGTGTCTTCTTTCTTGATTCCTTATTGCATTACATTTCCATGCTTGAGCTTTTCTTTTCTTGACTTCTTGAGTCACATTATTGCTTTCTTGATTACTCGTTTTGATCCGTCTCGTTCAAGAATTTTATTGTGTGTTAAATTTTTTGTGAGTACAGTCTTGGTTTGAGTTACTTGAGTTTGATAAGAACTTGTGGACATAGCCAAGAGAGGTAAAAGGCATAGAGTGGTGAGTTCATAAGAGGGAAAAAGCCTTGTTGAGTTAAACACGAGTGGAGTGTCCCCTGTTGAGTGTAAACACGTAAGGGAGAGAGTGAGGTGTTTTCTTTACACTAAGCATTTTCTTGTAGGTCTGAAAACATGTCTAAAAGGGGTGATGGTAGTGAGGGGGAAGGTGAAAATCCATTCTACATGCAGGCTGTCAGACAACAATTTGAAAGAATGAATGTTGTGTGCAATGGAATCATAGATAGGTTGGAAAGATTGGAGCAAAGAGGTAGGCAAAATGTGAGAAGGCCAAATAGGAGGGATCTTGTACCTTCCGTAGTTGAATCTGATGAAGATGAGGTTGATAACTATGATTTTGAGGTTGAAAGACCTAGGAGGGGTAGGTATGAGAGAAGAGCTAAAGATAAGAGGAATGGGGATAGGAGGATAAGAAGAGAGGAAAGAGAGAGGAATAGGGTAGATGACAATATCAAAAGTATTAAAATGAGCATCCCTTCTTTCCAAGGGAAAAATGATTCGGATGTGTATCTAGAATGGGAAAGGAAGGTAGAAGCTATCTTTGATTGTCATCACTATTCAGAGGAGAAGAAAGTAAAGTTAGCAGCAGTAGAATTTACTGATTATGCTTTGGTATGGTGAGATCAATTGTTGATTAGTAGAAGGAGAAATTATGAGCAATCAATTGCAACCTGGGGTGAGATGAAAACTATAATGGGAATGAGATTTATTCCTAGTCATTACTATAGAGAGCTACATCAGAGGTTACAAAGATTGACTCAAGGTTCTAAAAGTGTTGAAGATTATCATAAAGAAATGGAAATTGCTATGATTAGAGCAAATGTGGAGGAGGATAGAGAAGCCACCATGGCTAGATTCTTAAATGGGCTAAACAAGGAGATTGCTCATATTGTTGAGTTACATCACTATGTTGAGTTGGAGGATATGGTCCACATGGCTATGAAGGTAGAAAGACAACTTAAAAGCAAGTTAAAATTTGGAGGAAATGCCGGTACTTCTTCATCTTGGAAGTCTAACTAGAAGAAGGAGGATAGGGAAAAGGCTGTTAGCAACTATAAGAAAAATGAGGATAAGGAAAAGAAGGTGGAGAAGAAATTTGTAGAAAGTAAAGGAAAAGAGGTTGCAACTACTACCCGAAATAGAGATGTGAAGTGTTTTAGGTGTTTGGGCAGTGGACACATAGCTTCTCAATGCCCTAACAAGAGAGTCATGGTCATGAGAGAAAATGGTGAGATAGAAACGGAGGAGGAAATTGTGAGTGATTCCACATCTTCAGGGGAGGAGGATGTAGAGGTAGAATATACTGCTGAAGGAAGTGCTCTAGTGATTATGAGAGCATTAAATACTCAAGTAAAGGAGGATGTTGGTGATGAATTGCAAAGAGAAACAATTTTCCATACAAGGTGTCTTATCCAAGACAAAGCTTGTAGTGTCATCATTGATGGGGGAAGTTGTGCCAATGTTGCTAGTACTTTTTTTGTGCAGAGATTAAGTTTGAGGACTTTGAAACACCCTAGACCCTATAAATTGCAGTGGTTGAATGAATGCGGTGAGGTGAAAGTAACAAAACAAGTGCTAATTTCCTTTGCAATAGGAAAGTATCAAGATGAGGTTGTGTGTGACGTGGTTCCAATGCAAGCCAACCATTTATTACTTGGCCAACCATGGCAATTTGATAGAAAGGTGATCCACGATGGGTATAAATATAGGTAATCTTTTGAAATGAATGGAAGGAAAATCATTTTGGCACCTATGACACCAAAACAGATTTATGAAGACCAAACAAGACTTAAGCAAGCAATGGGTGAGGTAAAATCAAGAGTGGCCAAAAAGAAAGTAGAGAAGAAAAGGAGTGAAAAGAAATTGACTGAAAATGTTGTGAGTGAGCAAGACAAGGGTGATTGTGAGGAAAGAAAAAAGAGTAAAGAAAACATTCCAAGAGTGCTTGAAAAAGGTAAAACTTCAGCAAAGGAGAGTCATGCGGAAAGAGGGGAGAGAAAATTAAGCTTGTATGCTAAAGGAAGAGATGTGAGGAATGCCATGTTTGCCAACAAGCAAATGTTGTTAATTGTGTTTAAGGACTCTTGTTTATCCACATCTGACCTTGATCCCAATTTGCCTAGTGTTATTGTCTCCCTTTTGCAGGAATATGAGGATGTGCTACCTGAGGAGATGCCAGTTGGACTACCACCTATTCGAGGGATTGAGCACTAGATTGATTTTGTACACAGGCGATTATTCCCAACCGTCCAGCCTATAGAACTAATCCTGAAGAAACCAAAGAATTACAAAGGCAAGTTGAGGAATTGCTAGCTAAGGGTTACGTGAGAGAAAGTATGAGCCCTTGTGCTGTACTCGTCCTTTTGGTACCAAAGAAAAATGGCACATGGCACATGTGTGTGGATTGTAGGGCAGTCAACAAAATCATTGTAAAGTATCGCCACCCTATACCTAGATTGGATGATATGTTGGATGAACTTTGTGGTGCGTGTGTTTTTACCAAAATTGACTTGAAAAGCGGATATCATCAAATTCGCATGAAAGTAGGTGATGAATGGAAAACTGCATTTAAAACAAAGCATGGACTATATAAGTGGTTAGTGATGCCTTTTGGGCTAACTAAAGCTCCTAGCACTTTTATGAGATTGATGAATCATGTGTTGCGTGCTTTTATTGGAAGATTTGTTGTTGTTTATTTTGATGATATATTGGTTTACAGTAGAGACATGAATGAACATATGCATCATTTAAGAGCTGTATTCGATGTGTTAAAAAAGGAACAATTATATGCTAACTTGAAGAAATGTTCATTTTGTATGGAAAAAGTTGTCTTTTTAGGATTTGTCATTAGTGCTAATGGTGTTAAAGTTGATGATGAAAAAAATTAGAGCTATTAAAGACTGGCCCATTCCAAAGTCGCATCCCAATCGTAGTTTCCATGGACTAGCTAGTTTCTATAGAAGATTTATTAAGAATTTCAGTACCATTGAAGCACCATTGAATGATCTTGTCAAAAAGAATGTTAATTTTGTTTGGGAACAGAAACAAGATGATGCTTTTCACAAAATTAAAAACATGTTATGTTCCGCTCCTGTGTTGGCTTTACCTGATTTTTCTAAGACTTTTGAGATTGAGTGTGACGCATCAGGAATAGGTATTGGAGCCGTTTTAATGCAGGATAAGAGACCAATAGCATACTTTAGTGAGAAGCTTAATGGAGCAGCTTTGAACTATTCTACATATGATAAAAAGTTGTATGCATTGGTACGTGCCTTGGAAACGTGGCAACATTACCTTTGGCCAAAGCAATTTGTCATCCACATAGATCATGGGTCATTGAAGCATATCAAGGGGCAAAATAAGTTGAGTAGGCATCATGCAAAATGGGTTGAGTTCCTTAAGACCTTCCCATATGTGATTCAATACAAACATGGGAAAGAAAATGTGGTTGCTGATGCCTTATCTCGGAGGTATAACCTTCTTGCCATTCTTGATGCAGAGTTATTGGGATTCGAATATGTGAAAGAATTATATGCTGAAGATAATGACTTTGCTAGAGTGTATGCAGCTTGTGAAAAGAATGCTTTTGAGAAGTTTTATAGGCATGATGGATATTTGTTTAGAGAAAATAGATTGTGTGCGCCTAAGAGTTCCATGCGTGAATTACTTGTGAATGAGTCTCATGCTGGTGGATTAATGGGTCATTTTGGTGTTGCCAAAACTTTAGATGTGTTGAAGGAACATTTTTATTGGTCGAATATGAAAAGAGATGTTGAAAGAGTATGTGTTAGGTGCGTTGTGTGTGCTAAGGCTAAATCTAGAGTTTTGCCACAAGGTTTGTATACACCTTTGCCTACCCCAAGTGATCCTTGGGTTCATTTGTCTATGGATTTTATGTTGGGATTACCTAGATCTAAACAAGGCCATGATTCAATTTTTGTTATTGTTGACAGGTTTTCAGAAATGGCACATTTTATTCCATGCCATAAAACTGATGATGCTACAAATGTTGCAAATTTATTCTTTAGAAATATTGTTAGGTTGCATGGCATACCTAAGAGTTTAGTTAGTGATAGGGATGTTAAATTCCTCAGTCACTTTTGGAAGGTTTTGTGGGGAAAATTGGGCACCAAGTTGTTATTTTCCACCACTTATCACCCACAAACCGATGGTCAAACTGAAGTAGTAAATAGGACACTAACTACTCTTTTGCGTGCTGTGGTTAAGCAAAATTTGAAGTCATGGGAAGATTGCATTCCACTTGTTGAATTTGCATACAATAGAAATGTGCATTCTTCTACTGGCTATTCTCCATTTGAAATTGTGTATGGTTTCAATCCTTCAACTCCTTTGGATCTTTTAATTTTGCCTGTGAACGAGCTTGCTAGTTTAGATGGAAAAAGAAAAGCAGAATTGGTGAAGAAAATCCATGAACAAGCCAAGCTTCAAATTAAAAAGAAAAATGAAAAAAATGCTAGTCAAGCCAACAAAGGAAGGAAGAAAGTCACATTTCAACCTGGAGATTGGGTATGGGTTCACTTGCGCAAAGAAAGGTTTCCCTCTCGAAGGAAATCAAAATTACAACCAAGATGTGATGGACCTTTCCAAGTGCTGACCAAAATTAATGATAATGCCTACAAAATAAACCTGCCCGATGAGTATAATGTCAGTGCCACCTTCAATGTTGCTGATTTATCTCCTTGTGTTGATGCAGGAACAGATTCGAGGATGAATCCTTTTGAAGCGGAGGGGAATGATGAGAATCAAGCTACATCCACGCCAAAGGATTTCATCCAAGGTCCAATTACTAGAGCTAGAGCTAAATCACTTCAGAATTTAATTTGTGAAATCTTAAGGAGCAAGGATTATAAGCTGGAATGGCATGAAGAAAATTATAAGGGATTAAATTTGGTGAAAATTAAGCTTGGAAGTGACCAGGTGTCATGTGGAGTATTAGGTTACATGGAATAAACTGTGGACATGCATGTACCAGATCCAACCCATGTACATGCATCTGCTGGCACCTTTTTGAAAGAATATTCCTTGCTGTTATAACCACCTCTCTTTTGGACTTAAATGCCCTTATTTGCTATTGTATTAAATTTACTTTTTGTAAGGAGTTTTTAGAGTTTTGATAGATAAATTTTTGTTTGGACTTAAAGCTCCTTGTAGCTGTTATTAAAGTAGGAATATTGAATGATGAGAATCAAGCTACATCCACGCCAAAGGATTTCATCCAAGGTCCAATTACTAGAGCTAGAGTTAAATCACTTCAGAATTTAATTTGTGAAATCTTAAGGAGCAAGGATTATAAGCTAGAATGGCATGAAGAAAATTATAAAGGATTAAATTTGGTGAAAATTAAGCTTCGAAGTGACCAGGTGTCATGTGGAGTATTAGGTTACAAGGAATAAGCTATGGACATGCATGTACCAGATCCAACCCATGTACATGCATCTGCTGGCACCTTTTTGAAAGAATATTCCTTGCTGTTATAACCACCTATCTTTTGGACTTAAATGCCCTTATTTGCTGCTGTATTAAATTTACTTTTTGTAAGGAGTTTTTAGAGTTTTGGTAGATTAATTTTTGTTTGGACTTAAAGCTCCTTGCAGCTGTTATTAAAGTAGGGATATTTTTGTCTTTAGCTTTGGAGCCAAGAGACTATAAATATAAGTGTAATGAGAGAGTGGAGGACACACTTTGAATATTAATGAAAGATTGTTTCTGCTCCTTTGGTGAGTAAATTGGCTGTTGCCTTTGTTCTTGTGAAGCTCATTAATTTGCTGAGATTTCTATCTTGCAAGGTTTAATGTGCATAATATTCTTCGTTTATTCATTCTCCATATGAATTAGGTCAAGAATCCCATTTTTGATATTTTATTTGAATTACAAAGCAATCTGATTGTGTTGGTTCAAAGAATCAAATTCATACATCTTGATTTGGTGCTTTCCATATTATTCCTTTAATCCTTGAATGTGGGTTTTCAAGTTACCAATTACTTGAAGGTTCACATCATCCTATGTTCATTTAATTGTTCTTGATGTTTCAAGTTCCTGGCCAGGACAGATAGATTTATTCAGAAAAGAGTTTCTGATGAGAAAATATTTTTAATCAAGAACTGGAATTAAAGAGAACATAATATTCATAGCAAATGGGGTTTGACATAAACCATGACTCCAGCTTGAATTGGGATTTTGTAACAGAGAGATTCTTGAAGGAACGGAAGCGTGAAAAACACAAGTTTATACCATTGAATTCAAAAGTTTTCACCTAGGGTCACATGCATCATGCAAGATTTATTTTTATCTATTTGATTTCAATGATAAACAACATATTAAAACTCTTTCAATATGTTTTTGGATCTGTATTTGCCATTTAAGATTTTAAAATTAATCAGATTAATTTTAGAACCCTAGATTAAATCAAGAACGATTACACTAATCTCTTGATGCACTGCAGCGTGTCTGCGCCTTTGAGATTCGTCTTCAGGACACCAGATGTTGTCCCTCTAGCTTGTCCACACCAAGAACACCTATGGCAGCCCTTGAATAGCTTCTAAAGCTTTTTCTATTAATTAGAAAATCAAGTTCTGCCTTTTAAGAGATTAAAGATGTAAACAGGACACTAGAAACAATTTCTAGTGTTCTTAATTCAAGAGATTGATGGCTAATCTCTTTGAATTGATGAGAGATGAAGAAGAATAGCTGGAGAGGCTCAAAGTGGCATGACAAATGAGAGGATAGGCTGCTGGTTATTTTTTCTTTTCATAACCACACTTAAATAGCTAGGTTAACACATTAAACCCTTGCCACATTTTTGTCACCCTTTGATTAGCTCTAGGTTTAAGTGACCCAATCAAATTGTGCCAAGTGTCAAACCTATATTTAATCTTGATTTTAATCATCTTACATGATTAAAAAACATTTGGCAAGCTTATGTGTTATGCCATGTGTCACAATCTCATGATGCCACGTGTCACCTTTGCAAAATGACCAAAATGCCCACATGTCTTAATTTTGAGTTCTCAACCCAAAATAATTATTTTTCTTCTTCTAATTAATTTATATCAAATATAAATTAATTAATTAATCTCTATTAATTAATTTCTCATTAATTAAATTCATATTTAAACACTTTAAATATAAATTTAACTTATATTATACATCCAATAATCTAGATTTGGTTTCAAGTCATGCTAGGGACTTTGCAATCTAATTGCAAACCAAACCTATTTAATTAATCAATTAAACTCTTTAATTAATTAATTAAATCATATTTAATTAGGTGATAACTTGTGTATGTGTGTGACTTACTAGGCTCATCACTAATTGGCAATGAGAAATGATATCAACTCTTAAAATCATCAGAACTCTTTCTTACCATAAATGATTTCTCTAAATCATTTTATGAACCTCATAGACCATGGTTAACACCTAGCAAACCATCACAAGGCCACACAAAAAGTAATAAGGTTTACCATAAATGAACAAATAATCATATGATACCATGCACTAGAATCTCTACATTACAAAATCCCAACTCAAGCTGGAGTCATGGTTTATGTCAAACTCCATTTGCTATGAATATTATGTTCTCTTTTAATTCCAGTTCTTAATTAAAAAGATTTTCTCATCAGAAACTCTTTTCTGAATAAATCTATCTGTCCTGGCCAGGAACTTGAAACATCAAGAACAATTAAATGAACATAGGATTTTATCTCTATTTACTTAGAGGAACATATTCCATCTTGATCAACACCTACCTCCATATATAACTAGTAGGAGCCAACACATGCCCATATACCCATACATAGTACAAGTATGAAAGCAGTATCAAACTCAAACTACCTATATACAAGATAACTATGCTATCTCAGGTCTAAAGATTATATGCACTGATATGATTTATGACAAAACATTGACAAGAGTAAACTCCATGTGCTTGTCATAAGCGTCACTGGTTTGGCCTACTTATCATTTATAAGTGCCTATCATGTTTGTTATATGGCATGAGACTCACCATTCCATCTTATTTATATCTCATATAAATAACTTGGGAACAAACATGAATACAATCTTTCTGGATAAGTCATGTTCTTATTATGAAGTATCCGCGATTGTGAACCTATTTATGATACTTCGTGCTAGAAATATTATCACTCATATTCTTAACAACTTAAGAATAATATTTCTAACAAAATATCAATGGACCTTTTCTATTACACATAAATATATTATGTAAACGGAAAAGTGGAAATGCCTTTATTAATAAAAATATGTACAAGATACATACTAAATGATATGCTCTAGGGCATACTACTAACAATTCTAGTGCATGGTAACATATGATTATAGGTTCATTTAAGGTAAACCTTATTACTGATTGGGTGGCTATGGCATGCTATGCTAGGTGTTAACCATAGTCTATGAGCTGCCTAAAATGATTTAGAGAAATCGTTTATGGTAAGAAAGAGTTCAGATGATATTAAGAGTTGATATCATATCTCATTGCCAATTAGTGATGAGCCTAGTAAGTCACACATACATAAGTAATCACCAAATTAAATATGATTTAATTGATTAATTAAAGAGTTTAATTGATTAATTAAATATGTTTGCTTTGTAATTAGATTGCAAAGTCCCTAGCACGGCTTGAAACCAAATCTAGGTTATTGGATGTATAGTATAAGTTAAATTTATATTTAAAGTGTTTAAATATGAATTTAATCATGAGAAATTAATTAATAGAGATTAATTAATTAATTTATATTTGATATAAATTGATTAGAAGAAGAGAAATAATTATTTTGGGTTGAGAACTCAAAATTAAGACACAAGGGTATTTTGGTCATTTCACAGGGTGACATGTGGCACCATGAGGTGGTGACACATGGAACTACACATAAGCTTGCCAATTGTCTTTTAATCATGTAAAATGATCAAAGTCAAGATTAAATCTAGGTTTGACACTTGGCACAATGTGATTGGGTCAATTAAACCTAGAGCTAATCAGAAGGTGACATGTGGCAAGGTTTTTAAGTAGTGACCTAGCTATATAAGGGAAAGGATGAAAAGAAAAATTACAAGCTGCTATTTTGTTTCATTGGTGCCACCACCCAAAGCACCTCTCCCTTCTTTTCTTCTTCATCTCTCATCAATTCAAAGAGAATTGCCAACATTCTCTTGAATTAAAATTGTTAGAAATCGTTTCTAGTGTCCTGTTTATGTCTGTAATCTCTTAAAAGGCAAAACCTGATTTTCTAATTGATTGGAAAAGCTTTAGAAGCTGTTCAAGGGGCTGCCATTGGTGATCTTGGTGTGGACTAGCTAGAGGGATAACATCTAGTGTCCTAGGCGCATCCCAAAAGTGCCAAATACACTGCAGTGCATCAAAAGGTTAGTGTACTTGTTCTTGATCTAATCTAGGGTTCTAATGAATTAATCTGTTAATTCTAAAATCTTAAATGGAAAATGTAGATCTAAAAATATATTAAAAGAGTTTTAATATGCTGTTTATCATTGAAATCAAATAGATAAAAATAAATCTTACATGATGTGAGACCCTAGGTAAAAAAATTTTTGAATTCAATGATCTAAACTTATGTTTTTCATGCTTCCACTCTTTCAAAAACATCAAAGTTTCATATATGGATTTCATCTTTAATTTGGCACTGATTTCACAACAATTGGAGTTATAGAACTCAAATTATGGTCAAGTGAACACTCTAGACACAAGCTGTCCAGAATCTATCTCATTGTACATCCTTACATTCAATTGATGGTTTGGTTATCTCATCAACTTATAACACTCATAGCATGCCAAATAAACTAAATTTACGCATACATGCATCATCTAGAGCATAGAAATTTAAACCTCCAATTTCAGAAACCCTAACCCCAAGTTGCTGAAATTTCAAATTCACTTGAGTTTACTAGCACTAACCTTAGTTTCTTACTTCCCTTAGCCTCCAATCACCTTTTCCATCAACCAAAACTTGCTTCACCTTCTTGAATCCACCATGGCTGAAATTCTTAGATGCTCCATGC
Source organism: Hevea brasiliensis (assembly GCF_030052815.1). Lineage (NCBI taxonomy): Eukaryota > Viridiplantae > Streptophyta > Magnoliopsida > Malpighiales > Euphorbiaceae > Hevea > Hevea brasiliensis. The sequence goes on along the minus strand of NC_079508.1, from coordinate 11,076,369 downwards.
TCTAAATTTTCTTGCTTTCTTGGTTATTTTCTTCAATTCAAGGCTCAAGGTTAGTTTTTCTCTTGTTTTCCTACAATTTTGGTGGAAGAAGCCTAGGTTATAAAGCTTGAATTAAGCTTTAATGGTGGAAGACAATGGAAGAGAGAGTGAGAAAGGAATAAGAGACGATAGGCTGCTGGAAAAAAAAGATGAGGTTTCTGATTTTTAAATCATTTTTATGATATTTATATTATTTAATTAACTAATGGCAAAGTTGTAAATATGGGTAGATGACATTTTTGTAATTACCTTGAAATTCCTAATCATTTTGATTTGACTAATTAAATAATTATATTTAATTTTTATAATCTCAATTAATTAAACTAATTTAGCTTTGTTAGCTTAATAAATTTCATTTTTGGTCAATGTGGGACATTTAAATTTCATTGACCAAATTTTTATTCTTATCGGGTTTTCGGTTTATCATTTTCCTTTTCTTCATTCAATACAAATTTCTATTTATAATTTTCATCAAAATTTCTTGATACTTAAATACATTAATTTCACTTAATTTAAATGACATTTTGGTCAAAAAAATAAACTCTCCAAGTGAAATGATAAAAATGCCCTTCATTGGATTCATCAAGTTATAATTGTCTTTACCGATTTGACTTAAATTTTTCTTGCATTTCCTTTACATTTTTATTGTCATTACTCCTCATTAATCCTTCAATTATGTCCCAAATATTTATCTCACATGGTTCCCCACGAGTCTGGGGTTGGCAGTTATATTCACAGTCGCTTCCTGATAGGGTCACCCATCGCCGAAACCTCAGCCCCTTTAACCGAATTGTACTTCATTTCTTTTATTTTTCTTAAATTTTACTTGATCTTTGTTCAGTCAATTTATGTCTCCTCACTCTAGTTTAAGTGTAGCTCCAGACATCCTGGCTGTCCGAACAGACTTAGTCTCCGAAATAGTAGAATGTATGGACTACCTAAAGTGAGGATGTCATAAATTCACTCATAGAGGAGACTTTTGAGCTAAATGTCCATTAAAATGTATGAGATTAAATTATTAAAAAAGAATTTAAAATAGGAAAGTTATATGGAGAAAGACAAAAGAAAGTAAGGAATTTTTAATTTTAAATTTGATTTATGGCATCACCATTACATAAGCATGACACAATTAAAAATTTTAATTTTTTAAATTATGAAATTGGGGATAATTGTCACATTAAAAGACCAATAATTAAAAAGAAAATAAATCATTTTCTCCTTCCAAATTGTGGCTGGCTCCATCTTCTTCCCTCTCTCTCTCTTTTCTTTTCCTTTCCACTATTAATGGCCATTTGAGCTTCTAAAAACCCTAGTTCTATCCCATAAAATTTATAGACACCTCAACAAAAACTTAAAATATTACCTTGGGTGGAAGATTGGAGGAGAGAAATTCAAGAAACAAGTGAAAATTTTGAAGATTGGAAAGCTTCCTTAGAGGTAAGTGTTTTATAAGTTTAAATCAATTATATATGTAAGGAATAGAGGTTAAATATGGGGGGAATTATGGGAAAGAATGAAAATCATGCATGAAATTAAGGGTATGAGATTCGGCTAGCCATGGGGTATTAGGGTTTTGATGTGTTTTAATTTAATTAAACATGGATTCTAGCTTAATTTGTCACACCTTACCCCTCTGTAAGGCATAACATGATCCCGTAGAATACCTTATGAACTACCGAACTTCACCTACCGATAACTCATTAAGTACACTACAAGGGATTTTAAAACAATTTTTTTTTTTTACTTTTATAAGTGGTGAGCATTTCTAAATAGATATTAAAATCATTTATTCAAAGTTTTAAAACTAGTAAAATTTTTTTGTCCCATTTTATTTTTCTGTAAATTTTATAGAAATTTCGGCAGAGTGATGTCTGTATTTTGAGAAAACAGTTCTTTAAATTCCAGTAAAAAAATCACTTCCAATAATTTGTCTCAATAACTTCTTCAAATTCACAATCATCCCAATCAATTTCAACATCATTCATCAATTTCCAAAAATTTAAATCCACAATTTCCAATATTCAACAATCATCAAAATACCATTAATCAATTTCATTCAATTTAAAACAAAATACTTCCATTCATATTTCATTAAAGATAAAACAATTTATATACATCATTATAGAAATTTACATTAAGAGAAATTCAAACTAAAATTGATTACAAACTTTATACAAACTGCTCAAGACCAGTTTTATATGTCTATACATTTACATACATTATATACGTCAAAATAAATTCTTACAATCAGGGTATAAAATATACTCGATAACTTCAAAGCAGGTAGCTCCTCAATCATCAGCAACTCACTCTGCTACTCTTTTAGTCTCCATATCTGCGACAGCAATAATAGCCATCGCTGAGTACTAGGACTCACTGGTGCACAACATACTAAAATAATCTTTATGCAGAATTTAAATCATATTTATTCAAAAATTGGACTGAACATGAGAATTAAATACAAAACATGAATTATGAGATTTTAAATCAAACAATTTCATTTTGAAGTGTCAAAACCAATTTCAAAAAACCCACAGTTATATCATGCCATTCGAAACAAATATAATCTTAATAGCCAAAGGCTAAGGAGAAGTCACATCACAAGGCTAGCTAGCTCAAATATATGGGAACCCATTCTTTTTCTTCTTCTACTGGCACACACCTCAACACTTCAGCCAGAGAAGGAATCAAAATTCGAAACTGATTTCCCCCACTAGTCATGCTAGTGAGGTATTCAAATATATGGTCATGACACTGTGGTTTCAAAACTTATCTTAACAATTTACTAAACATTTATGCCATCTCAAATATACACAAATAACTTTCAACAATTTAAATCAAAAGCATAATAAATATTTCATCACAATGATGTCACAATTCAATATTTCAATTTATTCAAAACAATATGCAGAAGAAAATTTACAGAAATTCTACGTTGTGCACAAACCTTATATGAGTCACCTTTTGGCCTTGACTCGACACCTCGGGTTCCTTCCCGGTATTCTTTTCCACTGAAACACACAGTTTCACAGTGTTTCAGTATCATAACTTAGCATAAATCCAAAAATAAATTTAAATTCACTTATACCTAGCTTTAATATGCTAAACTTGACGTTCTTCAAAATTTGTGTTTTGGGGTTACTATTCACTATACTATTCAAGTCAATTTGTTGACTTTCTAAGGCTTAATAGGTATGGGAATTCAAACTTTACCCACATACCACATTTTGGTTACTAAATTTGTTAGTTTTGGTTGTTTACTCAAAATCTAAGTCTTTTAGGCAAATTTGCAATTTTTCAGTTTTGGTGTCTTATGTTTCACTGTTCTATTGGTCATTTTTTTGTTAGAAATTGGCAAAACTTTCTTCATAGAAAATATTACCTATTGTCTTAAATTTATTCTCCTTTTTGAATCACTCCATTTGGAGTTTTTTAGCTCAAGTTATAGCCATTTAAATCATGGCTGCCAGATTGGACTTAACCCAGATTTCTGGGCACCAAATTGGTTTTGGCAGTTTTAGGTCACCAACTTTGGGTGGCCAAATGACTTGGCTAAGGGCATAATTTGGGTTTGTGTTCTTCATCAAAGTTTTAGGTCTATATCTCAGCTATCCACTGGTAACATTTCAGGTCATTTAGACCTACCTAGCCCAAGTTATGGCCAAATGAATAAACACTGTTCATTTAGTCATTTTTGTACAGGTCAGATTGCATAAATTCGGATTTGGTCAATTTGTTCACTAGGTTTTGGTCACTTTTTGGGCATGATTCCTGAATGAAAATTGTGTCATTTTGTGTCTATTTTCATTCCCAATTGGACTTGTAAATTTTCAGTTTTGGTCCCTGAAAGGGACCTTGGCAGCATGACCATTTTCAATCCGAATTTAAACTCATTTCCAACACTTCCAACACATCTCAATTGGTCACAAATGACCATTTTCCATCTTAAACAAGGTCAAACACACCATTTTACAATGTGTCACATTTTTGTCTTCCAAAACCCTAGATGCCAAAACCCTTGTTCATGCCATTGATCAATTCCTTAATCAAATCATTACACTAATCACATATTCAACCTTATTAAGCTCTAATTCATGTTTAGTTTAACTAAACACTATCAAATCCAACACCCCATCAAGCTGGCCAAATTCACATATGGTCCCTCAACAAAAATTTTCTTTTCATTTAAGCATATTTCCAAGTTTATTCAACTAAAAATACATGTATTAAACTCAAAATTTCAAAGTAAATAGCTTACCTCAACTTTGAAGTTCAATAACCCAATTTCTTCTTTCTTGCTCAATCTTCTTTTCAAGACTAAAAGACCAAGTTTAATTAAGGGGACTATGGGATTTATGGCTAGATCAAGTGGTTCTTCAAGCTCAAAATGAGCTTTAATGGAGGAAAGTGATGGTGAGGGAGAGAGAGGTGAGTGACAGCTTGAAGAAGATAATTTTTCCTTTTTTTTTTTCTTTTCTTTTATGTTTTTAGTCTTATGGAAGACCATAAATTACCATAAATTTAATTTTTAAATTTAATATTTATGGCATAATGCATGATGTCATGCATGATGTCATCTCTTTTCACCTTTTTCATTTTCCTTTTATTTTTCTATTTATTTTTTCATTAGTTCTTTAATTTAATTTCCGATTCTGAAATTTTCTTTTCTCTGATTTTATTTGGCAGTTAGGTCAGGAGTCAGCTCTCGGGGTCAATTGACCAAATTGCCCCTCGTCGGTTCAACCCAGTTTGTAAATAATTCAATATTTCTTTCTGCTCCTTGACCTAATTATTTGACTGGCTTAACAATTCTTTTTCGTGATTTTCTCTTTTCCGCTGTGTTTGCAATAGTCCTAAGGACCGCAGCATCACATTTTACGGTTTGAAATTTGAGTTTAAATCGACTTCGCAGTCCTTCCCGAGAAGGTCACCCATCACTTTGACTCTCGGCTCATTTAACTTCTTATGTTATGTTTTTCTTATTTATACTTAACTAATTGGCAATTACTAATTATTTATGTTCAGAACTTATCTAGTTATCTTAAGTGTGGTTCTAATCCCCTTAATTGTCTGGACCGACACCGGTCACTGGAATAGTGAAATATACCACGTTATGCAAATAGGGGTGTTACAATTCTCCCCCCCTTAAAATAAATTTATTCTCGAAATTTTACCTGGTATCAATCTCTGAACAGCTGTGGGTGCTGTCTCCTTATGTCCTCCTCTCGTTCTCAAGTAGCTTCTTGGCCCGAATGATGGTTCCACAGCACTTTCACTAATAGTATCTGCTTGTTCTGTAGATGCTTCACCTCATAAGCCAAAATCTCTATGGGTTCTTCCTCATATGTGAGGTCTGGATTCACTTCAATTTCTTTTACTGGTAGTACATGAGATGGGTCTGATCGATACCTCCTCAACATAGACACATGGAAGACATTAGTGAAAGGTCTCTAGGGTTTTAGGGTGAAATGAAGAGGAAATGGAGCTTGATGGTGTGTTAATGGAGGGTTAGGGCAAACCATGGGTTTCGTCTGGTTTGGGGAGGAGGGTGATGGCTATTTTCTTTTTAATTTTTTTAGTCTTTGTTTGTCTCTTTTATTAGTTAAGTAAATGGTTGGTTAAATGTGATTGGTGGGAAACTCTTAGATGACATCATATGATGTCAAAATTGACATTTATTCTCATTTTTCTTTTCTCTTCTTCTCTGCTTATTTTCACTTTAATTTTTAGTAATGTTTATTCATATTTTATGCCATATTAATTATTTACTCAACTGGACAAGTCGGCCAAAAATCACCTCCGAAGGCGAAATGACCAAAATGCCCTCCGTTTGGCTTAACGGGTCAAAATTGTTTGTACCGATTGAAAATTTTTTCTAGGTATTTTCTTGGCATTCTAATGCCATGGGAACCTCAATGACCCTTCTCTGGAGTCCCAAAAATTATTTTATGAATTTTTCCCCGGGTCTAGGGCTCCTCATTGCGAGAACCGCAACTTCCCTCTGGTTACCCATCGCTAGGGCACCGGCTCGTTTAACTTGGTTGTATTTTATTTCTAAAATTTTTACCAAATTTTTCTTATTAATATTTGAGTTAATTATGGTCCCTCACTTTAGTTTAAATATTTTTCCGGACATTCTAGCTGTCCGAACCGACACTGGTCATCGGAACAGCAGGATGTATGGAGTAGTTACCGAGAGGGTGTTACAACTCTTCCCCTCTAATTTAAATTTCGTCCTTGAAATTTACCTGATGCAAACAGTTGAGGGAACTGTTGCCTCATCGTCTCTTCACTTTCCCAAGTTGCCTCTTCGGTGTTGTGGTGCCTCCATAGCACTTTCACCAGTGGAATCTGCTTGTTCCTCAACTCTTTCACTTCCCGAGCCAGGATTCGTAGAGGTTCTTCTTCATACGTCAAATCCGGTCATATTTCAATTTCTTCCCTGGAGATGACATGTGAAGGATCTGAGCGGTATCTTCTTAGCATAGACACGTGGAACACATTGTGGATCTTGTCCAGCTCTGGTGGTAAAGCTAGCCTATAGGCCACTGGACCCACACGTTCAATGACTTCATATGGGCCAATGAACCTAGGGCTTAACTTACCTTTCCTTCCAAACCTCAATACCTTCTTCCACGGTGACACCTTGAGGAACACTTTGTCGCCAACCGCATATTCTATTTCTTTTCTCTTCATGTCGGCATAAGATTTCTATCATGCGAGGCAACCTTCGATTGGCTTTGATTAGTTTCACTTTCTCCTCGATCTATTTCACAGTGCAGCCCTACCGGTTTGTCTTCACCCAATTCGATCCGGACTGCTCGAGTTCTACATTTTCTCCCATACGATTGCTTCATATGGGGCCATTTGGATACTAGCTTGGTAGCTATTGTTGTATGCAAATTCGCGATGGGAGGTATCTATCCCAACTTCCCTCAAACTCAATGACACAACTCCTCAGCATATCCTCAAGGACCTGGATTACTCTTTCTGATTGCCCATCCGTCTAAGGATGGAAAGCTGTGCTGAAGTGGAGTTGTGTACCTAAGGATTCATGCAACTTCTTCCAAAATCTCGATGTGAATCTTGGGTCTCGATCAGATATGATGGAAAGTGGAATTCCATGCAGTCTAATTATCTCACTGATATACAATTCTGCTAACTTCTCCAGTGAGTAGTCACGGTCCTAATCGCGAGAAAGTGTCTTGACCGTCAATCATCCACTATCACCCATGCTGCATCATGTTTCTTCCGGGTGAGAGGTAGACCACTTACAAAATCCATGGTGACCGGATCCCATTTCCATTCAGGTATGCGTATAGGCTGTAGCAAACCTGATGGAACTTGATGTTCTGCCTTGACTTGCTGATATGTCAAGCATTTAGTCACATAGTCAGCTATGTCCTTCTTCATACTAGGCCACCAATACTGAAGCTTCAAATCATGATACATCTTTGTACTTCCTGGGTGCATAGCATATACACTGGTGTGTGCCTCTTTTAGAATACTGGCTTTCAATTCCCCATTATCTGGTACACACAGTCTTCCTTTGTAATACAGACACCCATCTGCTTTCATCTCATAGTCAGTCGCTTTTCCCTCTGAGATTTTTCGCATAATAGCCCTTAGCTTCTCATCTACCTTTTTCCCATCTAAAATTTGCTGTAGCAGGTTTGGCCTCACTTGCAACTCAGCCAAAATAGCTCCATCTCGAATCAAAGATAGACGGGCATTCAATGATCTCAAGGCTGTCATGGACTTTCTGCTCAAAGCATCAGCAACTACATTTGCCTTCCCAGGATGGTAGTCAATCACACAATCATAGTCCTTCAGGAACTCAATCCATCGCCTCTGTCTAAGGTTGAGCTCATACGAGTTGGCAAATATTTGGACTCTTGTGGTCCGTGTAAATGTAGCACTTTTCACCATACAAGTAATGCCTCCATATCTTCAATGCGAAGATAATTGCTGCAAACTCTAGATCATGGGTAGGGTAATTTTGTTCATGTGGCCTTAGCTGCCTGGAAGCATAAGCGACCACCTTCCCCTCTTGCATCAATACACACCCTAACCCATTATGAGAGGCATCACTGTAGACCACGAAGTCCTTTCCTGACACTGGCTGTGTTAACACTGGTGCCTCTGTCAACATAGCCTTCAACTTCTCAAAATTGGTCTGACACTTATCGTTCCAGTCAAATCTGACATTCTTGTGTAACAGCTTAGTCATTGGAGTAGCTATTAAGGAAAATCCCTTCACAAATCTTCTGTAATACCTAGCTAACCCCAAGAAGCTTCTGACCTCAGTTGTATTCCTGGGAGGCTTCCATTCCATCACTGCTTCTATTTTCTTGGGATCCACCCTAATCCCATCAGCTGACACTATGTGTCCAAGGAATGCAATCTCATTCAACCAGAAGTCACACTTGGACAACTTAGCATCTGACTTCTTTTCTCTCAGGGTTTGCAGAACAATCCTCAAATGCTCATCATGTTCTTCCCTGGTCTTGGAATACACCAAAATATCATCAATAAAGACCACTACGAACCGATCTAATTGTGGATGGAAGATACGGTTCATAAGGTCCATGAATGCCACTGGTGCATTTGTTAGGCCAAAGGGCATCACCAGAAATTCATAATGCCTATACCGGTTCCTGAATTCAGTCTTGGGCACATCTACATCCTTCACCCTCAACTGATGATACCCTGATCTGAGATCAATCTTAGAAAATACTCCTACTCCCTTCAACTGATCAAACAGATCATCAATTCTAGGCAACGGATATTTGTTCTTCACAGTCACTTTATTCAACTGCCGGTAATCGATGCATAACCTCAAAGTCCCATCCTTCTTTTTCACAAACAGCACTGGAGCTCCCCATGGTGACACACTGGGGCGTATAAACCCCTTTTCCAGCAACTCTTGCAACTGAGTCTTTCAACTCCCTCAATTCAGTGGGTGCCATCCTATAAGGAGCAATGGAAATGGGTGCTGTACCCGGCAGTGTCTCAATAGCAAATTCAACTTCCCTTTCTGGTGGCAAACCAGGCAACTCTTCAGGAAATACCTCTGGGAAGTCTCTTACTGTGGGTATACCACTCAGGTTTGGCTTAGCCTGCCTAGTATCCACCACATGTGCTAGGTAGCCTTCACAGCCTTTTCTCATCATTCGTCTTGCAACTGTGGCTGAGATGACATTGGACAAGAAATTTGTCCTTTCCCCCACAACTGTGATCTCATTACCCTCTGAAGTTTTTAGAGAAATTCTCTTCAATTTGCAATCAACTATTGCCTGATGACGTGACAACCAGTCCATTCCCAAAATCACGTCAAACTCGTGGAAGGGCAACTCAATCAGGTCTGCCAAGAATTCATACCCCTGAATCCTTAACGGGTAACCCTTGTACCCTTTGTTCACTACCACACTGTGGCCCAATGGATTAGTGACCAGAATGTCTTAGTCACTCTCCCCTACTAGTATCCCCCTTTCTACGGGTAGGTTGATGCAGATGTATGAATGAGTGGATCCTGGATCCACCAATGCATGCACAGGTGTATTGTAGAGGGAGAGCATTACCCCGATGACGTCAGGGCATCTTGCTCCTCCTAAGCTCTCGGGCATAATTTACGCGGGTGGTGCTGTCGAGCCTCTCTCGCTCGAGATGCAGCCTCTGTGATGGTCCAACCTCAGTTGCAGTTTCCTACCTCTGCGTGGTGTAGGGCAGTGCATGCTGCTTGTGTTGGAGCAGCTGTGGTAGTTCTGCGTGGACAGTTCCTTAACTGATGCTCTGTTGACCCACACCTCAAGCAAGCACCAGTTACTCTCCAACACTCCCCCTTATGCCATTTCAGGCAGTGTGGACATGCAGATGTTGCTGGGGCTGGTCCCCTGAACCCCATCCCTGGAGAGCTGCCCACTGATGGTGTGGACTGACCTCTCCTAGGGGTGAACTATGGCCTGGGCCCCTGAGATTGACCCTGACCTTGTGGTTGACCTGGACTCTGTGCAGGTGGACCCTTGAACTTCTTCCCAAATGTAGGAGTTGAACTAGGCACTGGCCCCTCTTACTCTTGTCTCTCTCTTACAGTGCATTCACCGATTCTTACTTTTTCAACCTTTATTGCGACTTCCACTAACTTGGTAATTCTGTGATTCCCAAGGCGGTGAGTGGATCTTGATGTTGTCATTTAGTCCCTCTTCAAATCTCTTACATCTTTCACTTCATTAGGGACTATCTCCCTTCCGTAGCGGCTTAATCGAACAAATTCCTTCTCATATTCGCCACCGATAGTCATCTGCGCCTCGGGTTACTGAACTCTCTTCTTCTCTCTTCCATGTATACAGTACCCACATATTTCTTCTTGAACTCGGAGAGAAAGAAGTCCCAAGTTACAGCTTCTGGCCGCATTTCACTGGACACAGTGTCCCACCATTCGTAGGCATCATCTTGCAACGAGGATATGGCGACCTCTAGGTTTTGCTGCAGGGTGCGGTGGAGTTGTTTTAAGACTCTGCCGTTCTGTTCAACCAATTCTCAACCATGAGTCATCTTCTCTCTTGCCATAGAAATCCACGCCCCAAACTTTCTTAGTCTTTCCAGTGTGATTTACTGTGTGGAGCCGATGGTGGTGGTGGTGGTCTTGGCATTACCCAGCCATTTGTCTAAAGAAGTCGGCCATTTCTTTGAAACATGGCTGTGGAGGCTAGCGGACTCGCTTGAGTGAGCGGATTCTCTCATGCCCCAGTCTCACTTTGCAGTGGAGCATGACTCTCCACTTCCTCCTCAATGGCTCTCTGAGATGAAAGGTCCATATCCTATTCAAAATAAGAAAGATAAACAGATCTGCGTTAGTGTCACCTCGACTCTTACAAATGCAATGCATGGTATGGACTCAATCTAGGCCCAGAAATGCCTAAACCGTGCTCTGATACCACTAAATGTGACACCCCTTACCCGTGTACAGTATACCTGAGTAAGCAATGCCACACGGTGTATCGGCACAATCTATTTTTCCTTAATCAATTTTTGTCATAATTTTTTTTAATATAGTTTATGAAATATAATTTATTTAAGCCATTTATCAAAATTATTATTTATTTGAGGTTCCGAAAATTTTAAAGAAAATCCGGCAGAGTACCAGCTAAAAATGGAGAAAACAGTTCTTCGGAACCTGTTAAAAACACTTCCAAATAATTTCCAAACAATCCCAACTTCAATTCATCAACAAAGTCTCAATATCAATATCTCAACAACATTTCTCAATTTCAGTTCTCAATCATCCATCACATGTGATAATCAAGTATAAATCACAAATAGATATTTACTTTTCCATTGGCAAATACAATTTTTATAATTTACATGAACATCAATATATATTACACAAGTTTAATTACATATGAGAAAATCAAAATTAATTACAGAATGCCAAAATGACACCTAGTGTCCTACCAATGCAACTGCGAAGTTGAGGTGACACGGACAGCATGCGTAATCTGCAGGATGGACTCACCCGATCTGCGGTCTCTGGGCTCACGATCAGTATCTCCAGTACCTACGCGTGGCAAGAGCAACGCGCTAAGCAATAATGCTTAGTGGTGCAATAATAAAATAAAAGAAATAGCAAGAAATAAATATGTAACGAATGTATATGTTTTATTTGTTAGGTATTTGTATATCATTTACTTTGTCCACTTTTATTCATTTGGTTGCCCCAAGTAACCTACACTAGGCAGGGTGGATAGCAGATGGTAAGCGGCATTGGGTATCTAGTACCTCGGGCCGTCACACCATCGGTCACATATGCATCTCCCGGTGTGCAACAGAACAGCTACCAAGCTGTAAATAATCTCAGGCACAAGGCCAATCTCAATGCAAGGTCAGAATGGCTAAAAGCTATAAAATCATAGAATGGCATATTACCATGTGCAGTACTGCTAACTGAACCCTATTGGCATGCCAAACTATCCAAACCAATCTTGTTAGGTATACTAGGGCATTTGAAACTTTTAAATTCTTCAATTTGTGAATTTCAAGTTTTGGTGCTACTATTCACCTCATTGGTCAACAAAAATTTTGAATTTTGGATAGAAAATATGTACATTGACTTTGGCACTCCCAACATACCACATTTCACGTTTAAAACTTGTTAGAATTGGTCATCATTACCATTTCTAACTTAAAACCAAGAGGGCAGAAATTTCAGTTTTTGTAGCATAAGTTTATTGTTCTATTAAGCACTGTTGCAGTGGGAATTTGAAGAAATGGCAAACATGAAAGTTGTTCCGTATTTTGTCTAGTTGAATTTCTTTTTTTGAATCACTCCATTTGGAGTTTTGTAGCTCCAGATATGGCCCAAAAACCACAGCTGGCCGGATTGCCAATCTGCAGAATTGACCATATCTACAGTAACATGAACAGTGACTGAAATCACTTTGTTGGATGGGTTCTGGCCATAATTTGGGGTAAGTTCCTTCATGAAAGTTGTTTGTCTATGTCTTAACATGTTTCTGTAAAAATTTCAGGTCAATTGACCATATCTACAGTAAGTTATGGCCAAATGAACAGTTACTGTTCATTTGGTCATTTCTGCAGTCTTTGTTGCAGGGTATCCGGATTGGGGCCAACTTTTGGTCCTCTTGCTTTGGTCTTTTGGGCATGGTTTCTTTAGAAAAAATGTGCCATTATAAGCCTAGTTTCATGTCCAATTGGTCAAACACCAATTGGACCAACACAGCCAAAGATATGGCAGTCCAAGTGGACTGAAATCTCGATCACCTCTTTGCCTCATTGGGCAGCATACTCATTCACTTTGCCATACTATATTTCAGTCCAATTTATGGTCAATTTACCTCAAATGGTCACTAATTGACCATTAGAGTGTTCTTTAACAATTTCATAAGCCAAGTCAAATTTTCTCTCCTAAACCCTAGCTCAAATTCATAGTTTTGTACAAACTACCCTAGTTAACTAACTAAATCAATATCCTTTTATTTATATACTTTAAACTTGATTTGTAGTTCATTCAAAGTCAATAAAAAACACCCAATTCTATTCCTTCGTTAGGGCAGCCGAAATCCATGGGGTGCATACACTCAACTTTTATTCATTTAAGTTACAAAAGCTCACCTATTTCAAGTCACTATCATGGATTAAAAGAGGTTTATGTATAAATATGCACTAACCTCTTGTAGGCAGATTTTTCCAAGCCCCAAACTTGGAACGGAAGCGTGAAAAATACAAGATTATACCATTGAATTCAAAAAAATTTCGCCTAGGGTCACATGCACCATACAAGATTTATTTTTATCTATTTGATTTCAATGATAAACAACATATTAAAACTCTTTTAATATGTTTTTGGATCTGTATTTGCCATTTAAGATTTTAAAATTAATCAGATTAATTTTAGAACCCTAGATTAAATCAAGAACGATTACACTAACCTCTTGATGCACTGTAGCGTGTCTGCGCCTTTGAGATTCATCTTCAGGACACCAAATGTTGTCCCTCTAGCTTGTCCACACCAAGAACACCTATGGCAGCCCTTGAACAGCCTCTAAAGCTTTTTCTATTAATTAGAAATTCAAGTTCTGCCTTTTAAGAGATTAGAGATGTAAACAGGACACTAGAAACAATTTCTAGTGTTCTTAATTCAAGAGATTGATGGCTAATCTATTTGAATTGATGAGAGATGAAGAGAAATAGCTGGAGAGGCTCAAAGTGGTGTGACAAATGAGAGGAGAGGTTGCTGGTTATTTTTCTTTTCATAACCACACTTAAATAGCTAGGTTAACACATTAAACCCTAGCCACATGTCACCTTTTGATTAGCTCTAGGTTTAAGTGACCCAATCACATTGTGCCAAGTGTCAAATCTATATTTAATCTTGATTTTAATCATCTTATATGATTAAAAAAAAACATTTGGCAAGCTTATGTGTAATCCCATGTGTCACCATCTCATGGTGCCACGTGTCACACTATGAAATGACCAAAATGCCCCTGTGTCTTAATTTTGAGTTCTTAACCCAAAATAATTATTTTCTTCTTCTAATTAATTTATATCAAATATAAATTAATTAATTAATCTCTATTAATTAATTTCTCATCAATTAAATTCATATTTAAACACTTTAAATATAAATTTAATTTATACTACATCCAATAATCTAGATTTGGTTTCAAGTCATGCTAGGGACTTTGCAATCTAATTGCAAACCAAACCTATTTAATTAATCAATTAAACTCTTTAATTAATTAATTAAATCATATTTAAATAGGTGATAACTTGTGTATGTGTGTGACTTACTAGGCTCATCACTAATTGGCAATGAGACATGATATCAACTCTTAATATCATCAGAACTCTTTCTTACCATAAATGATTTCTCTAAATCATTTTATGAACCTCATAGACCATGGTTAACACCTAGCATAGCATGCCATGGCCACCCAATTAGTAATAAGGTTTACCTTAAATGAACCTATAATCATATGTTACCATGCACTAGAATCTCTCATTACAAAATCCCAACTCAATTTTGATTCATAGTTTATGTCAAACTCCATTAGCTATGAAGATTAAGTTCTAAATAAATTCCAGTTCTTGATTAAAAGAATATTATCATCATAAACTCTTTTATCAATAAATATATCTGTCCTGGCCAGGAAATTGAAACATAAAGTACAATTAAATGTACATAGGATTTTATCTCTATTTACTTAGAGGAACAGATTCCATCTTGATCAACACCTATCTCCATATATAACTAGTAGGAGCCAACACATGCCCATATACCCATACATAGTACAAGTATGAAAGCAGTATCAAACTCAAACTACCTATATACAAGATAATTGTGCTATCTCAGGTCTAAAGATTATATGCACTGATATGATTTATGACAAAATATTGACAAGAGTAAACTCCATGTGCTTGTCATAAGTATCAACTGGTTCGCCTACTTATCATTTATAAGTGCCTATCATGTTTGTTATATGGCATGAGACTCACCATTCCATCTTATTTATATCTCATATAAATAACACAGGAACAAACATGAATACAATCTTTACGGATAAGTCATGTCCTTATTATGAAGTATCCTCGATTGTGAACCTATTTATGATACTTTGTGTTAGAAATATTGTCACTCATATTCTTAACAACTTAAGAATAATATTTCTAACAAAATATCAATGGACCTTTTCTATTACACATAAATATATTATATAAATGGAAAAGTGGAAATGTCTTTTATTAATAAAATTATGTACAAGATACATACTAAATTATATGCTCTAGGGCATACTACTAACAATCTCCCACTAGCACTAGAGCCATTCATTACAATATCTTAGACCTATCTTCTCAAGATGTCGGTCTAACTGAGTCTGTGACATAGGCTTAGTGAATGGATCAGCTGGATTTTCAGCTGATGCTATTTTCTGCATGGCTACATCGCCTCGCCCAACTATTTCTCTGATAATGTGGTAGCGCCTTTCTATGTGTTTGGATTTCTGGTGAGACCTTGGTTCCTTGCTTTGTTTGTTGCTCCATTATTGTCACGGTGTAGTGGAGCTAGCGACTCAATGGAAGGAACTCTTGTAAGTTACATCACGAACTTCTTTATCCAAACGACTTCTTTTGCGACATCGATGCGAGAATATACTCAGCCTCTGTAGTGGAATCTGCTGTCGTGCTCTGTTTGGAACTCTTCCAACTGACTGCACCTCCATTACAAATGAACACATATCCAGAGGTAGACTTTCTATCATCAATATCTAATTGGAAATCAGAATCAGTATAACCATCCAATTGCAAGTCTCCACCTCCATAAATCAAGAATAAATCCTTAGTTCTTCTCAAGTACTTAAGAATATTCTTGACAGCTATCCAGTGTTCCAAAACTGGATTGGATTGATACCTGCTAGTCAAACTAACAGCATATGCGATATCCGGCCTAGTACACAACATTGCATACATTAAACTTCCAATATCCTAAGCATATGGAATCGCCATCTTATCTCTTTCTTCAGGTGTCTTTGGAGACATCTCTTTAGAAAGATGGATACCATGTCTCACTGGTAACAATCCTCTCTTGGAATCAAGCATGTTAAACCTCTTTAACACCTTTTCCAAGTATAGACTTTGGGATAAACCAATTATTCTTTTCGCTCTATCTCTATAGATGCGAATCCCAAGAATATAGGTTGCCTCCCCTAAGTCTTTCATGGAGAATGTATTTGATAACCATACCTTTATAGTCGTCAACATACTTGTCATTACCCATCAACGGTATGTCATCCACATATAAGACAAGGAAAGTGATAGCCTTTGTCACTAACCTTCTTATATACACATGGCTCATCCTCATTTTTTGATAAAACCAAAGGATGTAATGGCTTCATCAAAACGGATGTTCCAACTCCTCGAAGCTTGTTTCAACCCATAAATGGATCGCTTTAGCTTGCATACCTTGGAACCATCTTGGGATTCAAATCCCCTAGGTTGTTCCATGAAAATGTTTTCTTCAATGTATCCATTGAGAAAATGTTTTGACATCCATCTGCCAAATCTCATAATCATAGTATGCTATTGCTAATAAAATCCTAATTGATTTAAGCATGGCAACAAAGTAGAAAGTCTCCTCATAGTCTATTCCTTGCCTTTGGCGAAACCCTTTCGCTACTAACCTTGCCTTATAGGTCTCTACCTTTCCATCAGAACCAATTTTCTTCTTGAAAACCCATTTGTTCCCTATAGGTACAATACCTTCAGGTGGGTCAATAAGATCCCAAACTTGATTCTTATACATGGAATCAATCTTGGATTTCATAGCATCAATCCATTTTGAAGAGTCTATATCTGATATAGCTTCTTCATAGGTAAGTGGATCATCTCCATGATCTACTTCTTCATGAGTAGACAACTCTTGTTCTTCTTCATGAAGAAAACCATATCTCACAGTGGGTGAGATACCCAGTTGTTCTACGAGGAACAGTGTAGATGTTTCATCAATGGGTATAGGTTGACTAGATGGATTTATATCCATCGATGCGATGGTTGGTCGAGAATTCTCCAATTCTAACTCTATTTGCCTTCCTTTGCCTCCTTCTTGAACAAACCGTTGTTCAAGAAATGTGGCATCTCTACTTATCACAACCTTTTGTGAAGTAGGCAAATAAAAATAATATCCAAAACTATCTTTTGGATATCCAACAAATCGACCTTTTACGATATGGTCTCCAATTTATCGGTGTTGACTTTTGATATAATTTGGACAACCCCAAATCTTAACATGCTTTAGACTTGGTTTTCTTCCATGCCATATCTCATAAGGTGTGGAAGAAAGCGATTTTGATGGAATCCTATTCGAGAATATACAAAGTGATTCTAATGCAAATCCCCAAAGAAGATTGGCATATCGGTATAGCTCATCATACTACGTACCATATCCAATAAGTGCGATTTCTCCTTCGGATACACCATTCGGTTGTGGCGTTCTGGAGAGTCGGTGAGAAACAATGCCATGCTCTCTCAAGTATTCATCAAATTCGATTACTCAAATATTCACCTCCACGATCGATCGAAGAGCTTTAATACTTTTCTGTTTGATTTTCTACTTGATTTAAATTCCTTAAACTTTTCAAAGGATTCATGTTTGTATTTCATCAAATACAAATACCCAAACCTTGATTTATCATCAGTAAAGGTAATAAAATAATGAAAACCCCCTCTAGCCATTTCTTTAAATGGACCACATACATCACTATGTATTAATTCCAAAATATTTTCAGCTCTTACCCCTTGTCCAATAAAGGGTGATCTAGTCATTTGCCTTGAAGGCAAGATTCACAAGTTGGAGTAGGCTCGAGCCCACTGAGGATAGAATCCCCATTTTCTCCAATTTTGCAATCCTATCTTCTGCAACATGACATAACCTTAAGTGCCAAATATATTTTGAACTTGAGTTGGCTTTCACCATGGCATTGTATTCTTTTAGATTGCTATACTCTGGCCAGTGGAAACACTTTCTTACTGGCAATGGAAACACTTTCCTATTGGCAATGGAAACACTTTCCTGTTGGCAGTGGAAACACTTTCCTTTGCCTTCATCAGCTTTAGTCTTCCTTTTCTGTTTAGCTATTTTCTTAGAAGGACCGGGAATCTGAGGTTTCTTTTTCTTATTGCCCTTCTTCTTATTGGACTTTCCAGCAGAAGAAGATGCAACCAAAGCTACCTCTTTTTCTTTATTGCTGGCATATTCTTTTGGGCAATAACCAGCATGTTGAGTAAACCAGCTAAGGTGCATTCCTGTTTAGTCATATGGAAATTTGTCACAAAATTCCCAAAAGACTCAGGAAGGGACTGAAGGATCAAATCCGTTTGTAGTTGGAAATCCATGTTGAAGTCAAGATGTTCCAACTGCTCAATCAGCCGAATCATCTTGTGGACATGATCCCCAACATTATGTCCCTCAGAAATCATAATATGGAATAGCTGACTAGATATCTCATACCTAGCATTCCTCTTTGTGCTCACCATACAACTCTTGTAGGTGAAGGAGGATCTCACTCGCACTGCATGTTCTCATGTTGCTTCTGTAACTCATTACTCATGGAAGCAAGCATGTAACACTTAGCTCTCATATCATGCTCCTTCCACTTGTCCAAAGTTTCATGTTCCTCTTGTGTGGCCTCTGGAGGTAAGGGGCCAGGAACATTTGAATCTAGAACATATCCTATATGTTCAAGGTTCAGGACAAGTTTCAAATTTCTTAGCCAATCGATGATTAGGTCTTGTCAACCTGTTGTGATCAAGTATGCTTGCAAGGATATTGGATGGTGGTGGTTGTTTTGTGCTCATTTTTATCAGAAAATTAACTGCAGAAAATAACCAGATTAATTAGTAAATGTATCATGTAATTAACCAAAATGATTATGGTCTTTTAGTCAAATTGGTCCTCCCACTAACTTAGCGAATCCTACACTTCCAAAGTAGAAAACGAAAATCCTAGTTGGTTGGATTTCTAGTGGGTGATTGAATTCTTATAATTCTATTGATCATCCTCAGGTACATCTATTATTGGAATTACAATAAACTATAAGTGAGCAACTCCTTGCCCATCACATCTCATGTGAGGTTCAATCCTTTACCAAGCCCCTAATGCTCAAAATCTCAGGTACATCCATTATTGACTTATCTTGCATTAGTTAAATTGATCCCATTGAGTCAGTAATTATGCAAATAATTTTAATGTCCTCAGGTACATCCAATATTGGCCACCAAACCATTTACATATTTACAACATCTCATGCTTAACAATTATTCTTAAGAAAATCTCTTAAATTAATTGCATCTCATGCAACTATTTAAAATTTCTTAAAATAATTGCCCCAATGGAGGGCTTATGTTATAATTACTTTAATTATAGCATTTCCAACTTAATCATTTGTTTGGAAGATTTTATAGCCATCCTTATTACTATTAAGGTCTCACTTTGCACATTATCCATTTAGCATGCATATATCTTATAATTGCATACATTCCCATACATCTCATGCATTCATGGATAAGCAGTAAATATGGTATGATCATGGACTTTCTAAGGGATTCAATTCTGAGCCACCAAGAATTGAATCAGGGCATTCCTAGGTGCATTTCATTCATTCATTTTACAAGAGTTACTGAAGGAGTACATAATCAACACTTGATCTTGAATTCCTCCCACTGGTCCCACCAATGCTCTTGACCTCCTTGAACTTCTTGCAATCCAATATTACATAGTAATCCTTGGCATACCAAGGCGAATTTACAAGAACTTAAATAAATGAAATTACAACCCAAAAATATTACAAACTTAATAATACATGCCCAAAATAAATTAAAATAAATTAATTAATTTACAATCCCAAAGAAACATAAAAGAAATAAATCCAATCACATTGGTCTTTTATAGTCCATGATCATCCATCATACATATCACTATTTAACAATTAAATAAAACATACATACTTAAATTAAATTGAATATCTCATATTCAACTTAAAAATCCAGATTTGAATATGATTCAAATAAATTTAAAAATTCAGATTTGAATCTCATTCAAATAAATTTAAAAATTCAGATTTGAATCACATTCAAACAACTTCAAAAATTCAGATTTGAATCACATTCAAACATTTTTAAAAAATCAGATTTGAATCACATTCAAATATTTTTTAAAAAATCAGATCTGAATTTTATTGAATCAATTTTAAAAATCAGATTTAAATATGATTCAAACAACTTTAAAAATTCAGATTTGAATCACATTCAAACAACTTTTAAAATTCAGATTTGAATCACATTCAAACAATTTTTAAAATTCTGATTTGAATCATAATTTAATTGTGTGATTAACACTACTAATTAAACACTTTAATTAGTCAAAGAATAGGCCTTAGATCATACAACAATTGCAGAATTAAAAGCCAAACCTTGAACCACCCATGGAACCATAGTTGCCGCCACCAATGGTGGCTTCACCATGTGTGCCGCCACACCTCTTGATCCAACCAGCAATGAATCAATCATCTCATGATCAAATCACACAATTAAATCATATAATCAACAATCTAAATGGCAAATATAGTGGCTCTGATACCAATTGAAGGAAGGCGTGAAAAACACAAGATTATACCATTGAATTCAAAAAATTTCACCTAGGGTCACATGCACCATGCAAGATTTATTTTTATCTATTTGATTTCAATGGTAAACAACATATTAAAACTCTTTTAATATGTTTTTGGATCTGTATTTGCCATTTAAGATTTTAAAATTAATCAGATTAATTTTAGAACCCTAGATTAAATCAAGAACGATTACACTAACCTCTTGATGCACTGCAGCATGTCTGTGCCTTTGAGATTCATCTTTAGGACACCAAATGTTGTCCCTCTAGCTTGTCCACACCAAGAACACCTATGGCAGCCCTTGAACAGCCTCTAAAGCTTTTTCTATTAATTAGAAATTCAAGTTCTGCCTTTTAAGAGATTAGAGATGTAAACAGGACACTAGAAACAATTTCTAGTGTTCTTAATTCAAGAGATTGATGGCTAATCTCTTTGAATTGATGAGAGATGAAGAGAAATAGCTGGAGAGGCTCAAAGTGGCGTGAAAAATGAGAGGAGAGGCTGCTGGTTATTTTTCTTTTCATAACCACACTTAAATAGCTAGGTTAACACATTAAACCCTAGCCACATGTCACCTTTTGATTAGCTCTAGGTTTAAGTGACCCAATTACATTGTGCCAAGTGTCAAACCGATATTTAATCTTGATTTTAATCATCTTACATGATTAAAAAAAAAAACATTTGGCAAGCTTATGTGTAATCCCATGTGTCACCATCTCATGGTGCCACGTGTCACACTGTGAAATGACCAAAATGCCCCTGTGTCTTAATTTTGAGTTCTTAACCCAAAATAATTATTTTCTTCTTCTAATTAATTTATATCAAATATAAATTAATTAATTAATCTCTATTAATTAATTTCTCATCAATTAAATTCATATTTAAACACTTTAAATATAAATTTAATTTATACTACATCCAATAATCTAGATTTGGTTTCAAGTCATGCTAGGGACTTTGCAATCTAATTGCAAACCAAACCTATTTAATTAATCAATTAAACTCTTTAATTAATTAATTAAATCATATTTAAATAGGTGATAACTTGTGTATGTGTGTGACTTACTAGGCTCATCACTAATTGGCAATGAGACATGATATCAACTCTTAATATCATCAGAACTCTTTCTTACCATAAATGATTTCTCTAAATCATTTTATGAACCTCATAGACCATGGTTAATACCTAGCATAGCATGCCATGGCCACCCAATTAGTAATAAGATTTACCTTAAATGAACCTATAATCATATGTTACCATGCACTAGAATCTCTCATTACAAAATCCAAACTCAAGCTGGAGTCATGCTTTATGTCAAACTCAATTAGCTATGAATATTATGTTCTCTTTTAATTCCAGTTCTTGATTAAAAGATTTTTCTCATCAGAAACTCTTTTTGAATAAATCTATCTCTGTCACGGCCAGAACTTGAAACATCAAGAACAATTAAATGAACATAGGATTTTATCTCTATTTACTTAGAGGAACAGATTCCATCTTGATCAACACCTATCTCCATATATAACTAGTAGGAGCCAACACATGCCCATATACCCATACATAGTACAAGTATGAAAGCAGTATCAAACTCAAACTACCTATATACAAGATAACTGTGCTATCTCAGTTCTAAAGATTATATGCACTGATATGATTTATGACAAAACATTGACAAGAGTAAACTCCATGTGCTTGTCATAAGTGTCACTGGTTCGGCCTACTTATCATTTATAATTGCCTATCATGTTTGTTATATGGCATGAGACTCACCATTCCATCTTATTTATATCTCATATAAATAACCTGGGAACAAACATGAATACAATCTTTCTGGATAAGTCATGTCCTTATTATGAAGTATCCTCGATTGTGAACCTATTTATGATACTTTGTGCTAGAAATATTGTCACTCATATTCTTAACAACTTAAGAATAATATTTTTAACAAAATATCAATGGACCTTTTCTATTACTCATAAATATATTATGTAAACGGAAAAGTGGAAATGCCTTTTATTAATAAAATTATGTACAAGATACATACTAAATGATATGCTCTAGGGCATACTACTAACACCAAATACTTCAAACTCTTATGATCTGTGTAGATGTAGCACTTCTCCCCATACAAATAATGTCTCCAGATTTTAAGAGCGAACACAATAGCTGCTAGCTCCAAGTCATGTGTCGGATAATTTCTCTCATGCGGTTTTAGCTGGCATGATGCATAGGCAATGACATTTCGATCTTGCATCAATACACAACCTAACCCATTATGAGAAGAATCACCATATACTGTGTATTCTTTACTCGGGGTAGGTAAAGTCCGGACTGGAGCCTCAATCAAACACCTCTTCAATTCATCAAAACTCTGCTGGCATTTATCCGTCCACTGGAATTTCACATCTTTTTGAAGTAGCTTAGTCAGTGGAGATGCCAACATGGAGAATCCTTTCAGAAATCGGCGGTAGTATCCAACTAAACCTAGAAAACTACGAATCTCTGTAATATTTTTGGGTGGCCTCCAATTAAGGATAGCTTCTATCTTACTTGGATCTACCTTGATACCTTGTACTGATACTACATGCCCCAAGACAGATATTTCCTTCAGCCAAAATTCACACTTCGATAATTTGGCATATAGTCGTTTCTCCCTCAAAGTTGTAGTACAATCCGCAAATATCTATCATGCTCTTCT
This sequence comes from Hevea brasiliensis, assembly GCF_030052815.1. NCBI lineage: Eukaryota > Viridiplantae > Streptophyta > Magnoliopsida > Malpighiales > Euphorbiaceae > Hevea > Hevea brasiliensis. The sequence goes on along the minus strand of NC_079508.1, from coordinate 11,052,947 downwards.
GCATTCCTCGAATAGACTAATATATCATCTATGAATACCGCAACAAACTGGTCGAGGTATGGTCTGAAGATAGTGTTCATAGATCCATAAAAGCAACCAGAGCATTAGTTAACCCGAATGGCATGACCAAGAACTCATAATGGCCATAGCGGGTTCTGAAGGCAGTTTTAGGAATACTCTGCTCTTGTACTTTCAGCTGATAATAACCTAATCTCAGGTCAATTTTGGAGAACACAGCTGCACCCCTCAACTGATCAAACAAGTCATTAATGAGGGGCAATGGATATCTATTCTTTATTGTCACCTTATTCAACTGCCGATAGTCAATATATAAGCGGAGAGTGCCATCTTTCTTCTTAACAAACAACACTGGCACTCCCCAAGGTGACACACTAGGGCGGATAAAGCCCTTTTCAAGCAACTCTTGCAACTACACTTTCAACTCTTTCAATTTTGCTAGTGCCATTCTATATGGTGTTATGGAGATTGGGTCCACACCAAGCATAACATCAATCTCAAGCTGCACCTCTCTATCTGGAGGTAATCCTAGCGGTTCATCAGGAAACACATTCGGAAAGTCACATACTATAGGGATGTCCCTCAGTGCTGGGCTCCCCACTTAGGTGTCTATCACATGTGTAAAGTATGCTTCACACCCCTTTCTGATCATCCTTCTGGCTAGTGCAGCCGAAATGATGTTTGATGGCAGTAAATGCCTCTCCCCATGTATTACCACATCACCATATAGAGAGAGAGCAAAAGTGACTGTCTTCAGTCTACAGTCAATCATGGCGTGATGTCTGGCTAACCAATCCATGCCCAAGATAATATCATAATCTCTGAAGGGTATTTCAATCAAATCTGACAGAAAAACATGTCATTGGATCACCAAAGGACAGTCTCTATAAATTATGTTAACCCAAACCTCTTGTCCTAACGGACTAGTTACTAGCACTTTAAAACCCATTTTGACACATGGAACAGCAAGTGAACTGACTATGCTAGCACTAACATATGAGTGGGTTGAACCCGGATCAAACAGCACAAATACATCTTGATCAGAGATAGAGAATGTACCAGCTACAACATCAGAAGTCTTAGCCTCTTCTCGCTGTCTCATCGTATAAACTCTGGCTGAAGCACTTCTTCCTTGTGCTGACTGACCAATAGTACCCTGACTGCTCGAAGCATTGCTTCTACCTCTGCCTCTTCCTCTGCCAACCGGTTATGAATCTCTGGGAGTATGAATCTGAATAGATCCTTCGGCAGTAGTAAGAGCTGGACCGAATTTAGGAGCACTAGTGCAGTCTTTAGCTAAATGGCCCTTGCCTCTATAGTTAAAGCAGGCTCCTGTTGCTTAATAGCATTCTCCCCAATGGATCTTGCCACAAGTCTCACAGGGGCCGGCAGGATATGAACCCCTGCTCGATTGCTGACCAGACCTAGGGGGTCTCTGTCCAGAGAATCTGCCCCTTCCAAATCCTCCACCTCAACCTCTGCTAGGTCCCCCAAATTTCTTCTTCTTTCTATAGGTACCACTAAGACTTGGCTCTACTGACTTTTCACCCTTGTCTTTCTCTGATTTTTCAGCTTTTTCTAATTTTTCTTTTGCTGGGGTCACTTCTGATTCAATTCTCTCCAATTGAAGTGCTTGAGAAATGAGTTCTGAAAAATTACTGTGTCTGAATCCCACTACTTGCATCCTCAAACTGGGCTTCAAACCCATCTCAAATCTCTTGCACCTTTCCTTGCTGGTAGAAAGGAGACTCCTAGCATAGTGGCTTAAGCGGGTGAACTCCCTCTCATATTCTGCCACTATTCTACTCCCTTGCTTTAGACTCAGAAATTCTTGCAGTTTCTAATCCACATATGCATCTGGGACATATTTCTGTCTGAACTCTCTGATGAAGTCATCCCAGGTCAGAACTGGTGGTTCTGCCAAGCTGTGGGGGATGGTCTTCCACTAATCATATGCATCCCCTTGCAGTAGTGACACAGAGTATTCAAACTTCAACTCATCTGGGCAGTGCAACTTCTTAAACATTGTATCCATCCTTTCAAGCCATTGTTCTGCCTCTAAAGGGTCCATTGTACCCTTGAATTCAGTAGCTCCATACTTCAATGACTTATCATAGTGTCTAGCTGGAGGCTGTGGTTGTATCACAGGTGTCTGGGGTGGAGCTTGAGTAGGCATACCCCCAGCCATTTGTTGAAACATCGCAGCCATCTGCTGCGCAAAATGTGCAGGAAACTGCAGCATTTGTGGTGCTGGTGCTACTGATCCACTGACGTTTTGTAGAGCTGGGGCTTCTCCTTGTGCCTCAGCTTTAACAGATTGCTCGACTGAGCGATCCCCTTCTTCCACTTCAATCTGAAATTAGGGTATCTCCTGAATAAATAACACAAGGAGATTTCCCTCTGTTATTTCATATTTATAATGTAATGCACTGTATGTAACAAATAAGGACATTGAGCAGTTGTACTTAGCAAAGAAAAGACACAAATTTACAAGTTAAAACATACTTCAAAAATTTTGCTCTGATACCACTAAAACATGTCACACCTTACCCCTCTGTAAGGCATGACATGATCCTACAGAATACCTAATGAACTACCAAACTTCATCTATCGATAACTCATTAAGTACCCTACAAGGGATTTTAAAACAATTTTTTTTTTTTTTACTTTTATAAGTGGTGAGCATTTCTAAATAGATATTAAAATCATTTATTCAAAGTTTTAAAACTAGTAAAATTTTTTTGTCCCATTTTATTTTTCTTCAAATTTTATAGAAATTTCGACAGAGTGCCGTCTGTATTTTGAGAAAACAGTTCTTCAAATTTCTGTAAAAAAAGCACTTCCAATAATTTGTCTCAATAACTTCTTCAAATTCACAACCATCCCAATCAATTTCAACATCATTTATCAATTTCCAAAAATTCAAATCCACAATTTCCAATATTCAACAATCATCAAAATACCACTAATCAATTTCATTCAATTTAAAACAAAATACTTCTATTCATATTTCATTAAAGATAAAACAATTTATATACATCATTACAGAAATTTACATTAAGAGAAATTCAAACTAAAATTTATTACAAACTTTATACAAACTGCTCAAGACCAGTTTTACATGTCTATACATTTACATACATTGCATACATCAAAATAAATTTTTTCAATTGGGGTATTAAATATACCCGATAACTTCAAAGCAGGTAGCTCCTCAATCCTTAGCAGCTCACTCTGCTGCTCTCCTAGTCTCTATATCTGCGACAGCAATAACAGCCATCGCTGAGTACTAGGACTCAGTGGTGCACAACATACTAAAATAATCTTTATGCAGAATTTAAATCATATTTATTCAAAAATTGGACTGAACATGAGAATTAAATACAAAACATGAATTATGAGATTTTAATTCAAACAATTTCATTTCGAAGTGTCAAAACCAGTTTCATAAAACCCACAGTTATATCAAGCCATTCGAAACAAATATAATCTCAATAGCCAAAGGCTAAGGAGAAGTCACATCACAAGGCTAGCTAGCTCAAATATATGAGAACCCATTCTTTTTCTTCTTCTACTGGCACACACCTCAACACTTCAGCCAGAGAAGGAATCAAAATTTGAAACTGATATCCCCCACTAGTCATGCTAGTGAGGTATTCAAATATATGGTCATGACACTGTGGTTTCAAAACTTATCTTAATAATTTACTAAACATTTATGCCATCTCAAATATACACAAATAACTTTCAACAATTTAAATCAAAAGAATAATAAATATTTCATCACAATGATGTCACAATTCAATATTTTAATTTATTCAAAACAATATGCAGAAGAAATTTTACAGAAATTCTACGTTGTATACAAACCTTATATGAGTCACCTTTTGGCCTTGAATCGACACCTCGGGTTCCTTCCCGGTATTCTTTTCCACTGAAACACATAGTTTCACAGTGTTTCAGTATCATAACTTAGCATAAATCCAAAAATAAATTTAAATTCACTTATACCTAGCTTTAATATGCTAAACTTGACGTTCTTTAAAATTTGTGTTTCGGGGCTACTATTTACTACACTATTCAAGTCAATTTGTTGACTTTCTAAGGCTTAATAGGTATGAGAATTCCAACTTCACCCACATACTACATTTTGGTTACTAAATTTGTTGGTTTTGGTTGTTTACTCAAAATCTAAGTCTTTTAGGCAAATTTGCAAATTTTCAATTTTGGTGTCTTATGTTGCACTGTTCCATTGATCATTTTTCTGTTAGAATTTGACAAAAATTTCTGCATAGAAAATGTTCCCTATTGTCTTAAATTTATTCTCCTTTTTGAATCACTCCATTTGGAGTTTTGTAGCTCAAGTTATAGCCATTTGAATCATGGCTGCCAGATTGGACTTAACCCAGATTTCTAGGCACCAAACTGGTTCTCGTAGTGTTAGGTCACCAAATTTGGATGGCCAAATGACTTGGCTAAGGGCATAATTTGGGTTTGTGTTCTTCATGAAAGTTTTAGGTCTATATCTCAGCTGTCCACTGGTAAAATTTCAGATCATTTAGACCTCCCTAGCCCAAGTTATGGCCAAATGAATAAATACTGTTCATTTGGTCATTTTTGTACAGGTCAGACTGCATAAATCCTAACTTGGTCAATTTGTTCACTCAGTTTGGGTCACTTTTTGGGCATGATTCCTGAATGAAAATTGTGTCATTTTGTGTCTATTTTCATTCCCAATTGGCCTCACACGAATTGGACTTGTAAATTTTCAGTTTTGGTCCCTGAAAGGGACCTTGGTCATGCTGCCTGCAACATGACCATTTTCAATCCGAATTTAAACCCACTTCCAACACTTCCAACACATCTCAATTGGTCACAAATAACCATTTTCCATCTCAAAAAAGGTCAAACACACCATTTCATAATTTCTCACATTTTTGTCTTCCAAAACCCTAGTTCATGCCATTGATCAATTCCTTAATCAAATCATTACACTAATCACATATTCAACCTTATTTAAGCTCTAATTCATATTTAGTTTAACTAAACACTATCAAATCCAACACCCCATCAAGCTGGCCGAATTCACATATGGTCCCTCAACAAAAATTTTCTTTTCATTTAAGCATATTTCCAAGTTTATTCAACTAAAAACATGTATTAAACTCAAAATTCCAAAGTAAATAGCTTACCTCAACTTTGAAGTTCAATAACCCAATTTCTTCTTTCTTTTCTTCTTTCTTTCTTGCTCAATCTTCTTTTCAAGACTAAAAGACTAAGTTTAATTAAGGGGACTATGGGATTTATGGCTAGATCAAGTGGTTCTTCAAGCTCAAAAGGAGCTTTAATGGAGGAAAGTGAGGGTGAGGGAGAGAGAGGTGAGTGATGGCTTGAAGAAGATAAGTTTTCCTTTTTTTTTTCTTTTCTTTTATGTTTTTAGTCTTATGGAAGACCATAAATTACCATAAATTTAATTTTTAAATTTAATATTTATGGAACATGATGATGTCATACATGATGTCATCGCTATTCACCTTTTTCATTTTCCTTTTATTTTTCTATTTATTTTTCCATTAGTTCTTTAATTTAATTTCTGATTCTAAAATTTTCTTTTCTCTGATTTTATTTGACAGTTAGGTCAGGATTCAGCTCTCGGGGTCAATTGACCAAATTGCCCCTCGCCGGTTCAACCCGATTTGCAAATAATTCAATATTTTTTTTCAGCTCCCTAACCTAATTATTTGACTGGCTTAACAATTCTTTTTTGTGATTTTCTCTTTTCCACTGTGTTCGCAATAGTCCTAAGGACCGCAGCGTCACATTTTATGGTTCGAAATTTGAGTTTAAATCGACTTCACAGTCCTTCCTGAGAAGGTTAGCCATCGCTGTGACTCTCGGCTCGTTTAACTTCTTATGTTCTATTTTTCTTATTTATACTTAACTAATTGGCAATTACTAATTATTTGTGTTCAGGGCTTATTTAGTTATCTTAAGTGTGGTTCTAATCCCCTTAATTGTCCGGACTGACACCGACCACTGAAATAGTGAAATATACTAGGCTATGCAAATAGGGGTGTTACATAATTAAGGATATGTATATGATTGATGAGTTGAGCTTGCATGAGTTTACATGAAATTAGTAAGATGGAAAAATTAGGTTTTATGAAAAATTAGGGTTTTGTGGTAGGTTACTCAATTGAAGTTTGTAATAGTAAATTACGGTCATATGAGGTGCAATGGATGTGTATTGATGTTGAATTGAGGAATGGAATTGATAAATTGGTAGTGTTCCATATGCTAGAATTCTGGACAGCTTGGGTCCAGTCCACTTAGATAGTTATAAGTTGAGTTATATAGCTCTAATTGGCGTAAGGCCAATTGGAGATGAAACTTAGGACATAATGCTAAATTTTTTATGAAGACACCTTGTCCAAAAATTGACCATAAGTTGCCCTAAAAATTGCTTAAATCCGGAATTGGTGTTTTGGACCTGACCAGAAATGACCAAATAAACAGTACATCTTTAATTAGGCATAACTCACTCTAGGCACCTCCAAATTAGGTGATTCTTTAACCAATGTAGAACACTTCTTATGAAGATCATGAACCCAAAAATGACCCTAAGTTGGTCAAATTGCTAAGCAAAGTTAGTCCATCAAATCTGCCAGATTCTGGACTAACCTAGAAATCCTGGACAAGTGGCCATCCGACCAGTTTTGGTAAAATTGTCATAACCTGGGCTACAAAATTGAAAATACAGTGATTCAAAAACCAAAATCTTCATAAGACCTAGAACTACAATTTCGATGTTTTGACCAAAACCCAAAACTAAATGCAACTTAGGGAAATTGCTAGGAGAATTCAAGAATTCCCAATTTGGAAATTCCTACACCTGGATAGATTGGCCATTTGACACCTGGCTAGTAAATGAACCATAACTCCAAATAGAAAATTTCAAATGGGATGAGCCAAAATGATCTGAAAGCCTAAGACTTAGGGCTACAACTTTGGTTCAGAAACCCTACTCAAATTCTGAGTGTAAGGACCTCAAATGTGGATTACAAAACCTGATCTGAAACTTGGAATTACGGAGTTGTAGGGTTTAGGAGTCCAGCTTCATTAAATTACCATAACTCACTCTATACAGCCTCAAATCTAGTAATTCTTGAACATGTGTAACCATGAGACATAGAGGAACAACTCATATGAAGAACACTAAGCCAAATTATGGCCATAACTAGTCTAATTAGCTTGAAAAAGTTAAGTTCCAGAATCTGCCTTGCTCTAGAATAGTATTGGCCATTGGCCTAGTACTTGGTAAATTAACCATAATTAGAGCTACAAAACTCTAAATAGAGTGCTTTAAATAGGAAAATAAAACTAAGACATAGAGTAATAACTTTCATTAAGATCATGTCATTAAATGAGGACTGGAAGTAAAGGTTTAAAACTGTCCAGAACCTAAAATTAGCTAGAACTTGGGAAGCCATTAGAATTTTGTTTAGTTAACTATAAATGGGACTTAGAATGAATATTAAAGCTTAGTAATTGTGTGATTTCAGTGGACAAAGAAACTTCCAAGGAAGGGAAGGATTAAGCCAAGAAAAAGAAAAGTTAAAGAGGTTTGTGCACAACTATTCTTCTTTCATGTTTTAAATTTGGATTTGATTTGAATGAACCTTATATGAATGAATTATGCTTTTCTTTGCAATTGTGAATTTTAAATTATTGAATTGGTTTGTATGATTTAAATACAATTACTCTTGTGCACTTAAGAAATTAATACATTGTTTTGACGATTGTGAATTGTGAAATGTGTTTTTTGGATTTGCAATATGACTCTTTGAATGGAAATTATTTTTAATATATTTTGAAACCACAGTCGGCATGGCAATATAATCATATTCCTCATTAGCTTATCTAATGGGATGAAATTGTTGTGATCTCCACTTGTTGGGGTGAGTATTCCCTCTCTGACCGAAGTGTTGAGGTGTATTGCCAGTTGAGGAAGAATTGAATGAGTACTCATATTTGCTAGCTAACCCATGTGTTCCCCTTTAGCCTTGGGTTATTGAGAGGATTGGCTTTGTCGTGGTGTACAACCCAACATTGTCTTAGTGTCATGCTCTGAACTGTGTGAATGTTTTCAACACCCTCAAATTTGACATCTTTTGCTAAAAAGGTGATTGAAACAAAGGCTTGCAAATGGTTAGATATTATATTGTTTTTCTCGGATTATGAAAAATGTGAGTATTTTAAATGCTTTATTAAGATTTGGTAAATTGTGAATATTTGATCAAAATGTTATTTAAGCAATTGATTTGTATGATTAAAATTATTGACCTAGATTTTATAAATTATGAAGAATTTTGGATATTTCGAGCTCTTTATTATAAATGTCAAAGTATGCTTTGTATTCAAATTTTAAATTATTAGTTGTGCACCACTGAGTATCCACACTCAGCGATAACTTTTTGTGACACCCCTTACCCATCTATAGTGTAGTCGAGCAAGATATGCCACACAGTGTATCGGAACACCCTATTTTAATTCAATCATTTTTATTCTTCCTAATTTATTATTATTATTATTTTTTTAGTTATGAAGTACAATTTGTGAAATGTAATTCATTTCAGCCATTTATTGAAATCATAAATTTATTTAAGGTTTCGCAAATTTTATAGAAAATCCGGCAGAGTACCGGCTAAAAATGGAGAAAACAGTTCTTCGAAACCTGAGAAAAACACTTCCACTATGTTTTCAGTCATTCCTAAACTTCATTTCATCAACAATGTCTCAATATTTTTCAACAATATTTCCATTTCTCATTCATTCATTTCACATAATATTCATATACAAGTCATAAATAAATATTCAATGTTCCATTCATAAACACAATTTCCACTATTTACATTAATATCAAAATACATTACATAAGTCTTAATTATACATGAGAAAATAAAAGTTTGATTACATAATACCAAAATGAAACCTAGTGTCCTACTAATGCACTGAAGATGATGAGGTGACACGGACACTATGCAGAGCTGCAGATGATCTCACCAAGTTTGTGGTCTATTGGGCTCTCTATCGGTCTCTCCAGAACCTATGCGTGGCAAAAGCAATGCGCTAAGTAATAATGCTTAGTGGTGCCAATAATAGAATAAAAAGAAATAACAGAAAATAAATATGCAGTGCATGTTCTGATGTCTTATGCAGATAATTTTTTAATCATTATTGGTAATCTTATTTATTATGTACTTGTTATATTCATAATTTCATTAGATTTATCGACTTTCATTTTTGGTTGCCCAAGTAACCTATACTAGACGATCGATGGATAAATGGGTAAGCGCTTGGGTATCAAGTACCTCGTGCCATCACACCATCGGTCACATATGTATCTCGGTGTGCATGAGCGACTAATAAGCTGTAATAACATTAGGTACAAAGCCAAGTATTAACACAATGTCAGAATGGCTAAAAGCCATGAAATCACAAAATGGCATAATGCTATGTGCAGTACTGCTAACTGAACCCTATTGGCATGCCAACCTATCAAAACCAATCTTGCTAGGTATACTAGGGCATGTTACACTTTTAAATTGTAAATTCTTGAAATTTAAGTTTAGGTGTTACTATTCATTTCATTAGTTAACTAAAATATTGACTTTTGCATAGAAAATAGGTACATTAGTTTTAATACTCCCAACATACCACATTTTGCATTCTAAAATTGTTGGTATTGGTTGCCAATACCATTTCTAAGCTTAGTGTTAGTTATTCAAAATTTTTAGATTTCAAGCCTCATATTTACTGTTCCATTGGTCATTTGTACAGTAGGAATTTAGCAAAATTGTCTTCATGAAAGTTGTTCCTTATTTTGTCTAGTTATATTTCCTTTTTTGAATCACTCCATTTGGTGTCACACCCTACCCCTCTGTAAGGCATAACATGATCCCGTAATATATCTAATGAATTACCAAACTTCGTCTACTGATAACCCATTAAATATACTATAAGGGATTTTAAAACTTTTCTTACTTCTTTTTACAGTAGTGAGCACTATTTACAGGTGTTAAAAATTTTTTGAACTAAAGTGAAACAGCTAACACATTTGAATTATTAGTGATTTCTGTAAAAATTTTGGCAGAGTGCCATCTATATTTTGAATAAAACAGTTCTTCAAAAACCTATAAAAGCACTTCAAATATATTTCTCAATCTCAAACTCCAACATTTAATCAACACACTATGTTTCTTAACATTTGTCAACTCAAATCCACAATAATTTTTCAGTGTTTTCAAAGGCTGAGATAAAAGAAATATATCACAATATTTACAAACCAAAATAATTTACAATTTATTTTACAACTTCAATGTACAATTTTAATTTACAACTGCTCAAAACCAAGAACACTATATACATACAGTGAACATACATTACAATACAAAATGTAAAATATGGTATACTCAATATACTCGACAATCTCTCAGTGTAGTACTAGTAGCCTAGTCTGCTGCCTTGTCAGTCTGTCTACCTGCGACAGCAATGAAAAGCTATCGCTGAGCCATTGTCTCAATGGTGCACAACATTAACCAAATACAACTTTAAATCACAAATCTAAGTCATATAAATAGTGGATACTTAAAACCATAGTTAAATTCAAAGACAATAAATGTCAATAAGAATTTAAACTCTATTTTACAATATCACAATAAATATCAATAAATCATACACACACAGCTTAATCATGTTGCCAAAGTTCAATTCATCCCAAAAGTCGATGGCTAGTGAGGAATTCAATTCATCCCAAAAGTCGATGGCTAGTGAGGAATAACATAGCTAGCTAGCAATAATATGAGTACTCATTCTATTCGTCCTCAACAGGCACACACCTCAACACTTCAACTAGAGAGGGAATTCAGTTCATCCCACTAGACAAGCTAGCGAGGAATTCAATCAATATACATGATAGCTATGGTTTTAAACCATTTACAATGCTTTTCAATCAATAAGTATCCATCAAATATCAATCAAACAATTTTTCACAATTTAAAACAATAATATACAAATAGTCATAATTTATTTCAATTGAAAATTCAAAAGAAATAACTGTTGTGCACAAACCTCTGATAACTGTCTCTTGGCTCTGACTCAGTGTTTCCTTCCCCTTCCCTGAGTCTTTGCTAATTGAAACACACAATTTGAAGTGTTTCAGTACTCATTTAAATTGTCTCTAACAATAAGGCTTAATAATTAAATTATTGAATTCTATTATTTTCCTTAGTCAACCTAAGATGTTGACCCTCGATGCACTCTAGGTGAATTAGGTTTTAATATTACCAATATGTCGCATTTGTAGCCTTTTAGTATTGGAACATGTTACCAAATTCATTTCCAAGTATGTTGCATTTTATTGCAATTTGTCGAATTTTGGTATACTAATTTGACCTAGCCGGACGACCTAGTTTTCTCAGTTTCGGGTTTCGGTCAAAACTACAAACTTGTAGGTCTATGTCTTATTGCAAGTGGGGCAAAATTTCAGGTCATTCTGAGTTGTGGTCAATCTACCAATGTTGGACAGAATGTACCAAAATGGTAGGTTTAAGTCATTTTTAGGTCACTTTTGGTTCGGCTAGTTTTTGGACCTAAATTTGTGCAAGCTATTTGGCTTGGTTCTGGCCATTTTTGGGCTTTGGTGTCCTCATAAGAATTGTAGATATATGTCTCAAATATTCATGGTAAAAATTTCAGGTCAATTGAACCTGTTTTGAGTGAGTTATGGCCAAAACACTAACTGCTGCCCAAATGGTAAATTTTCAGGCTTTCAATGCACTAATCCGGATTTGGTCATTTTTCAAGTCACCTTCTAAGTAGAATTTTGGTAAGCTTCCTTCATGAAAGTTGGCACATTTTGTGCCTAGTTTCACCTCCAATTGGTCTCATACCAATTGGAGCCACACACTTAAGGTTCTAAGCCAAAACATACACTGCCCTATTATACATTGTTCACCCTTTACAAATTTACACATCCTATGCTTACCAAGTTATTTCCTTCATGCCAATTCTGATTTGTACCATACCATTAACATATTTTACTTCACATTGTTGGTCATTTTGGTAGCTTGTAACCACACTCAATATGCACTCTATAACACAGAATTTTTTAAGTCCAATTACAAATAATTTAACCACATGACATAGCTCATTTACATGTCCAAATTCAAACCTTTATACACATATACATGCTGCCATAACAAGCACCATAATTCAACAATATAATTCCATAAACCAAACCATGAAACAACACATTTTGATCTACACTTCAAAGTTGCCGATTTATACATCTCTTTCAATTAACTTCCAAGCTTCCAAAATCATACCTTACACATAGAATTCAAGTACCATACAATCAAACCTGTAAATCATTATTCAAACCACTATTTACATGCAAGTATAAACTGTTCTTATTGAAGTTTCATGGCTGCCAAAAATGTACCTCTCCATTAACTCATCAAACTTCAAAAATCCTTCCACAAATCAACTACCCATAACATCCATTCAAGGTTTAATGAAACAAGAATAAAAAATACATACTTACCACTTTTGAAATTCTTTAAAACCTCACCAAAACTTAATTTTATTGCTGCCTATCTACTGCCCAAGTTGTGTAGAACAACTTTAGTGAAGGAAAATGTAAAGATCATGGCTTGAAGATGAAGGAGTGAAGCTTGCATGGAGCTTGGAAGCTTCGGCCATGAAGGTTTTCCTTCAAGGGAATTTCGGCTGGTTTTGGCAAGGTGAGGAAGATGAAGTTTCTATCCAAAATATGCTTAGTGGTCCACTTAAGTGGAGGTAGTGGAGCACCATCACCCATTTTAATGTTTATTTATTCTAAAGTTCCCGAATTATCACATTTAACTCCTATATTTAGCTATTTAAATTAGGTACCACCAATTTAATTTTTCATGACATTTTCCAAGTGTAATATCATTTATTTTTAATGGACATTTAGGTCAAAAGACAACTCAAGGTGTCAAATGACCACAATGCCCCTGTTCGAGTTGCATTCCCGATTTTTCGGTAACACCGAGTTTTGTCGTTTTCTCGATTTCTCATTTTTCTTTGTACTAATTAATTAATTTTTATTTGATATTTCTAATGATATTTATGCTTCGATAGATGTTTATTTAAGTCTTAAAAATACTTTTAAGGGTTCCCCGCGGTCCAGGGCTAGTCAACGGTTCACGCCGCAACTTTTCAGTGCGGTCACCCATCGCTAGGGTTCTCGGCTCGTTTAACTTGGTTAAATTTCATTGCTATTATTTTTTCTTTGTTTTTCTTGTATTTTCTTTTCTTATATTTCATTATTTTATGTCTCCTCACCCATAACTAAGTGTAGTTCTAGGCATCCTAGCTGTCCGGACAACACTGGCCATAGGAACAGTAAAACGCACTACTGAACATAGGGGTGTTACATTTGGAGTTTTGTAGCTCAAGTTATGGCCTAAACACTACAACTGGCCAGATTGGACATAATCCAAAATTCTGAGCAAAACTGGCTCTGCCAGATTTGGTAACCTAAGTTTAGTTGGCAATTTGACTAGGTTATCATCAGAATTTGGATTTGTGTTCTTCATGAAAGTTGTAGGTCTATGTCTCAGCTTTCTGCTGGTAAAATTTCAAGTCAATTGGACCTTTCTACACTAAGTTATGACCAAATGAATAAACACTATTCATTTAGTCATTTTACCCAGGCAGAATGTAGGTCACCCGGATTAGGGCAATTTTTAGGCCAATTTGGTTTGGTTTTATGGGCAAGGCTTCTATACCAAAGTTGTGCCATTATGTGTCTAGTTTCATATCCAATTGGCCTTGCACCAATTGAAGCTACACAACCCAAGTTATAGCTGCCCAAACAGGCTGGACTCACATCCAGACCTGCAGGGCACTTAAGGCAGCCTATCCTTTCCAACATTCAATGAGTCAATTCACTTCATATTAAGTTTAAAACTTACCAAATGGTTACTAATTAACCATTAAAATGTTCTTACACCATTATAGGAGCAAAACTCCAATTTGCTCAAAACCCTAAATTCTCAATTTCTCTACTCTTCCATTAACTTATAATTCAATGTGCTAAATGTTAAGTTCATATGAAGGGCAGCTTATATACTCATTTAATCCAAAGAAATCATCAAAACTCTAATAAATCCATGGCTGCCAAAAATATAAAGTGAGTACATCAAAGATTTTCATTTGAATTTCTTATAAATTTCAAATTAAATCAACTTACTAGTCATGAATTTAAAGAGAGAGAAAGATATTGGACACTAACTTTATTAAAGCTCCCACTTGAGCTTGTTAATCTTCAAGATTTCTCCCTCTAATGGCTATCTAAATGTGATTTAGGGAGTGAGGATAAATTTTAGTGAAGTGAGGATGAGGTTTTATGGTGTAAAGGGTGAGGTTTTAGCAAGAAAAAGAGAAAGCTTTAATGGAGATAGTGAGGGAAAGAGAGGCTACCAGAAATTGAAGGAGATGAGCAGAATGTTCTTTCATTTTTTTTGTCTAATTTTGTGATATTTATCCCTTTTAATTGGCTTGGTTAATTCCCATTGGTTAGGGTTTAATTTCATTCATTTATGACATCATGTTGATGTCATAAATGTGAGTTTTATTTTATTTTCATTTCTTTTCTTTTCTAACCATTTCAAATTTAATTTTCAACAATATTTATTCACATTTTGTATCATGATAATTATTTACTTAACTGGACAAGTCGGCCAAAAATCACCTCTAAAGGCGAAATGACCAAAATGCCCTCCGTTTGGCTTAACAGACTAAAATTATCTGTACCAATTGAAAAATTTTTCTAAGCATTTTTTTGACATTCTAATGTGATAGGAACCTCAATGACCCTTCTCTGGAGTCCCAAAAATTATTTTATGAATTTTCCCTGGGTCTAGGGCTCCTAGTTGCGAGAACCGCAACTTCCCACTGGGTTACCCATCGCTAGGGCATCGGCTCATTTAACTTGGTTGTATTTTATTTTTAAAATTTTTCCTAAATTTTTCTTATTAATATTTGAGCTAATTATGGTTCCTCACTTTAGTTTAAATATTTTTTCAGATGTTCTAGCTGTCCGGATAAACACTGGTCACCAGAACAGTAGAATGTACAGAGTTGCTACAGGGAGGGTGTTATAACTCTTCCCCTCTAATTTAAATTTCTTCCTCGAAATTACCTGATACAAATAGTTGAGGGAACTATTGCCTCATCATCTCTTCACTTTCCCAAGTTGCCTCCTCGGTGTTGTGGTGCATCCAAAGCACTTTTACTAGTGGAATCTGCTTATTCCTCAACTCTTTCACTTCCTGAGCCAGGATCCATATGGGTTCTTCTTCATATGTCAAATCCGATTGTACTTCAATTTCTTCCAGGGAGATGACATGTGAAGGATCTGAGCGGTATCTTCTTAGCATAGATACGTGGAACACATTGCGAATCTTATCCAGCTCTGGTGGTAAAGCTAGCCTGTAGGCTACTGGTCCCACATGTTCAATGACTTCATATGGCCAATGAACCTAGGGCTCAACTTACCTTTTCTTCCAAACCTCAGTACCTTCTTCCACGGTGACACCTTGAGGAACACTTTATCGCCAACTGTGTATTCTATTTCTTTTCTCTTCAGATTGGCATAAGATTTTTGTATGTCTGAGGCAACCTTCAGATTGGCTTTGATTAGCTTTACCTTCTCCTCAGTCTGTTTCACCAGGTCTGGCCCTACCAGTTTATCTTCACCCAATTCAGTCGAGCACACTGGAGTTCTACATTTCCTCCCATACAGTGCTTCATACGAGGCCATTTGGATGCTAGCTTGGTAGCTATTGTTGTATGCAAATTCTGCCAGTGGGAGGTATCTATCCCAACATCCCTCAAACTCAATGACACAACTCCTCAGCATGTCCTTAAGGACCTGACATATATTTCATGTTATTATTATCATTTCAATTCAATATTTGTATTAGTTCAATTAGTTTCAATTGTTTACCTGGATTACTCTTTCTGATTGCCCATCCGTCTGAGGATGGAAAGCTATGCTGAAGTGGAGTTGTGTACCCAAGGATTCATGCAATTTCTTCCAAAATCTCGATGTAAACCTTGGGTCTCGATCAGATATGATGGAAAGTGGGATTCCATGCAGTCTAACTATCTCACTGATATACAATTCTGTTAACTTCTCCAGTGAGTAGTTAGTCCTAACTGGCAGAAAATGCGCTGACTTCATCAATCTATCTACTATCACCCATACTGCATCATACTTTTTCTGGGTGAGAGGTAGACCACTTACAAAATCCATGGTGACCCGATCCCATTTCTATTCAGGTATGTGTATAGGCTGTAGCAAACTCGATGGAACTTGATGTTTTGCCTTGACTTGCTGACATGTCAAGCATTTAGTCACATAGTTAGCTATGTCCTTCTTCATACCAGGCCACCAATACTGAAACTTTAGATCGTGATACATTTTTGTACTTGCTGGGTACATAGCATAAACACTGGTGTGTGCCTCTTTCAGAATACTGGCTTTCAATTCCCCATCATCTGGTACACATAATCTTCCTTTGTAGTATAAACACCCATCTGTTTTCACTGCATAGTCAGTTTCTTTCCCTTCTAGGATTTTGCTCATAATAGCCTTTAGCTTCTCATCTACCTGCTGCCCATCTAAAATCTGCTGCAGCAGGTTTGGCCTCACTTGTAACGCAGCCAAAATAGCTCCATCTCGAGTCAAGGATAGACGGGCATTCAATGATCTCAAAGCTGTGATGGATTTTTTGCTCAAAGCAGCAGCAACTACATTTGCCTTCCCAGGATGATAGTCAATCACACAATCATAGTCCTTCAAGAACTCAATCCATCGCCTCTGTTTGAGGTTGAGCTCCTTCTGGGTTGGCAAGTACTTCAGACTTTTGTGGTCTGTGTAAATGTAGCACTTTTCACCATACAAGTAATGCCTCCATATCTTCAGTGTGAAGATAATTGCTGCAAGCTCTAGATCATGGGTAGGGTAATTGTGTTCATGTGGCCTTAGCTGCCTGGAAGCATAGGCGACCACCTTCCCCTCTTTCATCAATACACACCCTAACCCATTATGTGAGGCATCACTGTAGACCACAAAGTCCTTTCCCGACACTGGCTATGTTAACACTGGTGCCTCTGTCATGTTCTTCCCTGGTCTTGGAATACACCAAAACATCATCATGTTCAAATCCCACCTTAAATCACCATAAAACTCTACCTTGTCTTCACTAAATTTGATCTTTATACCTTTTGTAAACTTGAGGAAGCAAAAAGAAAAGGAAATAAAGAGGTTTTACAAGTGTGAGAAACTCTTCAACTAAGGTTAGTGCCCAATTTATTTTCTCTCTCACTCAATTCATGTTTAAGGACATGATATAAGTTGAAATTGTAAGTTTAATGCATAAATTTAACTTTGAGAACTTGGAGACTTGAACAAAATTAGGGTTTGCTCATGTAATGGTATATAAACATTGTAATGGTCAATCAGTGACCATTTGACTATATGTGAGGAGGAATTGAAGTGATTTAGGACAATGGAATTGAGGTTAAGCGTGCTGCCCTTAGTAACCTGCAGGGCTGGGTGTGAGTCCAGCAAGTTTTGGCAGCTGTAACTTGAAAGGTGTAGGTGCAATTGGTGCAAGGCCAATTGAATATGAAACTAGACCCATAATGGCACAACTTTGGTGAAGAAACCATGTCCAAAAAACCAAACCAAGTTGACCTAAAAACTACCCTAATCCGGGTGACCAACATGCTGTCCTTGGAAAATGACCAAATAAATAGTGTTTATTCAAATAGTCATAACTTAGTGTAGAAAAGTTCAATTGACCTGAATTTTGACCATAACATATCCAAAAACTGACATGAAGTCAGTGTACAAAAATTTCAGAATTGAATCTGCCCCGAAATTTTGGAAAAATTACAATCTGGCCAGTTATGGTGTTTAGGCCATAACTTGATATACAAAACTCCAAATGGAGTGATTCAAAAAAAGAAATGTAACTAGACACAATAAGGAACAATTTTGATGAAGAACATTTGGCCAAATTCTCACTGTAGAATTGCCTAATGAAAAAGTAAACTTTAGCACTCAATACTGAAATTTTTGAATTAATCTTCATTAGTTTTAAGTATTGTTTGGCAACTAATGCCAACACTTTTGTAAACCAAAATGCGGTATCTTGGTGAACTCAGGTTCAACAAACTTATTATAAATTATAAAGTCAACCTTTGAGTGAAACCTCTATTGTAATACCCCTATTTGTATAGCTTGGTATATTTCACTGTTTCGGTGACCGGTGTCGGTTCGGACAATTAAGGGGATTAGAACCACACTTAAGACAACTAAATAAGCTATAAACACAAATAATTAGTAATTGCCAATTAGTTATATAAATAAGAAAAATAGAATATAAGAATTTAAACGAGCCGAGAGTCACAGCGATGGGTGACCTTCTCGGGAAGGACTGCGAAGTCATTTTAAACTCAAATTTCGAATCGTAAAATGTGACACCGCAGTCCTTAGGACCATTACGAACATAGTGGAAAAGAGAAAATCACGAAAAAGAACTGTTAAGCCAGTCAAATAATTAGGTCAAGGAGCCGAAAGAAATATTGAATTAATTGCAAACTGGGTTGAACCGACGAGGGGCAATTTGGTCAATTGACCCCAAGAGCTGACTCTTGACCCAACTGTCAAATAAAATTGGAAAAAAAAAATTTCAGAATCGAGAATTAAATTAAAGAACCAATAGAAAAAAAAAAGAGAGAAAATGAAAAAGTGAAGGAAGATGACATCATGCATGATGCCATCAATCCTATAATTAATAAATTAATTAAATTGATTTTTTTTTTGGTCTTCCATAAGACAAAATACAAAAAAGAAAAGAAAAGAAAAAAAAAATCATTTGGTCTTCTTCCTTATCCCTTGGCGCCCTCATTCTTTCCCTCACATCTCCATTGTTAGACTTCTATTAAAGCTTGCACTCAAGCTTAAATTTCTTCACTAAACCTTAATAGCTTCCATAAAAACCTCATTAGAGCTTGTTATCTCAACCTAAGAAGAAGATTGAAAGAGGAAAGAAGAACAAAAGATAGAGATTTGAAGTTCTAAGAAAGGTTAGTAAGCAAACTTAATAATTTTAGTTTGGTTACTACATTTTTAACTTATTGAACTTGTAAATAAACCTTAAATAAAAGAAAAATTTGTTGAGGGACCATGAGTGAATTTCAGCCAGCTAGGGTTACTATACATATGTTTGTGTTTTGCTTGAATTTGATAAGTTAGGCAAGCTTGTATGAATGAGGTATTGAGGTTGAGATACTTAGAATTAGCTAAATGCAACAATTTAGTGTGGTTAGGGTTTGGAAACTTAGGGTTTAGTGACAAAAATGTGAAAAATTGGCAAATGATGTCTTGGACCTAGTTTGAAGGGAGAAATGGTCAATTGTGACCAAATGGAATGTGTTAGAAGTGTTTGAATCAAAACTAAATTCGGATTGAGTGTGGTCATGCTACTGGCAGCATGACCAAGGTCCCTTTGAGGGACCAAAAATGAAAATTTACAAGTCCAATTGGTATGAGACCAATTGGGAATGAAAATAGACACTAAATGACACAATTTTCATTCAGGAAGCATGCCCAAAAAGTGACCAAAACCTAGTGAACAAATTGACCAAACTTGAAAAATCTCAGTCTGCCCTGTACAAAACGACCAAATGAACAGTGTTTGTTCATTTGGCCATAACTTGAGCTAGGCAGGTCTAAATGACCTGAAATTTTACCAGTGGATAGTGAGGTATATACCTAAAACTTTCATGAAGAACACCAACCCAAATTATACCATTAACCTAGTCATTTGGCAATCCAAATTTGGTGACCTAAAACTGCCAGAACCAAAATTTGCCCAGAAAACTGGGTTGAGTCCAATCTGGCAGCCATAGTTTAAATGGCTATAACTTGAGCTACAAAACTCCAATTGGAGTGATTCAAAAAGGAGAATAAACTTAAGATAATAGGGAACATTTTCTATGAAGAAATTTTTGCTAAATTTCAATAGTAAAGTGACCAATGGAACAGTAAAACCTTAGACATCAAAACTGAAAATTTATCAAATTTGCCTAAAAGACTTAGAATTTGAGTAAACAACCAAAACCAACAAATTTAGTGACTAAAATGTGGTATGTGGGTGAATTTGGAATTCCCATACCTATTAAGCTTTAAAAAGTCAATAATTTGACTTGAATAGTATAGTGAATAGTAACCCCGAAACACAAAATTTAAAGAACGTCGAGTTTAGCACATTAGAGCTAGGTAAAAGTGAAGTTAAATTTATTTTTAGATTTATGCTAAGTTATGGTACTGAAACACTATGAAATTGTGTGTTTCAGTTGAAAAGAACACCGGGAAAGAACCCGAGGAATCGAGTCAAGGCCAAGAGGCGACTTGCTTGAGGTTTGTGCACAACGTATAATTTCTGTAAATTATTTGCTGCATATTGTTTTGAATAATTTGAAAAAGTGAATTGTGATAGTATTTATGATGCTTTTGATCTAAATTGTTGAAACTTATTGTGTATGTTTGAAATGGCAATGTTTAGCAAATTGTGAAGATAAATTTTGAAACCACAGTGTCATGACTATATATTTGAACACCTCACTAGCATGCTAGTGGGAGTAATCAGTTTCGAATTTTGATTCCTTCTCTGGATGAAGTGCTGAGGTGTGTGCCAGTAGAAGAGGATTTGAATGGATATCCATATATTTGAGCTAGCTAGCCTTGTGATGTGACTTCTCCTTAGCCTTTGGCTATTGAGATTATATTTGTTTCGAATGGCATGATATAGCTGTGGGTTTTGTGAAATGTGTTTTGATGCTTGAAATGAATTTGTTTGCATTAAAATCTCATAATTCATGTTTTGTATTTAATGCTCATGTTTAGTATAATTTTTGAATAAATGTGATTTAAATTCTGCATAAAGATTATTTTAGTATGTTGTGCACCACTGAGTCCTAATACTCAGCGATAGCTGTTATTGCTATCGCAGATTTAGAGACTAGAGGAGCAGCAGACTGGGCTGCTAAGGATTGAGGATTTATCATCTTGAAGTTATCGGGTATAATTTATACCCTGACTATAAATATCCATTTTGATGAATGTATTGCATGTAATTGTATGGACATGTAAATTCGGTCTTGAGCAGCTTGTACAAAGTTTGTAATAAAATTTAGTTGAATTTCTTTTGATGCAAATTTTCCTTGCAATGGTGTATATAAATTACTTTGTCATTAATGAAATATAAATGGTAGCATCTATTTTGAATTGAATGAAATTCATTAATGATATTTGATGATGGTGGATTTGAATTTTGGGAGTTGATAAATGTGTTGAAATTAATTGAAGTAATTGTGAAATTGAAGAAGTTGTTGAGGAAAATTATTGGAAGTGCTTTTTTTCAGGTAT